>NC_056726.1:534587359-534887359 GCF_019279795.1 Protopterus annectens
AGAGGGGCTAAAAACATAAGACCGCCCCGGAGAGCACCAGCACCAACTTGGGACTTCAGCTTTGTCTTGGAAAAACTTACTTTACCACCTTTTGAGCCAGCCAATTCAGCAGAATTAAAATTTTTATCATGGAAAACTGCTCTGCTTCTGGCAATAACTTCAGCACGAAGAGTCCGAGTTACAGGCACTAATGGCAGTGGAACCTTTCATCATTTTTCATAAAGACAGGGTTTCTTTAAGAACAAACCCTACATTTATGCCAAAGGTGATATCCTGTGTGGCTCTTAACCAAACTATTCACTTGCCAACCTTTTATCTAAATCCTCAGAATAAAGGGGAGAGACTTCTGCACTCATTGGACATACACAGGCAGTTACGCTTCTACTTGGACAAAAGAAAAGCTTTCAGGAAAACTGAGCAACTATTTGTAGCATATGCTGCAGGATCACAGGGAAAGGCTATTTCAAAGCAGACCATTTCAAAGTGGATAGGACACTGTATCCGTTTCTGCTACACACAGCATGGAAAAACTGTACCTGACAACATTAGGCTGCATTCTACCAAGGCAACAGCCACTTCAGCAGCCTTCCTTAGAGGAGTACCTACCAAGGATATTTTGGAAGCTGCAACTTGGAGTTCAGTGCACACCTTCACTAAGCATTACCACTTGCCTCTTTACTTTAAATCCAGAGCTGGCTGTGCCACTGCAGTGCTGCAGGGCCTCATAGCCACCCCGAATTCTTTAAAGACCCAGCCACCCAACCTCAGCTTTGGGATTCAACCCAAGTGTAATGACTGCAGCAGTCATTCTTACTGGAAAAGATTCTCCATTTGGTATTAGCAGCAAGGCCTCAGTCTTATCTCTGCCATTTTAGATTACCTGGCTGTCTCCCTTTTATACCCAAACATACTAATGTCCGGGTATGGCGTACGCCAGCCTGGGTCTATATCATATCAACATTTCAAAATATCAAATAAATAACATGATGAACATAGTACAGGTTTGTACCTACCATAAATGTAGATGTTCTAGTGTATTCACTGCTGCAGTCCAGGTTACCCTCCCTCCATCCCCACTTTCTTAGCTGGGACTTATCTATACTTTTCTATCCTATACAACCTATGTGGTGTATTTGCTTGTAACTGAAGGTATTACTTTTATTTTTTTATGTATGTTTTATTACGAACATGTATTGCCTACCTATTTGGGGGCACCTGACATCTGGGGCAAGAAAAACTGAAGGAAATGGCGTCTGCTGCTTCTTGTATACCTCTGGCGCCAGGGAAGAAGCGACAGCACCCAACGCCGGACCAAGACTTTGGAACTCTGGCCGACTGCAGGACCACCTGACTGCAGGTTAACCCAAGTGTAATGGCTGCAGCAGTGAATACACTCTAACATCTACATTTATGGTAGATACAAAACTGTACTTTTCCTTGTCTGTCCATCTGCAAACAGTGAGAGGTCTTCTAAAGCTAAGTACCCCGTTGGGGGACTCTCTTGTTTTAACTAAAAAAAGATGGAAGATCAAAATCTGTGGAAACTGTCAAGGACTTGCTCCAAGTTCAGCCTCCTAGGTTCAGTAGGAATTTTCCCACTAAACACTAATCCTTTCCCTTCTCAATCAAAAGGCTCCCAGAGGAAGCACTTGGAGGGAAAGGCCTCAAAGGCAACAGCATTCACAAACGCCCAGAACCCCCCCCCCAGGCAGGGGAGTTCTAGGCTACAGGGCCCTGAGCAGCAGTGACCTTTTCTTTCCCCTACCCACCCCCACACCTCCCTCTTCAGAAAAGATGGGAGAAAGGCTATCCCTGTTCAAAGAAAACTGGTCCCTCATTACTTCAGACAAATAGGTTCTGAAAGCTATCTCAGACTGTTACAAGCTCACTTTCAAAGAGCCATTAGGATGCTTAAGTTACCCAAATGTTTCACAAAATCAGAGTGGAGGCCATTTCTCAGATTCAAACCTGTGCTCACAGGACTCAGTGGAACCAGTACCTTATCAAATATGGAAAGGGTTCTACTCCAGACTATTCCTGGTTTCCAGAAAGGAAAGCTCTTGGTTCCCTATCTTAGACCTGTCTGCTCTGTCAGTCCCTGCTGGTACCAAAAATTCAGACTGACTCTTCGAAAACTTCTTCCCATGATGGCCCCTCGGGGCTTAGTGGTCACCTAAAACCTAAAAGCTGCTTACTTGCACATTCCTATAGAGGAATCTTGCAGAAGGTTTCTTCACTTCAGGGCAGGTACCAGTCACTTTCAATTCTCTGCTGTGGCTTTTGGCTTGTTTACTGCTCCCAGGGTCTTCACAAAGTGTTTAACTCCTGTGATCGCCTTCTGCAGAACAAGAGGGATCCAGATTTACCCCTGTCTGGACTACTGCCTCATTAAAGCCACAAGTTGGTCATGGATCTGGCCTTATCTCAGACCCTTCTCACCTGTTTGGGGTTTACCATAAATATTTTCAAATCCAACACAGACCCATCCACCAGGATAGTTTTTCCTGGGAGGCTCCTTCTGGATTCTTCCCTTCAAAAGGCATTCCTCCCCCCAGAAAAACTGTCCTCCTTAACTCAGTAATTCCAAAACATTATGGAAAGACCATGCTAGTCAGCCAGGGAATTCCTAAGACCATTAGGCTACATGGCATCTTGTATCCTCATGATCCCTCTGGCCAGGCTATACATGGGGAAGTTCCATTGGTACCTCAAGAACCTGTGGTGCCAGCACTCAGTCCCTAGAGACAAATTCCACTGATCCAGAACCTGGGTCTCCAGGTGCATCTCTCAAGACCAAACCTTAACCACAGATGCTTTAGACAGCCTGGAGGGCTTATTTCCAACACCTTCAGTCCCAGGGTAGATGAGAAGATAAAGTCCACACACAAGCACATAAATTGGAAAGAACTGATGGTAGTACAAAAGGGCCTAGTGGCTTTCATGGATCAGTAGAAATCAGGGCTCCTGCTTGTCAGAATGGACAACACCACAGTTGTGGTACATAAACAAGAGGGCACCCACTCTTACCCTCTTCGACTAGCTCATTCTTTGGTGTTGCACCTCATGGCACAGTACTTCCCAGGGACTTAAAACACACTAGCAGATCATCTCAGCAGGAACTTGATCCCCATGAGTGGCAGGTGCATTGGGAAACATGTATCGGCACAGTCCAAAAATGGTGATCCCATGGATAGCCCTGTTTGCTTAGCTGAAAAAATTCTGTTCCCGGAGCAAACTACCCACAGTCTGGAGGACAGATACTTTCTCCTTCCTTTGGAGCCACCTGTTCCTTTATGCATTTTCTCCCCTGCCTCCTCTTCCAAGGGTTATCCTGACAGCCCCAGACTGGCCCAGGCATCACTGGTATTCTGTGCTACTGAGTTTATCCAATAAAAAAACGTGGCAGTTACCCCAGACAGTAGACCACCTGGCTCAGGATAAGGGGAGGTTTATGCATTCCAGCCTACAGACACTCAAAACTGTCAGCCTAGATAATTCCACAAAATACTGCTCTGAGCACACCCTAAGCAGACAAGTTCAAGATATCCTCAGAGGCTAGAAGGCCTAGTACCAGGCAATCTTACTGGAAAAGATTCTTCATTTGGTATTAGCAGCAAGACCTCAGTCTTAACTCTGCCATTTTAGATTACCTGGCTACCCTGGTGGACAGATGCCTATCCTTTTCTTCCATCAAGACTCATTCCTCTGCCATTTCAGCCCACATTCCTTACCCTTCCTCCTATCCTTTTCCACCCCCTGCTGAAAAAATTCCTAAGGGGAGTGGTCCATACCAAGCCTCCCAGGAGACGACCCACACCTCCATGGGATTTGTGGTGGTGTTGAAAAATTGAAGCTAGCCCCCCCCCCCTTTCAACCAGCAGCTACTGCTGAATTAAAGTTCTTAACCTAGAAGACTGGCCCGTTTACTGGCTGTCACCTCAGCTAGGGGAGGGTCTCTGAGCTACAAGCTCTCTTAGCAGTGGAACGTTTTTGTTATATTCCACCCAGAGAGAATATCACTTGGGACCAGTCCATCCTTTATACCCAAGATTGTCAGACACATCCTTGAATCAAGCCATACACCTGCCCAACATCTTCCCCAAGCCTTAGAACAGGGGGAAAGAATCCTTCACTCCTCGGATGTGCACAGACAGCTTCACTGTTATCTTGACGGAACTAAGTCTCTCAGGAAATCGGACCAACTCTTTGTCCTTTGCAATTGGCTCTGAAGGGAAATTAGTCTCCAAACAGACCATCTCCAAGTGGATTTCCCACTATATATCCTTTTGTTACAGCCATCATGGCATAAAGCCTCCTGAAACTGTAAGGACGGTCTCTGCTAGGGCCATTTCTACCTCTACTGCTTTCCTGAAAGGGAGTGCCTACCAAAGACATTTTGGAAACTGCTACCTGGTCATCTGTGCATACCTTTACCGAACAACTATCACTTATCAACCTTCTGCAAGTGTAGAGCAAGATTTGCCACTGCCATCTTGTAGGGCATCCTCTCTTCATAATCTGTCTTCAGCCTCTTCACAGTTTTGGGAATCATTCCACAAGTCAGGACTGCAACCGTGAAACACGAAGAACATAGAACAGTTGTGTACACTTACCGTAAATGTAGATGTTAGTGTATTTTTGTTGCAGTCTTCATTCCCTCCCTCCTTCCCACTTTTGCCTTCAGTAGTAGTTTGCTTCTTTTTTCTGCACTGCGCAGAGGAGCCCCTGGGTATTTACCATGCAGGCCCCTTTCTGCCTTTGTCTCTTGCTTCTCCTTCATCCTCGAGGCTCCTACCTTCTAAGGGGCAAGAAAAAAACAGATGTCATGACATCGGCTGTCTCCCTTTTATACCCAAGCATACTAATGTCAGGGTATGGTGTACGCCAGCCTGGGTCTATATCATATTATCAACATTTCAAAATATCAAAGCACCTTTACTCGACACGAAAATATCAAACACTGAATTTATCGAACGGCCAAAACACCGATTTCTTTCCAAAGGAAAGAAATTGGAAGGCCAACATACAACACGACATAAAAACTGGTGTATTTAAGTGGGGGCGGCTTTGCCCCTCCCCACCCCACCCCCTACGTGGGGGGCCGTGCCTCCCACACCCACCCAACTAAATATTCCGACTCTTAAGACCACACACTACAGTTGGGGAAAGGGCAGGTGTGACCGAATGGCCGACAGATTTCTTTCCCTTGCAAAGAAATCTGTGCTTTGGCCGTTGAACATTTTTGTGTCGAGTAAAGGTGCTTCGACTTTTGAAATGTTGATAATATAGCAATAACCCATGCCTGGGTGTGGGTAATGCTGGATTTACCCACGGTTGGCATGGTTTGGTCCTGAGGGCAAAGCCTGAGGGACCAAAGGCAACCGTGGGTAAATCCAGCATTACCCACACCCAGAAGTGGGATATTGCTATTATACAATGACATTATTTAAGAAAAAAAATAATTACTTTTCTTAAATAATGGCATTGTATAATGCCTTCTTGCTGCCCTTCCGCAGCTGTCTGGTATTCCGCGTCAGTTCTGATGTACTGCGCATAGGTATGCCTACGCAGTACATCAGAGCTGTGGGCAAAAGCAACGGAGAAAGCAAGATCTCCATTGCTTTTTACTGTTTCGCTATGTTAAATGGGTTTAACATAGCGAGACAGCTTTAAAATAAGCAATGGAGATCTCCGTTGCTTATTTTAAAGCTGTCTCGCTATGTTAAACCCATTTAGCATAGCGAGACAGGTTTAAAAAAAAAAAAGCAATGGAGAAAGCAAGATCTCCTTTGCTTTTTACACTAATAAGCTATGTTAAAGGAGTTTAACATAGCGAGACAGCTTTAAAAAAAGCAACGGAGGTCTCTGTTGCTTTTTTTTAAACTTGTGTCGCTGTGTTAAACTCCTTTAACATAGCAAGAGAGTGTTTTAAAAAAGACTTGTACTAATGGAAAAAGTCTGGGCGATCGGACCTTTTTCCATTAGTATAAGTCGATTTACAATGTGCATGCTGGCCAATCAGCATGCACGTTTTGGAATATTAATGGGGGGGGGTCATGGTATAATATGATATAGACCCAGCCAGCCTTGGGTGGGGGGGGGGGCATTTTTACTCTGGTAGTTGGGCCAGCCAAGGGCTTCCACAGCAGGAAATCCAACAAGTCAGGACTGCAACCGTGAGTACACTCTAACTTCTACATTTATGGCAAGTGTACACAACTATATTTTTCTACTGTAGATTCTAAAGACTTGGTCTCTTAACTCACAGCTGTTACTTTCCTATGTTTACATGTTTGGGCAGTCAGCCAAGAAATGTTTTCTGACGTAAATACAAGTTATTTTGTGAGATATGCTTTACCATCAGCTCAAGAACGTTGTGTGTAGTTAAGCTTTGCATGCCACAGTGTTCAATCTCAAAAACATTTTGGCTGCCCTACATGTCTGATTAGTATTTTTGAGCACACTGCTGTTTTGTCTGCATGGGTGACACAGTTTTCAACAAGCAGCTGACTTATGCCTTTCCATCACCCATAGTTCATAGGCTCAGTCTGTTTAGGATGAGTAAAACTTGACTGAACAGACAATTTACTTCAGCAACAGTGTACTTGCCGTAAAAAGCACATCTTTGGTAAGCAGTTTTCCTTTGCATCTTTTACTGAAATATGCAGGTCAGCATTGGGCATATCTGCATCAGAATTTAGACATGTCAATTATTCAGTAGCATTATTTTTCTCCTGTTTGTTCCATAATGTCTAATCTTTAGTCATGGGGATATATGTCATTCCCTGTTTTCCATTTCAAGCAGTTATTTCCTGTGTCCTGAAAGTGTGCTCTTCAAACTATCTGGAGATATACAGAGCTGAGTATATTTTTCTGGCACTTCAGAGTTGTGTACTGGTAATTGTTTGACTAATTTTATATCATTTGTGGCTGACTTCAGAGTTGTGCACTGTTATTTTTGCTTCACTGTATAGTTTTTCAGATCTCTGCTGAAGGTGTTGGTTTTCCCATACCCACCCTCTCTATTCCTGTGTTTAAATTTGGAGGTTTTTGCAGTTGCCCACCCCCACTGTAGATTTGATCTGGGACACTCCCCCCAGTCCCATATCTTTACCTCATTCTACCTAATAGACTCCTTCTGCATTGTTTTTAGTCATTTTTAATTTAATTGCATTTTTTTAAACTGTTAGGTCTAACATTGCTACATACTCGTGTGCTAGCTTGCACTGCATTTGAATTGTTTTGACTTCTGTTTTAGCTACTTTTCTGTATATATATATATAAAATAAATAAATAAAATCCTTTCCTGTAACTAGTGTAGTCCAGATTCCGATTTGCTGTAATCCAGGACTGTACTGTGTGTAAGCTTCTGAGTGTCCCCCCCCAAGCTTTCTGTGTTGGAGGGAAGCCTTCTAGCTTATCAGTGGGAGTGGTAAGCACTAGGTAACCTATCTACCACATAAGGAGTGGTTCTGGCCTGGAAATTGTAGTTATTGGCCGTTTGGGCAGTTTTTCCATCTCTCTCAACTTTCTGATTTAAAAGCCCACATTTGCACATGTTTTCCCCCCTTTCCTGTAACTAGTTTAGTCCAGATACAGATTCCTACTTTTAGCACTTGAATTTGCTTATTCGTGATCAGCACTTGTTCAGAACTTGTAAGCACTAAATAACCTACTAATTACTACAGCACTCAACCTTCCTCATTACCCAGAGGAAAACAGTTTTGGTATTTACTTTCCTCACTTTGAGAAAAACAGCTCTTGTACTCCCTTTCCTCACTTATCTAGAGGAAAATAGTTTTTTTATTCAGGCATGACCAAGGGTCAACTCCCAGTGTTCTCTCCTGTCTATCTGATGAATCTGGGCATCTTGGGGCAATGTAGAAATTGTCTCATGTACACAGACAACCCTCTCCTCCTACCACCCAACACTACAACCTGTGAGAGATGCACTTATCTAGCCAAACTGGAGGTAAAGCTCTCTCCAATCAAGACTGAACTTGACAGTCAAGAGGAGAAGGTAAACACTTGCACCACACCACACTCATCACATAGTCTCACTAAATCTACACCACCAACATCCACACATACAAACACAAAAACTTTTGCGGAGGCTCTCAATAATAATCTGCTCAAGCAACAGAGACCTCCTAAGCAGAAATGCAAGCAACCTCCACCCCCCTCCCCAACACAACCCAAATGAGACGCAGCCCGCAGACTGTGTGCCACTCAACCACAGCCAATAAGGCAAAACAACGTACCCAACACACTAGTCCTAGGCGACTCTATAGTCAGGCACACTGATGTCCCACTCACCAGGCTAAACAAGGAGAAGGTTACTGTCAGCTGCCTGTCTAGTGCCAGGATCCACCACATAACCCACGCACTTAGGTCACTCCACAACAAGTACAAATATGACTGTCATTGTCCATGTTGGTGTGAATGACCTGAGACGTACCTCCCTGGACTACATGAAAAGAGACACGGAAGAGCACTCCGATCTTGTAGCCCAGGCAGGTATGACCCTAGCCCTGAGTAGCATTCTGCCATCACCCAGTACAAGGACAAAATGATAGACTTCAATTGGCTAAGCTTCTGGTGCCATTCTAAAGGGATCCAGTATCTGTCTGCCTGGGATGACATGGTCGACAGACCACAATGCATTCTCAGAGATGGCCTGCACCTCTCACCCCTGGGATTCCGGATACTGGCTAAGGTTCTTGCCTCCCCTGTAGTGCCTTTTTTAGGCAAGGTTCAAATGACAAATTCACCACCGTGACTGGAACAGGCAAGCAAAAACTGAGGATGATGCTACTCAGTGCTAGAAGTCTAAATCTCAAAATGCACTCACTCGAGGCACTCCTTAAAATGGAGAACATTGATATCTGTGCAGTGACTGAGACCTGGTTCAAGGCTCCAGAGAGCACCCCTGCACAACCAGGCTATAACTCATACACACTTTTCGGCCATGTAGCCTGGACCAGAACACCAAAGGTGGAGGTGTGTCCATGTTCATTAAGGATATCCACACCTCCAGGCAAGTTGCTCAGCATAATGCAGCCGAGGTTATCCAAGTGCAACAAACTCTGGGCAAAACTGCAATCCAAATTGTAGCTTGTTACAGATCACCCACCATGCCCCAGGATTCCCACTCCTCTTTTCTTAATGTACTGGAAAATATTAGGGTTCAACCAAACACCCTAATAATGGGCGATTTCAGCTACCCCACCGTTAACTGGGAAAACTACTCGTGTACCAACTCCTTCACTCAACGCTTTCTGGAATTCATAAACTCCAGTGCCCTGGATCAACTTATCCACACCCCCACCAGGGGCAACAATATCCTAGCTCTAGTCATTACCAATATGAGTGACCGGTGTTCCACACCTGAAGTCAATGCCTCATTGGTCCGATCTGACCATAAGCTAATTACCCGATATCCACATCCTGCCTCCACCCACCATTAAGGAAACCATGGTAAATAATTTCTCCAAAGCCATCTTCATGCTTCTTAAGACAGAAGTAGTGAACTTCATGACACCCATGCAGATGGACATTACGACTACTGAATCCTACACAATTGCACTTTATAAGCACTTGCATGGGTGCATGGATCGTGCTATCCCAAACGGAACCAAAACGCTATTCTCCAAAAAAAAGGAAGCCAATCTGGTGGTCCCCTGCCATAAACAAACTGTACAACAGAAGGAAGAAACTCTTGCAAAAGAGAGTAAAATCCCACGAGTGGAGGAGCTCCGTGGTCAGCCTCAGTAAGAAGCTGCGATCCCTGATAAAATCCTCCAAAGCTAGTTACGAAAACAAAATCGCCACCAATTCTAAAGACAACCACAAAGCATTCTATAGCTATGTCAAGAATCTCAAGCACTCAGATCTGCTCTGAGTTACAGCACAATGGCACTAAATATACAGACCCAACTGATATTGCCAACATCCTGGCAGATAGGTTCAGTGCTAACTTTACCCCCCTCTCACCCCCTAAAGAGCCAGTCTCTATACCGGAAGAATGTAAAGTTCCTGTAATCATGGCTGCACAGGTAAAAACCACACTCTCCAAAGCCAAGAACACAGCATCCATGGGACCAGACAACATCCCAGGCTGCGTTCTACATAAACTACAAAACGAACTGGCACCCCACCTAAGTACCATGTTCAATCATAGTCTCACCTCAGGCTTTGTGCCTGCTGAATGGCACACAGCAACGGTTATCCCACTCCACAAGGGGGGACCCGCCACGGACCCCGGGAACTACTGCCCCATTAGCCTGACGAGCCTGGTCTGCAAGGCCATGGAACTTATAAACAAAGACATTGGTAATCTCCACACTCTGGATCCCTCACAGTTCGGGTTTGTAAAAGGCAGATCATGTCTCCTAAACCTGTTAAGACTACTTTGAAGCAGTCACCAAAGCCGTAGACAAGGGTAAGGTGGTTCACACAGCCTATCTAGATCTTGCCAAGACTTTCGACACCATCCCCCACTCTGGAATTATAGATAAACTCCGTATACTAGGTATAAATCCCTATGTCACAAGATGGGTTGCCAACTGGCTCACTGACAGAACCCACACTGTGAAAGTAGCAGACTCCAAATCCGACTTCAGACCAGTGACAAGTGGGAGTACCACAGGGTTCAGTCCTGGGTCCTCTCCTATTTGGTACCTAATTCTCTGAAGTACAGGCTAACACAGAAGGTCTTTGGCTAATGAAGTTCGCAGATGACTGCAAACTAGGAGCCATAATCGAAACTCCTAACGATGTGGACATCCTACAAAAGGGCCTCACTGAGACAGATGCGTGGTGCCAAAGCCATGGCCTCAAGCTCAATGCCAAAAAGCACATTGTCATCCATTTTGGTAAAAACTCTGTACCCATGAACTACAACATAGGCGGTAGTATACTTAACACCAAAAGTGTGATGAGACCTTGGGACACAGGTGGACAGTAATCTCTCCTTTGATAATCACATCGCCACAGTAGTCAGGAAATCCTTCTACGTGACACACCTCATCACAAAAGGTTTCTCATCCAGAAAAAGAGGTCATTGTTCCCCTCTACTCATCACTCATTAGACCCATTATAGAGTACAACGCCCCTTTTGGTATGTACCTCACAAGACCTCTACAACAACTGGAAAGGCTGTAGAAATACCTCAGAGGATTACCGGCCTGAAACAGATGCCCTACGCAGACAATCTCAAAAAACTCCAGCTTTATTCCATTGCATATCGCCTACTCAGAGGTGATCTCTGCCTAACATACAAAGCTATGTCAAATCCAGAGCTGTTGGACATGCTGCACTTAAAGAAATCCCAATCCCTCCGAGCTACACACTCTAGGGACCTAAACCTTGTCACCACAATAAACAGAACATGCCAGAGGGATAGATTCCTGTCCCAGAGACTTCCCATACTCTGGAATAAACTGCCTATTTATATCAAACAAAGCTCCTCATTAGCACTCCTCAAGAAAAATCTAGATGATTAGATGGGAAATAGGAAATTCAACCCGGGGATCACCTCTGTGGCTCTGCTCGACAGTGGCACAGGAAAATAATTTTCTTGGGTGGTAAAAGCCAGGGTACCTTTTTGCTGGGCTTGTATAGGCCCCAGGGCCAATAGCCTAGTACCTACCTATGAACCTAAGCCCTCCTCCCTGTTGTAGTAACATTTTCTTGAGGTATGGGAAGCTACTGATGTCTGGGCTGAGCTACTGATGTCTGGGCTGACTCCATGTTCTAGAGTATGTGCAGCAAAAGCTTTTCCTGGTGTCTTGGCCAAATTTCACTTGGTCTGTACAAGTGATGTTTGGTCTACTCTGAAAGTATGCACATCCCTGATCAAATAAAGAAATGTGTTGGTGTAAACAATAAATGCCCAAACCAGCTATACTTAATGCTATTGAAGCTTGCAAGGAAGGAGACTAGTAAACTCAAATATGTCCCACGTTTCTCCCAGAACAGCTGTATAATGTTAAGTTGTCTATCTCGCCTTCATTCTTGCTGGTTGGGTTCGGAGCCGATCCTCTACTCCGACTCTGCCATCTACTAAAGCTCGGGAGCTATTTACTGGCTGGAGGCCTCCCATTATCCCACAATGCTTAGTGCTAGATACCTAGATCTCGTTTGCCGCTTCAGCTACGAGGTTGCGCTTTTACTGGCTCAGGTCGTATTAATCCTTTTTTTTGTATTACTAGCTAATATTTACCTTGTATTTTTCTTACATATAGATTGTCTTTCCCTTGTAGTGTAGTTAGACTGTGTATCCCCTAGTTTGTCCCACTAAGGAAACTCGTTTTCTGTTAGAGAGTTTCTACCCCCCCCCCCTTGTTTCTTTCTATTAGTGGCTAACCCCAGCCTTGTTCTACCTATAGGAGTAGTGTTTAGCCTTGTAGTATTTGTATATTTTTATTAAGGATAGCTGTTGTGTGATAGTTTTTTGTGGTTATTATTGTTAGCTTAACTAGTGCGGGTGCGTGAGTGTTTCTGTGTGCCTTGTTTAAGCACTAGTTTAATTTTTCTCTTTAGTATCCCCGGGCCAGTAAGTCCAAGGATACTAAAGTTTCAGGCTTCAAGAAGTGTGACTCGTGCTGTCAGAAGATGTCTCTGACAAACTGTCACACTTCTTGTGTTTATTGCTTGGGTTACCTACACCTGCAGGACTCCTGCTTGGTCTGTCATGCCTTCAGCTCAAGAGTCCTGCAGAAGCGTAGAAACAAGCTTATTTTGAGAGGCTTACTTAAGCCAGAGGGATCCCTGACGAAGCCTCAGTCGGGGAAATCCTCAAAGCCCGCCAAGCCGTCGGCTCCCAGTTCGGAGCCGTCACCAGGCGGAGCATCTGCCTCCTCTTCAGCTCCGGCTGGAGCCAACATCCCTAGACCTCAATCGGCTCCTTCAATGTCGGAACCGTCGTTGGGCCGATAACATTCTAGGTCCCCTTCCCTAGAATCGGTTCGTTCGGCTGCGAGGTCACCGTTGCTTCAGTCGGGACGAAGCCATAGGTCCCACTCCTCTCGGTCCTCCAGGTTACCCGATCATGACTTGGAGAGGGTGGTCAGTAGACTCCTTAAATCGCAGGCATTGGCCAAAATGTTAACCAGCCCTTCTCAACAGACTGTGACTGTCCCGGTGTCTTCAGCAGTTCCTCCTCCGACTCCCCTTTTGTGTTCGGAGCCGGAGCTTGTTGGGGCTCGAATCTTGGAAACATCAGAGCCGATACCACATCTTTCGGCTCCTTTGTCGGCTCCAATCTTTTCATTGGTTCCTTCCTTGGAGGGATCTCGGCGCCAGGACTCCCTTGTCTGCTCCGAGGGGGCGAGTGGCATCGGACCCTTGTCCAACCCCGTTCTCCCTCTCGGGGCTTCGGCGCAGGTGAGCTCGGCCCCGACATCGGCCTCAGAGCCATCCCTCTCGGTGCCGGGAGGGGTTCACGTCTCTTCGGAGCGGGGACCCTCTGTTCTACCTAATTGGGGCGCCTTTGAGGTCATGAGGAGCGTGCTGACTTCTGAGTCGGCACCTCGATCGGCCCCTTCACCTCCTCCCCCCATGGTGCTTGCATCGGTCTCTGTCCACCCTCCTAACCCCAAGCGTGGATAACAGACGCTCCAGGTCGCCCCATTGGGCGTATCTTCCTCTTCCGAGGCCTCCCCTGATTATTCAGAGGAGCCCCCTCGGAAGAGAAAATGTAAGAGGAAACATGTCGACTCCCCCAAGTCACGTCTGATACCGACTTGGAGGATTCGGAAGGGTCCCCAAGATCCCCCTCTTAGGATGTGTCTCTTTCAGACATCCTAGAGATCCTTAAGCAGAGGGGGAACTGGACTGCTCTTGACCCTTCCGAGGACGAGTCTGTATACCTGGACGCTTTTGGTTCTCGCCCTTCCACCTCCTAGGTGTCTCCACCCTTTGACCCGCTCATGGAAGTAATGGCTCGAAGGGCGTGGTCAGCCCCGGACACAGTGGAACCAACTCCCCGCAGGCCAACTAAGTTCATTACAGCCCCACCCAACAAACAATTTTTGACGAAAGGTGTCCCCATTGATGCCATGGTGGTGGCAGCAGCCACTAAGAAGGAGTTGGCTGACCCTTCGGTGCCTGTCCATCCACCTAATAGAGTCTAGGACAATGGACAGGTACGGGAAGCTGATGTTTTCCTCAGCAACCTTTTCCATGCGGTCGCTGAATTCTCTGCCATTTCACCCGCCTTCAAAGGGATCTTCTCAAGGAACTGGGTGATGCCCTTCAGGATCCATCAGCTGCGGGGCTCAGGATAAGATTAACTCCCAGCTGGTGACCCTTAACTCTATCGTCAACTCCTCCATGTGGCTCATTTCTTATGCAGCTGATGGGGCGAGTAGGGCTGCAGGTACAGGCGTGGCTTTGAGAAGACATGCCTGGATGCGGTTATGTAACTTTGCTGATCCCTTTAAGGCGTCCTTCACCAATATCCCCTTCGATGGTTCGGCTCTGTTTGGACCACAGGTGAAGGTTACCCTTACCAGGAGTGAGCAGGAAGGCAAGACTCTCTCTGCCATGGGAGTCCATTTTTCGACTCCCTCTAGACCATACCCTAAGGGTCAGAAGAGTGGGAAAATGTGGTTTCGGAAACCCCAGGGAATCGTGCCTGACACGTGGCGAGTTTCCCTCTAGGGGTAGGGGAGGGAACAATAATAGACGCCGCCCGAGGGGCAGAGGGGATCCGCAAAATCTGGGTAGCAGAGAATCCTTCTCTGACGAACCCTTTCAGCACCCCTGAAGGGCTGCCCGACTGGCCACCTTCGGAGGCAGTCGGGGGAAGATTGTCACTGTACCCAGAAGCTTGGCAACTCCTCACAGAAGACAAATGGGTACGGTCCATCATATCCGAGGGTTACAAAATCCCCTTTGTCCACACTCCTGTACAAACAACCAAGTCCCTTCCAGATGTTCCACCCTATCTAAGGGAACAAGCAGTGCCAGAAATTTCAAAACTGCTAGAAAAAAGGGCCATCCAGCCAGTCCCAGCAGACCAGCAAGGATCTGAAATTTACTCCAAGTTCTTTTTGGTACCAGAAAAGACAGGGGACTGGAGACCCATTTTGGATCTCAGCAGGTTAAACAAATCTGTTCAAAGAACGAAGTTCCGGATGGTCACGCTTTAGTCCATTCTACCCTTTTTTGGGTCAGGACAATTGGATGTGCTGCATAGACCTTCAGGATGAGTACTACCATATCAAAATGGACAAGTGCTCCAGAAGGTTTGTCCACTTCCGGCAGGGAGCCAGTCACCATCAGTTCAGAGCCCTGCCCTTTGGTCTCACCATAGCCCCCAGAGTTTTCACCAAATGCATGGCAGTGGTTACGGCTCACCTGAGACGGCGAGGATTCCAGGTGTTTCCATATCTAGACGACTGGCTCCTTACTGCTTCCACCAGGGATTATGCCATCCAAACTTTCTCCGAGCTAGGTATCTCAATAAATTTCGAAAAGTCTGCATTGTCGCCTTGTCAGTCTATAACCTTTATAGGCACAAGATGAAATACAAAAGAGCGGTCTGCAAAACTTCCTTTCGACAGTGTGTCAGACATTCGCCGACATGTGCAGGTCTTACTACAGTGCAAGAGGAAAACTTTGGGTCTCATGGCAGCAGCAATCATACTTGTTCCCCTGGCTCGTTTTCACATACGGATTCTTCAGTGGATGCTCTTTACCCAATGGTCTTTTCAACAACTTCCGACGTCTCACAACATAATCACTCAATCATGCAAAGACCACCTGGCTTGATGGATGGTCTCCCCTCTAGTACTCCAGGGCAAACCGTTTGTTCTTCCTCCTTCTGTTGCCACGGTGACCACGGATGCCTCCCTGATCGGGTAGGGGGGGCATTTTCAAGGCAGGACTGTCCAGGGCACTTGGCAACCTCTAGAGTACCACCTGCACATAAACGTCTTGGAGATGGGAGCGGTGCGCTTTTAGGGTTGCAAGCTCTTCAGGACTCTCTACCCACCGGGACTATTGCAATTCAAACAGACTATGTCTGTAGTGTGGTACATCAACAAGCAGGGCGGAACCAAGTCCTATCCCTTATGTTAAGAAGCACTCGGACTCTGGCAGTGGGCGATCTCCTCTTAACAGTTTCTGATAGCAATGCACATCCCCAGGAAGTCCAACGTCATAGCGGACAGGCTAAGCAGAGCTATTCTCATGGCTCACGAGTGGTCTCTCAATCAGTCAATATCGGGCAAAATTTTCCGCAGATGGGGTCAACTTTGCTGCGATCTTTTCGCAACTCCTCTTAACAGCAAATGCGACTATTTCTTCACTCTCTTCCCCCCTCCCCGGCCACTCCCCCAGAGATGCTCTAGTTCACGATTGGCCCCGGGGTCTTCTGTATGCATTTCCACCTTTTCCCAAACTAATTCAGAAGGCGACCGCATTGGGATCCAGGATGATCCTCATTGCCCCCCTTACTGACCTAGACAAATTTGGTTCCCATTCCTGCATCATCTGCTGGAGCAGCCTTGGAATCTGGACCCAGTGCCAGACCTCTTGGTCCATCAGTCGGGCGGGCTGCAGCAATCCCTTCAGTTTCTCAACCTCACAGCTTGGTTGCTCCACTTCCAGTCTTAGCCAGGCTTCCACATATCTCTCAGCCGGTGCGTGAAATCATCCTTCGCACAAATCTACCACCAGGAAGACTTATGCTAGTAAGTGGAAACGTTTCTCTTTCTGGGCAGAGGCTAGGAATATAGACCCCTTTACAGCCCCTGTCCATCACGTTCTAAATTTTTTAGCAGAACTTTTTAAAGCTGGTTCCTCGTCTGCCACCATTAGGGTCCAATTAGCTGCTATCGCAAATTTCCACTCTGGCTTTTCAGAAACCAGCATCATGTCCCACAAACTTTGCAAGGCCTTTCTTAAAGGGACTATTTTGCTTAGGCCCCCGGTCAGAGATCCCCTGCCTCCGTGGGATTTAAACTTGATATTAGCTTCCTTGATTCTCCCTCCTTTTGAACCTGCGGCTTCCTGTTCCTTAAAATTACTCTCCTGGAAGACTCTCTTTTTAGTAGCCATCATCTCAGCTAGGAGAGTTTCGGAACTTCAAGCCCTCTGTATTCGTCCTCCTTACCTTGTGTTTCACAAGGATAGAGTTTCACTCAGGACTAATCCTTCTTGTCTGCCCAAGATACCTTCTGAAACAAACCTGAATCAGGCTATTGATCTACCTGTCTTTTTTCCTAACTATTCGAACAAAGCTGAACAAAAGTTACACCAATTGGACGTTCATAGGCAATTTTTTTATTCGAATAGGACTAAGCAAACAAGAAAATCAGACCAACTCTTCCTGTCCTATGCTGAGGGCAAACAGGGCCTGCCAGTTTCTAAAGTAACCTTATCCAGGAGGTTGCCCTCTATTATTACTTTGATTTATTAGCTGAGACATAAAGAACTCCCTACTAAACCTAAAGGTCATTCCACCAGAGCGTTGGCTACTTCAGTAGCTTTTCAAGCTAGACTACCAATGGAATCTATCTGTGCTGCAGCCACATGGGCCATTCCTCATACCTTCATTTCACATTATAAGTTGGATATGGCCTCTAGGAGTAGAGTTGATTTTGGTTCCACTGTGCTCAAGAGTCTGTTCCGATGAGCCACCCAGGACTAAGGTGCTAGGGACACTGTCCCAGCCAGCAAGAATGAAGGTGAGATAGACAACTTAACATTAAGAAGTTATGTACCTACCATAACGTTCCATGTTAGTTGTCTTCTTCTCACCTTCTTTCTTGCGTCCCACCCTCCATCCCCCTAGCCTGGACAGACCAAAAAGAGTCCCTTTTTAAGGCCTTCTTCCTCTGGCTGAGTCTTATCTGGGTTACGTCGTCCTCTGTTTTAGTACTGTAGGTAAACCTTGTAGTTTGGACAGGTGTCCTTAAAATTTTTTCTGTGGTGTTAGCTCTGCCAAACGAGATCTGGGTAACTAGTGCCAAGCATTGTGGGATAAGGGAAGGCTTCGAGCCAGTAAATGCTCTCGAGCTTTAGTAGATGGCCGAGTCGGAGCAGAGGATCGGCTCCGAACCCAACCAGCAAGAAAGAAGGCGAGAAGAAGACAACTAACATGGAACGTTATGGTAGGTACATAACTTCTTATTACTATACATCTTTAGCGTAATTTTATCCTTAGTGTTTTAATGCCTGCTTTTCAAATCCATAGTCTTGTCTTTATTACAAAAAATCTTATCGTGCATAAAAGCAGGGTGTTGCCTGAGCGAGTGGCAAATGCATCCTACAGACTCGTTCTGCACTGTGCCCTGATTCTTCTTTAAAACGTTCAGACATTCCACTCCCTTCTAAATAAAACCACATATCTATTCAGTGTGGTCCTATTGTGGGAAATAGATGCAAGAATAATTTATGTTTAACACTTGGTTCCAATGAATTTGTGTTGAATAACGTTAATGTTGTAAATTAGCAGGAAGACTACGTGTAGTAGTTGTGCGTGTGTTATAGGAGACACTATGGATATTAGGCTGGAAGCAGTTATTTTTCCCTATTACAACCCTTTGCTAATGGTGCATGTCCCAGAGCTTACCTTATTATCCTCTAAGTTGGCCTATGACTAAATCTACTCAAGTCATTCAGGGCAATCCCTCCTCCAAGTGCTATTTTGAGTAAACTGTACACATTTAGGTCTACTTTTTTTGCAAACTCGCATGCAGTCTTCCATGTTCTGAGAGACTGCCTTACATATTATCTGCGATTATACAGAGCTGAGTATATATATTTTTTTGGTTATAGAGTTTAATTGTTGCTTAGATCTGTGTTGAAACTGTCTCACTGTTCTGAAAGACTGATCGGCAAATATACAGAGCTGAGAATTTTTTTTTTGGTTTTAAAGTTTGTACTGTTAGTTTTTGCTTAGATCTCTGTTGAAACGGTTTGTCCCACCCAACCTCCCTATTCTTGGTTTGTAGTTTAAATTTGGTGGCTTTTGCAGTTGCCCGCCCCACTGTAGATTTGATCTGGGACACTTCCCCCATCCCATCTCTTTACCACATTCTACCTAATAAACTTTTTCTGCACTTGCTTTTAGTCCTTTTTAATTTAATTGCATTTTTAAACTGTGTTTGGTCTAATATTGCTGCATACTCAAGTGTGCTAGCTTGCACTGCATGTGAATTGCTTTTTACTACTTTTCTCTAAAAAAAAAAAAAAAAAAAAACCTAAGCCTGCTTCCTACCTTTCCTGTAACTAGTGTTCCAGATACAGATTTGCTGTATCCAGGACTGTATGTAAGCTTCTGAGTCCCCCAAGCCTTTCTGTGTTGGAGGGAAGCCTTCTAGCTTATCAGTGGGAGTGGTAAGCACTAGGTAACCTGTCTACCACATAAGTAGTGGCTCTGGCCCAGAATTTGTAGTTAATGGCCGTTTGGGCAGTCTCTTCCATCTCTCTCAACTTTCTGATTTGAAAGCCTGTATTTGCACTTGTTTCTGTCCTGTAACTCATCTAGTGCAGATACAGATTCTTAGTTTTAGCACTTAAATTTGCTAGTTCATGCTCAGCACTTGTTCAGAACTTGTAAGCACTAAATAAGCTACTAATTACTATAGCACTCTATCTTCCTCATTACCTAGAGGAAAACAGTTTTTGTACTTACTTTTCTCACTTGCTTACAGAAAAACAGCTCTTGTACTCACTTTCCTCACTTATCTAGAGGAAAAACCCTGCAACTCTCTTTTTGTGTGGCAAAACACCATACCTAACACGCTAGTAATAGGAGACTCTATAGTAAGGCACATGGATGTTCCACTCACCAGGCTGAACAAGGAGAAGGTTACTGTCAGCTGCCTCTGGTGCTCAGACCCGCCACATAACACAGGCACTTAGGTCACTCCAGAACAAGTACAAGTATGACGCTGTCATTGTACATGTTGGTGTGAATGATATAAGACGTACCTCCCTGGACTACATGAAAAGAGACATTGAGGGGCTCTCTGATCATGTAGCCCAAGCTGGTATGACCCTGACCTTGAGTAGCATACTACCTTCACCTAGAATGATAACACAATACAAAGACAAAATGATCAATTTCAACAATTGGCTAAGCTTCTGGTGTCATTCTAAGGGGATCCAGTGTCTGCCTGAGATGACATGATAGACGAGCCTCGCTGTTTTGCCAGAGATGGGTTGCACCTGTCACCCCTAGGTTTTCGAATACTGGCCAAGGCCCTTGCCCACCCCATAGTGCCTTTTTTAGGCAAGGCTCAAAGGACAAACCAACCACCGTAACCAGCACAGGTAACCAAAAACTAAGGGTAATGCTACTCAATGCCAGAAGTCTCAAAATGCACACACTCGAGGATGTCCTCAGCATGGAGAAAATTGATGTTTGTGCAGTGACGGAAACCTGGTTCAAGGCTCAAGAAAGCACCCCAACACTGCCAGGTTATATTTCATATCATACCTTCCGGCCTCAGTTACCAGATCGCAGTACAAAGGGCGGAGGTATAGTCATATTCATCAAGGATACCCATATCTCCAGGTTAGTAGCGCAGCATGATGCCCCAGAGATCATCCATGCGCAACTATCAGCAGGCAAAAGCACATTTCAAGTCATAGCTGGTTATAGATCGCCCACCATGTCCCAAGATGCTCACTCTGCATTCCTTGAGACATTGGAAAATATAAAGGTCCTACCCAACACCATAATCGTGGGTGATTTCAACTACCCTGGTATAGACTGGGCAAACTACCAATGTTCCAACTCCTATGCTCAGCGATTCATAGAATTTATAAATTCAAATGTCCTTGAACAACTAGTATGTTCCCCCACTAGAGGGGACAACATATTGGATTTAATCATCACAAATATGGGCGCCCATTGTACCACACCCGTTATCACCCCCTCCTTGGTCAGATCTGACCACAAACTGATGACCCTGGACATCCTCACTTCTCCACCTCCCCCAATCAAAGAAACCTTAGTCAAATACCTTTCCAAAGCAAACTTCAAACTACTTGCTTCCCAAGTGGAAAGCTTCACTATTCCCTTGCAGAAGGATAATGATATCCAGGATGCGGAATCCTACACCAAGGCACTCTATATGCATCTTCAGGATTGCATGGACCGTGCTATCCCAAATAAAACCAAGACTCCTTCCTCAAGCAAGAAGAAACCAGTCTGGTGGACCCCGGCCATAAGCAAACTTTACAATAAAAGGAGACTTGTACAAAAAGCCAAATCTCAAGTAGAAAAATCATCCCTGATCAGCATTAGTAAGAAATTGAGGGCCCTCATCAAGTCAACTAAAGCTAATTTTGAAAAGAAAGTTGCCAAGGATAACCATAAGGCCTTCTATGGCTACGTCTAAAAACCTAAATGGCAACACTCAGGTCTGTTCTGAGCTAGTACAAAATGGAACAAAATACACTGACCCTTTTGACATTGCCAACATTTTGGCTGACAGGTTCAGTGCAAATTCCCCACCACCACCACCGCCTACAGGGCCTATTACCATTCTAGGGGATTGTGTAAGTCCAATTATTACTGATATGTTGGTTAACTAGGCTCTATCTAAAGCTAAAAACACTGCCTCCATGGGACCAGATGGTGTCCCAGGCTGTGTCATACGCGAGCTCCAAAAGGAATTAACCCTGCATCTTAATACCCTGTTCAGTCTCGCCACAGAATATGTGCCCATAGAATGGCGCACGCAATGGTAGTCCCGCTATACAAGGGTGGGGCCACAACTGACCCTGGGAACTACTGACCAATAAGCCTGACCAGTCTGATCTGTAAGGCTATGGAGTGAATCATTATGGAACTCATAAATGGAGAGATTGGGAACCTCCAGTCGCTGGACCCCACACAGTTTGGCTTCAAGGGCAGATCATTCCTCCTGAACCTGGTGGATTTCTTTGAGACAGTTACTCAGGCTGTAGATAAGGGAAAAGGAGGTACACACTGCTTACCTTGACCTTGCTAAAGCATTTGACACCATTCCCCATTCAGGTGGTATTGATAAGCTCACCAGCCTGGGCATAAACCCTTGCGTCACAAGATGGATCGCAAACTGGCTCTCAGATCCCATAAAGTAAGAGTAAGCGGGATCTATGTCCAAATCCAGACCAGTAATGAGTGGTGTGGCTCAGGGCTCTGTCCTGGGGCCCCTCCTGTTTGGCATATACTTCGAAGTACAGGCAAGCACGGAAGTGCTGTGGCTGACTAAGTTTGCGGACGACTGCAAACTGGGTGCTATAATAGTCTCCGGCCGACATGGAGATTCTGCAGAAGGGCCTAAATGAGACTGATGCATGGTGTCAAAGCCATGGTCTCAAGCTAAATGCAAAAAAATGTGTAGTAATCCCCTTTGGAAAAAGGAGCATCAGCAAACTACAACATAGGAGGTAATCCCCTGAAATCTGAAGAAATAAGGGATCTAGGGACCCAAGTAGATAGTCAGCTTTCCTTTGATAACCATGTTGCCAAAGTGGTTAGAAAATCCTATGTGACCCATCTAATCACGAAAAGGTTCTCATCAAGATCTAAGGATGTAATGGTGCCCCTCTACTCTTCCCTCATCAGACCCATTATTGAGTACAATGCACCAATTGGAATGTACCTGGCTAGACATCTCCAGTAGCTGGAGAGACCACAAAGGTACCTAACCAAGAGGATTACTGGCCTCAAACAGTTGTCCTATGCAGCACGATTGAAAAAGCCAGGACTCTTCTCTGTTGCATACTGCTTTCTCAGAGGTGATCTCTAACGTATAGAGCCATGTCCAACCCAGAATTGTTGAACATGCTCCATCTTAGCAAAACCAAATCTACTCGAGCTACACGCTCTAGAGATGTAAACCTCAACACAGCAATGAATAGAACATGCTGGAGGGATAGATTCCCTTTGCAGAGACTTCCCTTACTATGGAACAGGGTCCCGATCTACATAAGACAGAGCCCCTCACTATCACTCTTGAAGAGGAACCTTGATGAGTGGATGGGTAACAGAAATTTTACACCGGGGATCACACCAACAGCACTACTAGATAGGGGCCAAGGGTACTAGCTGCTAATACAAGGGTCTAGGGAACTACTAAAGGTGCGGTGAATACTGCACAACGTGGCTGGGCTAATCTATGCCTTCGGGCAGATAGCTCAGTACCAACCTATGAACCTATGTTTAATAGATTACTTCTGGCAGTGCATTTGCACCTCTGGGGGATCCCAGTGTTTGCTAAGAGACTCTAACTCTTGTAGCAAGCATCTTTTTACAGTAACCCAAATCCTCATCAACTTCAGCCCTCAAACATTTACCAGAATCTTAAGTTCCTTTAAGGATCTACCCTAAAAGTTATTCTCCTCGAAGCTGTACATAAAGTGTACGTGAAGGGGTTATGCAATTTATGTAGCTTGGCCACCACTAAGAAGGAAATAGAGTAAAGTATTAACATCTCCCTGGCTATCCAGTTATAGCAGAATTGTGCATTAAAGGAGATAAGGAAAGGAAGGAGTGGCTAAAACATAAGTCTCCCCTAAACATCTGTTGCTAGCCTTGTCATTATTCATCACAGATGGGTCTTGGATCCAACCTCAAATCTGAGCCAACAACTGTCACAGTTTCAAAGCTCTAGCTCCTCCCCTTCCCATAATTCCCTATCTTCTAACCTCCTGGGATCTAGTTGCCGCTGAAACACTGGCCTTTTCTGCATAGCTCTGGCTGTTAGTTGCAGATAAGTGTCTTCTTGAGTTCTAACTTAATTTCTCTTCTTGGTTAGGTCGTAAGTTGATTAGCTGCATTACCTCTCCTTCAGCGTTCGGACCAGTTGTTTAATTAGGTTCCTTCCCTTGTGGTTTTTTCCCACCCTTTTTCCGGTTGGGCTAGTTAAAGAAAAAAAAGTTTACACTTCTAGTATAAAATAGTTTAGTCTTCCTTTATTTAGATTAGTATTTAACATTTCTTTGGTTCATGTGCTGTTACTGGCTTGTGTGTCTTTGGTGCTGGCATGGCCAAACCCTCAGGTTTTAAGAGATGCCCCTTGTACAGTCAGAAGATGCCATGTTCCAGCTTGCACAAGGAGTGTCTCTATTGCTTGGGATCAGTGCGCGTGAAGGTTGAATGCGACATTTGTGCCGCATTCAACCCCAGGGCCCTCATAGACCGCTGTAATAAGCTTCTTCTGAAGGTCTTGGTTCAAGGCAGTCCTCTGCCTTCGGACTTCCCTTCCAAGCCCTCTCAAGAGCCTAAAAAGAGGCCCTCTCCTCCATCCGGAGTTCCTCATCCTCCTCTCACTTTACGAAGCCGAGTCTCTTGGATAGCAGATTCAGGGATCCGCACCCAGATCCAAGATCCACTGTTCCCGAGACCCTCTGGTCAAAGACTTCCACCGATAGGAGGTCTTCGGATTCAAGTGGGCACAGGCTGTCCACGGATCCGACCAGCTTGTCTGCTCCAACAGGCACTCCTTCAAAGACTTCGGATTCTTCTAGACTGCCAGGTCCGACTGCTGTCAGATCCCATAATAATTGCAAGTCCCCATCTCAGTCCTCCAGGAAGTCTGATATGATTTGTAGGCGCAGATCCTCTTTCTGGGACCACAGGGTCATGGGATCCAGGGTCAGATCTCCTGCTAGATCTGATCATTCTTCAGTCTCCTCCAGAAGTCTTCTTTCTTTGGATATGGATAGAATGATGAGCTTCCTCAAGGCTCAGTGAGTTGGGCTTGCTGCTGTCCCCTAACCAAATCTCCCCATTGACAGACCTCCACTCTCTTCCAGTCCGTCAGGGTTTGGAATGTCAGGACCAGGGAATTTCTAGTCAGAGGCCGGCAGTGTTGGGTATTCCCTCTTCTCGACTCTGTCAGGATCCCTAGTTGGCGCTATTCCATTGCCCCTAGATCAGGGCATTCTGTGGGAAACGGATCCGATTTCGGATCCGAGCCGGCAACTTTACAAAGCTTAGATCCGAGCTCCTAGCTCCTCCCCTTACCCATAATCCCCTGCCAGCCTTGATTGACCTCAGATCTAGTTTGCCGCGCTTAGGTACAGCAGCTAGGTTACGAGCTCCTAGTCAGATAAGTTTTTATCTTGCTAATTTCTAAAAAAAAACTTGAGTGTTTGGTTAGGTTCCTAACCCTTTTATTAGTGTTTTTAAGTTAAAAATATATATATTTTTTCTCCTCTCCACCCTTCGCTGGTATCGTAGCTGTGTGTGTGTGTTGTTTGAGTGTTTGGGGCCTACTGTGTGAGTGAGTTTTCTTTTTTAGTTTAAACATGTCTGAGACCCTAAAGTTAGTGTTTTCCAAGTGCACCGAGTGTGGCCGTAAGCTCTCCCCGGCGGATGGCCACACTCGGTGTGTCTGGTGCCTTGGGGTTGAACACCTTTCCTCTGGGTGTGCAATTTGCGCAGCGTTCAACCCCAGGGCACTGAAGGACCGGAGGTCGAAGCTGATCCTAGCGGGACTCTTGCCCCCAGATTCAGCTTCGGCCTCTGGGACTTCTGTGGCCTCCTCCCAGGCTTCGGTGGCGGCCACTCCTGCCTCTCTCCCCCCGGCTGGAGCTCAAACTCCCACTTCTGTGCCGGAGGAGGGGGAGGCCAGGACGGAAAAGAGGGAGAAGCGCCACAAGCTGCAGGCCGAGGCCTACGCTTTGGCCCCCCAGCTAAACTGGCTTCTCCCTCCAGGTCTTCCAGGTCTAGGTCTCCTCCTTCTCGGCTCCGGTCTCCTTGCTTTTCACTGGGACCCGAGGAGGAGGAGACCCGATCTCAGAGGTCATCGAGGTGGCATTCCCGGCCAGCCTCAGTGGCCTTGTCGAGATCGACACGTAGCATGTCTGAAGCGGATTTGGACCGGGTGATGCGAAGGTTCATCCAGGCCCAAATACAGATGGGAGTGCTCCTGCCTCCTCCGGGGGGGAGCTCAACACCCTTTTTTGCCCCGATAGCTCCTTCTCCGACCCGCTTCCTGGGTTCGGAGCGCTCTGAGCCGGGCAGCGTCGGCGCCAGGGGTGGGTCGACGCTGACAGTATCAGGTACTTCGGCTCTGACTATTCCCTCGAGCTTGCCAGATCCATCCCTGTTGGATCCGAGCTCTCGGAGCCGTGCTCTGAGGGGTTTAGTTTGCCTTCGGCTCTGTCCAGGTCGGAGCACACTGGCCCTTCGGATCCGATGGTCTCTGCGCCGGCTCCAATCCATCCATCGGATCAGAGCGAGGGTCGGCTCTCAGATCTTAGGGAGAGTGGCTCTCCCTCTGCTTTCGATGTGGTGGAGAGAGGGCTCTGTTGAGTGCATCCAGGCCCCCGCTCCCTGCTACGGCTCCATCCCGCACTCCCTCTCGTTTGGGTCAGGCTTCCGTCACCCAGCCACAGGGACAGCCTGCTTTGACGTCTCAGGTCGTTCCACTGGAACAGGACGTTGCTGGTGAGTCATCCTCGGACAGTCCCCCCGAGGATGTTCCTCACAAGCGCAAGTGTAAGAGGAGGCACGTGGACTCCCCCGAGTCCTTAACAGAAGACACTGATTTGGATGGGGGGAAGGCTCCCCAAGGTCACCCCCCGAGGATGTCTCCTTCGGACATCATGGAAATGCTTAGGATCGGGGGGGGGGGGTCTGCCCCCAAGGCTTCCTCTGATGAATCCGTGTTCCTCGAGGCGTTCGAAGCAGGCCCATCTGCCTCTTGGGTGTCCCCTCCGGCCAACCCCTTAGTGGATCTTATTACCACCACTAGGGCGTGGAAGGAGCCGGACACTGTGGAGCCAGTCCCCAAATGCTCCGACAGGATCCTGAGCCCTCCAACCGAGAGGTCCTATTGGAGCAAGGGACCCCCCCGTAGATGCCATGTTGGTGGCGGCAGCCACCAAGAGGGAGTTAGCCCAGGAGAGTCCCTGGGTCCATCCCCCGAGCAGGGAGTCTCACTTGATGGACCGTCTCGGGAAGCGGGTCTTTAGTTCAGCGACCTTCTCTGTAAGGGCCCTGAACTACATGGCACACGTGATTCGGCTGCAGCGGGACCTTATTAAAGAGTACGCTGCATTGCCCCTGGAGTCCATGTCGGGAGAGGACAAGCAGTTGTACTCCACCCGCATGGCCTGTCTTAGGTCTATCTCTAACACCTCTATGCGGCTCTTATCCTATGCTACGGAAGGAGCCGCTAGAGCCAGCGGAGCAGGCCTAGTTATGAGGTGCCAGGCCTGGCTCCGACATTGTGACTTCGCGGAACCCTTCAAGGCGTCCTTTGCGAATGCCCCCTTCGATGGCTCTGCCCTTTTTGGCAAGACTTTGCGAAACCTTGGTCCAGAGCGAAAAGGACGGGAAGACGTTGTCTGCCGTCTGAGTCCGCTTCTCTGCTCCCCAGAGGTCCTTCTCCAAGAACCAAAAGGGACAGAAGAAGATGTGGTTCCGAAAGTCGCAACAATCCCAGTCCGCTACGGACTCCCAGTCCTTCCGCGACAGAGGAGGGACAGGGTGGACGCCGCCCTAGAGGCAGAGGGGGCCTGAAGAACTTTGGGTCCAAAGAAGCCTTCTCTGACCGGCCCACGCAGCAGCCCTGAGGGCTTGCCCAACTGCTCCACTCTGGAGGCAGTCGGGGGGGCATTTTTTGAAGCACCTGGCAGCTTGGGAGTCGATTACAACAGACCACTGGGTGCGTCGTATCATATCCAGAGGATACAAAATTCCCTTTTCCCATGTTCCAGATACCCCCAGGCACCTCCTCGATGTTCCACCCAATCAGAGGGAGGCAGCAGCCGTGGAAATCTGGCTGCTCTTAGGAAAAGGGGCCATCCAGCCCGTTCCCCCCCCAGGCCAGTCTGGATCGGGTTACTACTCCAGGTTCTTTTTAGTGCCAAAAAAGACGGGGGACCTAAGGCCCATCCTCTATCTTTCCCTACTGAATCTGTCAGTAACCAAAGAAAAGTTCCGGATGGTCACTCTTCAATCTATTCTCCCCCTCTTGCGGGAGAACGAATGGATGTGCTCCATAGACCTCAAGGACGCGTGCTACCATATTTTGATGGACAAACGCTCCAGGAGGTTCCTCTGCTTCCGGCTGGAAGCCAGTCATTATCAATTCAGGGTCCTTCCCTTCAGTCTCACCTCAGCCCCCAGGGTGTTCACCAAGGTATTAACAGTGATAGCGGCCCACCTGAGGCTCCAGGGAATACAGTTTTTTCTGTACCTGGATGACTGGCTCCTCACCACCCCGACAAGGCATCTACTATCCTCAGCCAGGAATTACTTTCTAAACCTTGCTCCACAACTAGGGATCACTATAAATACAGACAAGTCCTCTCTCACCCCGACTCAGGTGATAGATTTTATCGGGGCCAGACTGGACACCAACAAGCAGCTCATCTTCCTAACTCCCGACCGGTTGCACACTCAAAAGCTCACATGCGGGCCATTTTTCAATCTTCGAAACCTCCGGCAGGATTGGTTCTGAGGGCTCTAGGGTCTGTGGCAGCCGCGATCAACCTCCTTCCCATGGCGTGTCTCAACATGCGGATATTACAGTGGACTTTACAGGTTCAATGGTCCCTTGGATCACCCCATTTCCCTCAGCAGGGTCTGCACGAGAGCTCTCGTTTGGTGGCTTCAATCGCCGGACCTCCAGACGGGACGCCCCTTTGCCATGACCTCCTCTCTCGCCACAGTGACCACGGATGCCTCGTCTTGGGTGGGGGGGGCATTATTCTGGCAGGACTGTCCAAGGCATGTGGAACGATTCAGAGACCTTATTGCACATAAACATTGTAGAGATGAGGGCAGTGCTGTTGTCGTTGCAAGCACTTCAGAGCCTTCTGCCTGTAGGAACGATTGCAGTCCAGTCAGACAGTATGTCTGTGGTTTGGTATATCAACAAGCAGGGGGGAACCAGGTCTTACCCACTCTGTCGAGAAGCCATGAGAGTGTGGGAATGGGCGATCTCCACCAACCGCTTTCTCATTGCAACGCACATTTTGGGACGGACCAACATCTTAGCAGACAGACTGAGTCGCACCATCCTTTCGCCTTACGAGTGGTCCCTCAATTCCAAAGTAGCGAGTCAAATTTTTGCTGTTTGGGGGCAGCCCTGTTGCGATCTCTTCGTATCTCCCTCAAACACGAAATGCAACAATTACTTAGCTCTCATTCCCCCTCCCAGGGAAGCCCCGAGGGACGCTTTGGTGCATGCTTGGCAACCTGGTCTTCTGTGCCTACCCTCCTCTTCCACTGATGCTGAAACTTCTTCAGAAAGCCAGTCGGTTGGGGAGCAGTATGATCCTCATTGCCCCATTCTGGCCTCGCCAAACTTGGTTCCCGTACCTCTGGTCTCATCAAGTGAATCCACCCTGGATTCTAGATCCCCTCCCAGATCTGATTAACAACCCACAGGGTCTCCCAATCCCCGACCTGGTCAACCTCAAGCTTACGGCTTGGCTGCTCCAGTTCCACTCCTAGCGAGGACTCACAGTATCTCATCCCCAGTTAAAGCTATCCTAGTAGCAACGCACAAGCCCTCTACTAGAAAGGTTTATAGTAGTAAATGGAAGCATTTTTCTATCTGGGCAGAATGCCATAATTTGGATCCCTTCACAGCCTCCTTACCGGCAGTGCTGGATTTTCTTTCAGGCTTCTTTAATGAGGGAGCTAGCTGTTCCACGGTGAAGGTGCAATTAGCAGCTATCTCTCATTATCACGTAGGCAGCGATATGGGACCTTTGATTACTTCAAAATTGTGCAAGACATTCCTAAAGAGCACTTTCCTACTTAGACCTCCCATAAAGGAAGCTGTACCTCCATGGGATTTGACTTTGGTTTTGCAGGCCTTGACAGCTCCTCCCTTCGAACCCGTGGCATCGGTAAACTTTAAATATCTGTCGTGGAAAACGGCCTTTTTGGTGGCTATTACTTCAGCTAGGGGAGTATCTGAATTACAGGCTCTTTGTCAAACCTCCATACTTAGCCTTTCACAAGGATATGGTTTACCTCAGGACCAATCCCTCCTTCCTTCCGAAGGTGGTTTCTGTGACAAATATCAATCAGTCTATCAATCTGCCGGTCTTCTTTCCTAGCTACTAGAACAAAGGAGAGCACAAACTGCATTCCTTGGACGTGCATAGACCACTCTGGTTTTATATTCATAGGACATCTGGTCACAGACTATCCGGCCAGTTGTTCATCTCCTTTGCTAAATTTAATCTGGGTAATCCAGTCTCAAAACTTACTTTGTCGAAATGGATTTCGCAGTGCATCATTGCGTCTTATCAGAATTCTGGCAGACCCGCACCTCAAGGAGTTCATGCCCACTCAACTCTGTCTATGGCTACATCTGCTGCCTTCAAATCCAGAGTTTCCTTGGATGATATCTGTTCAGCAGCCACTTGGGCTTCACCTCATACCTTCATAAATCATTATAAGCTGGACATTATCTCCAGAGGGAGAACTTCTTTTGGCTCCTCAGTGCTCTGGAATATCCTTCCATGAAAGGCCGCCCAAGGTTTAGGTAGCTGGGGACTCTGTCCCACAGGTTGCAGACCAAATGAAGTTAACTACTTCAGATTAAGAAATTATGTACTCACCATAACGTTCCATCTGAGTAGGTAAACTTCATTTGTCTGCAACCATTCTCCCCCCTCCGTCCCCCTGAACCTTCACAGATGTTTAGGACATGTTATTATTACCCTTTTGGAAAGGTAATGAACTGCCTGCTATATTAGTTATGGGAAAACTTGATCTGAGGTCAATCAGGGTTGGCAGGGGATTATGGGTAAGGGGAGGAGCTAGGAGCTCGAATCCTAAGTTTGTAAAGTTGCCGGCTCGGATCCAAGATCGGATCTGTATCCCACAGGTTGCAGACAAATGAAGTTTACCTACTCAGATGGAACATTATGGTGAGTACATAACTACTTATTCCAGAGGACTCAGCCTTCCTTTCAAGATGCTCCCCAGGAATCCTCTTCCACAAATCGGGGCAGGGGATTTGATGGCAAATGCCACCCCAGGGGAAGATGGGGTCCGCAAAACTAGGGCTTCCATGAAGACTTTCTCAGATAAGTCCTTTCATCATTCCTGAGTCGCTGCCCGACTGTCCTGCCCTGGAGGCAGTCGAGGGTTGCATCTCCCTTCATCGACTAGCCTGGACAAGTCTCACCTCCAATCCGTGGGTCCTAAAAATAATTTCCGGGGGTTACTCCATTCCCTTTTTCCAGCCCCCTCCAATTTGAAAAATTCTCTCAGATGTTCCACCCCTCCAAAGAGAGTTGTTCTATTTCGAGGTGCAAGACCTCCTTCGAAAAAGAGCCATCCAAGCGGTCCCAACAGGATGAGGATCCAGAACTTATGCTCACTTCTTTTTAGTGCCAGAGAAGATCCAGGGACCTGCTTCCGATCCTAGACCTCAGCGACCTAAATGCATCTGTCAAGATGTCCAAGTTCTGGATGGTCATTGTACAGTCCATTCTGCCTCTGTTACGCATGGACAATTGGATGTGCTCAGTGAATTTCGAGGATGTGTACTATCACATAAAAATTGACAGACACTCCAGGAGACACTTACTCTTTCAGCTAGGGGCCGATCATTACCATTTCAGAGCCCTGCACTTTGGGCTCACCACAGCCCCCTACCCCCGGGTGTTTACCAAATGCATGGCAGTGGTGGCAGCTCATCTCCAGCTGCAGGGGTTCCAGGTCATTCCTTACCTGGATGATTGGCTCCTCACAGCTCCCACAAGGCATTGACTATCAATGGCCACTGAATATACTCTGTCTTTTCCATCATCTAGGTATCACTGTGAATCTGCCCGAATCCAACCTGGTTCAGTGCCAGAACCGGGAGTTCATTGGGGTCCAGCTGGACACAGTATCGGAAACTGCCGCACTGCCTCCCTGCAGGATTCAACTCGGTCAGATTTCTCTCTCACTGGAGCTACAGCACCTGTTGGTTCATTTGATTCTCCAAGTAGTAGGTTCAATGGCAGTGGCCATCCAATTGGTTCCCCTCGCCAGATATCGCATGTGAGTGCTCCAATGGACCCTGGCAGTGCAGTGGTCCATTCTGGTACAACCCATGTCCTAGACAATAAAGTTGTCTTTGGTGTGCAGAAATCAGCTTGCTTGTTGGCTTCAGTCTCGGGAACTGTACCTATTCAGGCAATTTTGTCTTCCCCCACCCAAGGCCACAGTGTCCAGGGGCACCTCCCTGTTCAGGTGAGGGGAGGTGTCATTTTCAGGGCAGGACTGTTCAAGGCATTTGGTCCCCCACAGAGACTAAATTGCACGTAAATGTCCTGGAGATGAGAGCAGTCCTAACATTGCAAGCCTTTCAGGAATGCCTCCCTCTGGGGAACTACAGCAATTCAGATGGACAACATGGTTGTCTGGAATGTCAACAAGCAAAGGGGGGAACAGTCTTTCTCTCTATGCAGAGAAACCAGAAGTGTGTAGTAATGGGCGATGTCTTTCAGATGCTTTCTTCTTGCAACTCATATATATACCCGGGAGTTCGAACATGCTGGCCGATGAGCCCAGCAGATCCGTCTTGAGTCCTCAAGAGTGGTCCTTGAATCAGTGAGTGGCAAAGCAAATCTTTGACCATTGGGTCAACCATGCTGCGATCTCTTTGCTTCCCTAATCAACCACAAATGCAGCAATTACTTTGCCCTGATTCCCCCCAATCAGGGGAGTCACCCACCATTGCACATCTCTAAAACTTGTTCATGATTGGCCTCTGGGTCTCCTCTGTGCTTACCCTCCTATTCCCCTAATACCCAAAGTCTTACAGAAAGCTTTGTCGCTTGAAGATCTCTCTCATTCTCATTACCCCTTTCTGGCTTTGTCAGGTGTGGTTCTCTTTCGTAAAGTCTCATCTGCAGTATCCACTCTGGATACTAGATCCCATTCTGGATCTCATTTCCCATCCCTGGGGACTTCCATTTCCGAATCTCTGGACCCTTCGTCTAATTGCATAGTTTCTCCAGTTCCAGTAATCCTTTCACAGACCAGGCTTCCTTCCCCAATGAGGAGCATTATTTTGGCTTCTCAAAAGCTGTCTACAATGGTGGTGTATTCCGGTAAATGGGAAAGGTTTTCCATTTGGTCTAGCAAAGTAATCTGGATCCCTTTTCAGACACTATTCCTGAAATTTTGCTCTTATCTTCCACTTTTCAGGATGGGACGAGTTTTTCTACTATTAAGCTCCATTTGGTTGCCATCTCAAATTTCCATGTTAACGATGAACATACCTTTTTTTCCAAACTGTACAAAGTCTTTCTGAAAGGTTTTTCTTTTTAGACTTCCTGTTAACGATCCGTCTCCTCCATGGCATTTGACTTTGGAGCTGCAGTCCCTAACGCAAAAACCTTTTGAACCAGCTGGTTCATGTGGTATTAAATTTCTTTCATGGAAGACGGCCTTTTTAGTATCCATTACTTCTGCCAAGAGTGTCTCAGAACTTCAGGCTCTATGCATTAAGCCACCATTCGTGGTCTTTTATAAGGATAGGGTGTCTCCTAGAACAAACCCTTCCTTTCTGTCTAAAGTGGCCGCTGAAGCTAATCTCAATCAGTCTATTCAACTTTGGTCTTCTTCCCTAATTACTCTAGTAGAGTATATCTTACATTGTCTAGATGTCCACAGACAATTTTGTTTTTATTTAAAAAGGACTGAGGTGGTTAGAAAGCCAGACCAGCTCTTTGTGGCTTTCTTTCAGAACAGAAGGGGCTAGACGATTTCCAAATTGACTATTTCCAGGTGGATTGCTGGTTGTATTTCTTACATTTATGATAGGCAGTTGGGAATTATCCAGACTGGTGAAGGGCCACTCTACTAGGTCTGTTGCTACGACTTCTGCCTTCTTGGCTAGACTTTCCCTGGATAAAATTAGTGCTGCTGCAGCTTCTAATCCTCTCACCTTCATTTCACACTACAAGTTGGATTTTGTATCTAGGAACAGGGCCTCCTTGGGTTCCTTCATGCTCCGGCTAATCCTTTCTTGAGGGCACCCAGGGTACATAGAAGCTGGGGACTCTGACACATCTGTGATGAATAATGACACGGATAGCATCAGAGAGAGTTATGCGCTTACCATAACTTGGCATCTGTTGCTTTCCAATATCATTATTCATCACATTCCTGCCCTCCTTTCCCCTTCATTTGGGGGTTCTGGCAAGCTGGAGTGGCTAATATGTTGGAATGTTTGACCTTCGCACAGTTTTCTCTGCATTTCCATTTGTTTAGCAAATTTGATCAGAGGGTTAAAAGATAAGGAATTATGGGAAGGGAGGAGCTAGAGCTCTGGATCTATCTGACAATTGTCGGCTCAGATCCAAGACCAATCTGTGGTGAATGACACTGAATGGCACAGATGCCAAGTTATTGTAGGTACATAACTCTTTACAGCACTTCAAAGAGCTGCATAATTGCACAAAAAGACAAGTATATTCAGACAAATTGTGCTACAGTGACCCTCAAAACAATCCTTGATCCAATCAAAAACAATTCTGGTCATCAATACATGCTTACCAGTACAATGCCCTGAAAACCACAAGGGAAGCTCGCAACACAATAGGAAACTCCAAACTGGATACAGTTAATACTCGCAACACAGTAGAAACTCCAAGTTGAGTTCAGTAGATGCAGTTTATTATAACGCTACTAACAGTACGTTTTCGACAGAAGTCTTCATCAGAAACAATACAACAGATTCAATTACAAAGCAGCTTATATATACCCTCCAATTAATAATTAAAATACTATCCAATAAAAGCATCTGTTGTATTGTTTCTGATGTTGAATCTGTTGTATTGTTTCTGATGTTGAATCTGTTGTATTGTTTCTGATGTTGAATCTGTTGTATTGTTTCTGATGTTGAATCTGTTGTATTGTTTCTGATGTTGAATCTGTTGTATTGTTTCTGATGTTGAATCTGTTGTATTGTTTCTGATGTTGAATCTGTTGTATTGTTTCTGATGTTGATTCTGTTGTATTGTTTCTGATGTTGATTCTGTTGTATTGTTTCTGATGTTGATTCTGTTGTATTGTTTCTGATGTTGATTCTGTTGTATTGTTTCTGATGTTGAATCTGTTGTATTGTTTCTGATGTTGAATCTGTTGTATTGTTTCTGATGTTGAATCTGTTGTATTGTTTCTGATGTTGAATCTGTTGTATTGTTTCTGATGTTGAATCTGTTGTATTGTTTCTGATGTTGAATCTGTTGTATTGTTTCTGATAAAGATTGAATCTGCTGAACTCAATTTGGAGTTTCTACTGTGTTGCCAGTATTAACTGTATCCAGTTTGGAGTTTCCTATAGTGTTGCGAGCTTCCCTTGTGGTTTTCAGGGCAATTTATCTGGTTATTTGTGCTTTTTATTGCCTTCTACTCCGTTTTTGCTTTTTTGTGTATGCTACCAGTACACTAAGCCTGCTCCCAGCAAAGTCCCTTCAAAACTGCTGCCCCCATGTTTTGTTGAAAATAAGCAGCCCTTACTAAGGATTTCATAACTTTTCCCTAAAAAAAAAGAAAATCTCTGTCCTGTCAGAAATTTATTATAGAGAATTAAACCCAGCTCACCTTTTTCAGATAATAATGCAGAATAATTTAAGCATGTTGCCATTTTGGTCGTTTATCATGTGCCTATCCTGGTAAACAAATATATTAGTGAAGGTTATATTCCTTCACTGTGAAAGAAGTTCTGAGTCATTACTGTACATAAAAAAGAAAATTTTTTTGACATATCCAGTTTTAGACCTGTTGCAATCCCATAGCCACACTCAAAAATTGAAGGCACTCATCAATTTCTTCAGTATGTTTTGCAAGGACTTCTGATCCCCGTGCAGCATTGATTTCAACCAGTTCATAGCACAACCACTGTCTTAGTAACCTTAACAGTTAACATAAACAAAGTCAGGCACAAAGGCAAGCTCATATCCTCGTTATTATAGACTTTCACCAAAAAAAAAAAAACTTGAACTGTCTTCCTTGGGGACTATCTTATTCTACACTCCAGTTGTTTAATAACTGCTTATCCAGCATGTACCGGTCTGTTAAATGGCATTCTGCGTCCTCTCTCTGACTTCATGTCAATAATACTGGTGTATCACAGGTTCCATTCTCTTCTATTTGCTCCTGAATGTATTCAGAAGTAATCTTCACGCATCCTCTTAACAAGTTTGTGTTAATACAGTAAGCTAACAATTCTACATTATTGTGCTCTATCAATGTAATGCACCTGAAGAAGATTACACAAGAAGCTTTCAACTGTGTTGAAAGCTTACCATGTAATAATCAATTGCTACAAAATCCCCCCACAAAAAAAAACTCCCTTCCCTAAATCTCATATACATGAAAAAAAGCTTTAAAATCTCTTGTCTGAGCAATACTGAAATTGAAGTTCCTTACATAGAAAACTGCTAGATATAAAAACTGATAGTAATCTTAAGTTTGACCTCCATATTATGTAGCAGTATAAAGAACCACAACCACCAAGAAACTGGGAATGCTGCATGGAACTAATTTTTTTTTTTTTTTTTTTTTTTTTTACATATTCTGCCACAGTAGCTCTTGCCACAACATACCTGTTATCCTCTCTTCTTTGTGGAGCTCATCTCCTGAAACACCTGAAGGCATCTCTTAACAGTCAAGCTCTAACAAATACTACAAGGTGGCTAGATTCACTGCAAAAATTATGTACATAACCCACCATTGCATATCTCTAAAAACACTAAGCTTGCTCAAGCTTCCCCATCATTGATCATTTACTGCTGCTTGTTGCAGCTCTCTAAGTAAAGCGCACCTTATCTGCTTGCTTAGTCATTAGTCCCATTGTCCAGTATCGTCTTCCAAACTGTCTCCTTTGATCAGTTGATAATGAACTCCTTGCCATCTACAAACCTCAAAAATCAGTACAAGTCCGTATTCCATTTTTTTGGCTAGAAGCTGAAACACAATTCCATTTTCAGGTAGGTCTATTCCTCACCTTCATCACTTCAAGCCATTACTAAAATATTTCCTCTCTACCTCCTCGACATTTCTGCTCCTCACTAAAGCTATCAGTTTAAATATCTCAGTTCTATTTCCTTTACAGGTGCACCATTTTAAAGTACAGAAACTGTTTATTCAGTACCATGCTACATTCCCTACCTGTATCCTATACAGTACCACTTATCACCTGTAAAAGGAATTTCTACCCTTCTCTAGTCCATTACCATTTTTATCATTTCGTAATGGAATATCTACTAACTCAACATAATTATTCCTACTGTAATCATACCACATTCTACATATCTGATAGTCTGTATTCAAATTTTTCAATGCAAGTAGTTGCATTGAGACCTTTTCAGTGCAATTATCTGCAAGACAAAATTACCATTTGTGTGTAATACGTAATGCAAAGTTTCAATGTAACTTATCTGTGGAGTTTTTCTCAGGGCCTCCACTGAAAAAGGGCACCTGTACTCTGTTGAAAATAACGGATGTCAAATAAATAAAAGCAGGTGTTCCAGTTTTGTGGCAAAAAGGGACAGAATGTGCCTTCCTCTGGCAAGAATATTTTGACTACAGCACATACTCGCCAGGGTAGAACATTAATCCACAAACTATAGGCTCATCCAAGGAGAGCAGCATCTGGTTAACTGATTTTCCTCATGGTCACTGTAACAAATGGAGGTTGTAGAAGTCAAACAGTTAACTGCTGCAGGTTGTAGGTATATCAGCCATAGTTTTAAACTCTGCAGCAGACTGCCAGAAAACAAAAATCAAAACTTTTTTGTTGGAATAGTGTAGCAAGACCAGGCACTTTGGCATGGTAATTCCAGGCTAGTGACTATAGCCTTCATTAGCATGTGGGAGGGTATATGAGAGCATGGGGGGACCAGCACAGGTGCTTGCATCTGCTGCCAAGTGGGATGCTAGTGAGGACATAAATCACCTCAGTGCTTGCCTGGACGACAGCATCTCTGGTGGGCTCGTGCATCTGTCTTGGGAGATGCCTAGTGTGGACAAGGGTAGAAAAAATGGGCTTATGATCAGTAGGCATAATGGCATGCGTTATTCTTTCTGTTACTGCTGAGCTTCCTGTTTAACATCCATGGTATAGTAGGGGTACCTAGCACTGCTTTGACAACATCAGCTGCTGTTGAAGTCCGGCCATAAAACTCTCTGGAGGTAAGTACAGTCGTGATGGTTATCCTGCCTCACCCTGTAAACAAACATCAGCTGTGCAGTGGATTCTACCCAAATTCTTCCCAGAGGAAAAACAAGCAAAAAGAAAAACAAAAGGTACATTTCTCACTTATCCTGTCAGTTGTGTGTAGTGTATTATTTACTTTTACTTTTCTGTTTTATAACTATTTTAAGGCGGGAGGAATATCCATGGCTGCTCTGTTTGATTCTTCCTTTCAAAACTCCTCTCTGCAGGGTTACCCTACACAATTATAGTAGTAGAACAACATATACTGCATTACTGTTATACATTTATTAGCATTGCCCCTTTTCCCCAAGCTGTTTTTTTCTAAACAACTCCTGCATTTGTATCTACCCTTTTTGAGTTCATAACTAGGCACAGGCCTTGACTAATTCATTTCCAAGAATGTGGGCGTTATCTCCCACTTTGCTCCCTTTCTAATCTCCTGCATGTATATCAGTTATCTCAGACAAGGACTTCCAAGATGGCTGCACAATGATAAACAGCTTAATTACATCTCTCCCAGAGTGAAAAAAGAAACTCAGTGATGAGGGCTAGTAATTCTGCCAGATTTAGTAAAATTTAGTTACTGGTTAGTGAATACACTGCATGGATGCCAGCAAAGAAAATATAGCCTGAAAGAAATCTGCTAGAAAAGGTGGAGAAAATGCTGACTGGGAAGAATCCTGCAGATGATCATCAAAATCAGTTCAAGCTCCAGCTTTGGTACAAGAGATGGCTTCCAGTAATTAGAGGAAAAAACAAATCAAATGTAATCGGAGCTGATTAAATAAATGGAACATTGATGGAGTGTAACAACTTAAGTAACAAAAGGCCAGAAAATGGAATAATCTCTAAAAGGCTATTCAGATGGTCTGATAAAACTGCAAAAATAAGAGGTTGAAATGAAGAAAAGGCAGAGTATGAAACTACTCAAAAAGAGGTAATTCAAAAAACAAAAAAAATGGTAGTTAAAATACAGAGCATGCAGGCAAAACCTGAGATTCTCTGCTGTACCAGCGAAACTGTAAGGAGTAGACCGTGTTAATGTTATGAAAGCACAAATGAGTAACTGGATTGGTATTCCACACCAGGATTCGATAACTGAAAAGGGCACATAGTGTGCATGCTCAGAACCTGGCCATGAGAAAACAGCCATGACCTGTATTTAGTAAAGATGCAATCGTACCAGTAGAAAAAGTTTATCCTAATAAAACTGGCAGAAAAAGAAAATATTAAAAATTGGAGACTGTGTTTAGAAAATGATTATTCATTGTACACTAGGCAGAAGAGAAGCAAATGTATCCCAAGAATCCAGGAATGTTGAGCATCTGTTTTAAGATTCAAGCTGCTGTATCCAGCCACCTTAAAACTATTTTTCTTGGAGGATCAGTCATTTTTCATGTAGAACAGGCTAGAGAGAGAATACAAAAGTTTGTCCAACAAAAAGTGAGTCATCAAATAGAAGGGGACTCAGCTTCTCATTCATTTGATAATAAAGCTCAGAGAGACACTGCCAGTGAAACCTTTACCAGTGTTCCAAAGGAATATGCTTGAGACAGAAAAAAAAAGCAGAGGAGTTGACAAGAATTTCAAGTATCTTGGACTTGGACCAGAGTCTGAGGTTGGGAGATAGATGAACAGGAAGATAACTGTTTATTGTGAAAAAATTCTAAAGTAAACAAGTATTTCTTTCTTGGTTTTAAGAAATGTAGACATTATAGTGTGTAAAAAGAGAAGAAATGCTGGACAAAAGCATGCTTAATTATTTGTCCTGTAATCTTGGGCTGTTGGTGATGGAGGATGGGGGTGTGAAAGTGCAGTGATTATGGTTATATGTAGAGTTGAGATGTTTTTTCTTAATTTTGCATAGGTGAATGTCAGGATTAATGCCTATTGTTTAAGCAAGTGGGCTTTAAAAATGAGAACATTATGAATTTAGCAGACTGATCTGATTATCTCTTTTCCATCCGTTCCTCAATGTGCATCAGTCTCTGATTTGAGTCTGACAGTACTTAAGCCACTTTCAGGCTTCTCCCTTTACCCATAATCCCTGTTACATGAAATACCTGTAATCTCGTTTGCCGCCTCAAGTGTAGGATGGATTTTTGAGTGTTCAGGAGACAAGTTGACTACTTTTGAGAAAACATTTTTGTAGTCTTAAACTTTCTGTTCTGTACTACATCTACTCCTCCCAAACCTTCCTTTTTCCCCATTTGTTTCACCTTGTGCATTAGATTTTGTGTAGAAAAAAAACTTTCTATTTCTGCATATCCTTTTACTTGTTACTAGTGATTGCCATTAATTTTTTTTTCAGTATGTCGAAAAAAGTTTGTACACAGCCTACTCTCAGCTGTGAATCTCTTGGCCAGCAAGCCATTATAAAGAGAAGGAACAGACCCATTTTAAAAGGACTTCTCCCTCTCCAAGAGAGGGTGCTTCTAGTCTCATGAAACTATCCCCCCCCCCCCAAAAAAAAAAACTTTTTTGATAAATGCATGAGAAAAAACAAGAGGACAAACAAACGACAAAGATAAGTCTAAATCTAGGAAGAGTTCTCTGGGTTATTCTTCCTCTTTGGATTTGGCTTAAAATTTGAAAATTTTCTGAGCCAGTGCTCTTTTCAGATCCAGTACCCTGCCAAAGTTTTGTCCTGAGCCTGTGTGCCCTGTGCTGCATTCCCTGATCATACACGACCTTATATTATTCCAGACCACCCTCCACCACTTTATCTTTCGTGGTCAGTCATGTCATCGAGGAGCCTGACTAAAGTTGATATAGACAAGATGATGAAATTCTTCCAGATCCAGTTGGGGCTTCTCCAGGCTCTGGTCTTCACTGGAGCAGAGGGAATGACTTCTCCACATCAAGTAATTCCTTCTGTGATCTGACATTTTAGATCGAGGAGATTGGATCTGACCTACACCTGAGCCAATATGCCTCAGAGCCTAGGTTTAATTCCTTGACCCTGATGAGTTTTCTGATTTAGTGCTATTGCTGCTTAGGAGCTTGTCTGAATCTTACTGCTGCGTTCCCAATGCAGACTAAGAGAGGATGGGCTTAGATCCAAGGTCCTCTGAGCTGCTTTTTTCTCTCGGGGCTTCAGCACTATGTAGATTGGCTCTGACTTAGCACTGGATCCTAGTCATGTAGTGTCTTAGGTTGATCCTTTCTGTGGGACTTCAACTCCTAGGGCTCTGCTCCCTGAACCAGTTTATAGCTTAGCATTTGAAGCTTTCAAGCGAGTACTCTCCCATTCTAGAAAACAGGCTCTTCCTTCAAGCTCATATCTGTCCATCCCTCAAATGGTCTTCCAGGGTCCAGGTCCTCCTTTTATTATGTTGGGACAGCCAGTGACCAAAAATCTTTCACCGGCTCCTATGAAGCAGGCCACTTCTGCTAGAGTCCACAGCACAGTGCCCCACTGCGGAGGTGTGCAGGAAGCGCACACACACAAAAAGAGGGCACCTAGATTCTCCTCAGTCTGTTACCACAGACACCAACAATAATAAAGAAGGTTCCCCCATAATCCTCCTTGAGGACATGTCATTTGGAGAAATCCTTGAACAACTAAAGGGGGGTGGTGGTCTTCCAAGCCACTTTCTTCAGAAGTGTTAATATTCAACGAGGCTTTTGGCTGTATCTCATGTACATCTTGAGTGGTCCCACCCGCAGACTAAATGATGGACTTGATCTCCACATGGGCTTGGAAGGAGCTAGACACAGTGAAGCCTATTCCCAAGAAACCTGACAAATGTCCTAATCTCTTCCATTGGAGCAAGGGCCCGGCTGTAGATTCTATGGTGGTGGTGGCAGTGGCCACCAAGAAGTAACTAGGAGTGTCCACCCACCAGTGTGTCGTTTGTTTGACAGATTCGGGAAGAGTCTATGCCTCATGTACATTCTCTGTGAAAACTTTAAATTATCTGGCACATGTTACACGGTTTTAGAGAGATTTGACCAAAGAAATCTGCAAATCTTTCCCAGAGTCCATGTCTGCAGATAAATGGAGATCCATTGATGCGTAGCTGACCACCCTTCAGTCGTTCTCCACTATATTTATCCACCTTTATGTTATGGAGGTTGTGTCTAGAGCAAGATGGTACAGGCATATCTATTAGGACACATGCTTAAATGAAGCTCTTTGACTTTGCAGAGCATTTCAAGACATCCTTCATGAATGGCCCCCATGATAGATCAACACTTTTTGGTCCCTGTTTGAAAGATACTATCTCCAGAAGTGAAAAGGAGGGCAAATACCTTTCTGCTGTAGGGATCAAATCCCACCCCAAGATCTTTTCCAGTAATCCAAAGGGAGGCAAGAAAATTTGGTTCTGTGAGTCATGGGAGTTTTCACCTGACACATCTGAAGACAAGGCCCCTGTGGTTGGGGGGGGGGGTGTTGCTCTTATAAATGACAGTGAGCTAGGGGTTGAGGTGGCTCACAGATTCGGGGCTTAAGAGACGCTTTCTCTGAATTCTTTTCAGTACTTCTGAACACTTTACCAACTACTGTTCTTAGGAGCCAGTCTGGTGCGCCTGTCCTTGCACCCAACGACCTGGACATCCATCACTCAAGACAAATGAGGACAGAGGATGATAATCAGAGGCTATGTCATCCCCTTTCATACCACTCCTTCAGCCACAAAAAGACTTCTGACGTTCCACCCTCTCAAAGGGAAGCAGCAGCTTCAGAAGTAAAGAAGTTCCTAATCAATCAAGTCATTCAAAAGCCCCACCAAACCTGTGAGGATCCAGAATTTACTCAATATTCTTTGGTATAAGAAAAATGGGGCTATAATGTTACTGAAGATAAAGGCTATAGCTATAAACTATGTACCCACACATGAATTTATTCACTAATACCCATATTTATAGGAACACAACAAAATGAAGTGGACAAAAAGGATTCTGTTAAGGCAGCTATAAGGATATGTAAGAAGAGAGTGAAAAGATAATACAGACGCTGGAAGCTCCTGTTTATTGATATGAATAGTGTGATATAAGCAGTGAAAATGTTTAGTCATTTTAGTTTTATGTACAGGTCGGGCATATTTTTATCAACCCGAGGTGTTGTGAACAGTAAAAAATCAGAGCTGAATCTGGGAGGAGAAGAGGGCAAGGGTCTTGTGGGCTAAGTTCATCCTTCTAATAGAAGGTGGTTTAGGATTACCCGATTTAAAGAGATATTTTGGAGCTACACAGTTGAGGCTTATGTACATAACGCAAACAGAATGTTGCAATTCAAATTGAAAAGGGATGATGAAGCTGGGGTGAATTTCAAGAAATAAGGAGAGTGGGATTTTGGATGTAGCTCCTTAAGGAGAATAGCACTCCTACAGACTATTATTTATAAAGTAGAAAGATTCAAAGAACTAAACCAACGCGAAAACAGAGAGAGGATATTTTGCCAATAGTGGTAACTGCAATTTAGAGGTACAGAAAACAGGTAGTAGGGCACTGGATTTTACTGGAGGAAGCTGGCAAAGAAACCAAGGTATTGGGAACAAGTAACTAGTGAGGGGAAAGTAATAGAATGGGGAGAGGCAAAGAAGACCTTTTAACTTCAGGCTAGAGACAGTCTTTCCTATCAGAGATTGATATTGGTGTATAGGCAAAGAGAAAGGTATAAGGGAATCCTTGGTGAAAGGCTTGCTATGGTAGAGTTTTTAGTTGAATCCAGACTAGAAGCTGCTGTTTAAAAGAGATGATTAATAGGACATATAAAATGTTGCACAATAATTTATAGGAATCGGAGGAAGGTAGAAAAGATTGGGAAGAGAGATTGGATAAGAAATTTACAGTAAACCCTGTTAACCGGAACTCAAGCAACTGGCAAAAAAAAAAATCGAAGTAGTACAGTACAATTTTCATTTGACGGCGCAGTGGTGCAGCGGTAGTGTAGTCGCCTCACAGCAAGAGGTTCTCTGGCTCGATTCTTGGCTGGGGGTGCCTTCTGTGTGGAGTCTGCATGTCCTCCCTGTGTTCGTGTGGGTTTCCTCCGGTTTCCTCCCACAGTATAAAGACTTGCGTCTGCAGTTTAGAGCCTAGTACTTTCTTATAATTGGTGTGTCATTTTTTCTTAGGCTCCTTTGCATGGTGTGCTGTTAGAGCCTAGGTTTTGTGTTGAATAGCGTTCTATATTGTATGCATCTTTCTTAGGCTTCTTGCGTGTGTTGTGTGATAAAGCCTAGGGTAATTTTGATTATTGGATCTGTGTTTTCCTCAATAGCATAATGGCGGATGACGACGATAAACACCCAAAGTCTGGGTTTAAAAAGTGTCCAGACTGCAGTCAGAAAATGTCCGTTACTGATGGTCATGTAACTTGTGTTTACAGCTTAGGAGCTATCCATTTGCAGGAGTGTTGTAGCATTTGTCATTTTTCCTTGAGAGTGTTACTAGAGAGGAAAAGGAAATTGGTAGACAGAGGCTTGTTAAAGCATCCATTTCATGAAGCGTTGAGTGACCAGGATGTGGCCAGTAAGTCTTCCAAGTCCTCTAGATCTTCCGGGGTCTCTAAGGACTCCAAACAGTCTAAAAAATCTAAAAAGTTGGAGGATTCTGCGACATCGGCTCCACAGACCTCGGAGCCAATTGTCTTTTCTTTTCAGAGCCGGCCCACAGCCTTGGAGCCGGTATCCGAAAGGCCTCTGTCTCCACTGCTTCAGTCAACACTGTCAGTCCATTCTTCTAGGTCTTCTGTCAGGCTGTCGGATTTGAATATGGATCGATTGGTGCAGAAGCTTTTACAGGCACCAAGCCTTGCTAAATTGTTGGCTCCGACCCAAGTGGCTTCGGAGCAGAAGACCACTACCCCTGACTTGACTACTACTCCTCCAAGCCGTACCAGGCCGATCTTGGAGCCTTTGGAGCAGAGACCTGCTCCAATGTCCTCTGCTCCATCCACTCTGACATCCTCTGTGCCGAACAGGGACTGTAGGAGCTGACACTCTACAGTCATGTCCGGGGAGGATAGTCGGACCGACTTGGTGCAGACTCTTCCTTTCAGGACTTCAGCTTGGATGATCTCGGCTCCTACCTCCGGCTCAGAGCCCAGGGCCTCGGTGCGGGAGGGGTTGGTGGTTCTTCCTTCAGGTCCATCGATTTTATTCACATCGGAGCCGTGGTGCCTTCGAAGTCATGAGGAGACCCTTGTCCCCCAAGACATCCTCGACTTCAGGCCTTGCTTCCTCATCCCCCAACGTGCCTTTCTGCTTCCATTGTCCAGGCTAGGCGTAGAGACCCAGAGCCTCAGGTAGCCCGACAGGGTACCCCCTGCTCTTCCGAGACCTCCCCAGAGGCTTCCACTGAGGAGGTTCCCAGGAAGAGATTGTGCAGGAGGAGACACTTGGACTCCCGACAGGAGTCTTTAACATCTGAAACTGACTTGGATGAGTCTGAAGGGTCCCCACGGTCCCCTTCTGAGGATATCTCCTTTGCTGAGATACTTGAGATCCTTAGGCAGAGGGGTGATTGGCAGTCCAAAAGCCCTACTGAGGATGTCAGTTCTCCTGAAGGTTTTCGGGTCTCAACCCTCCACCTCTTGGGTGTGTCTGCCGTTCGATGAGCTCATGCAGTTGGTCTCTCGGAGGGCATCGGAGTCACCGGAGTCCATGAATCCTGTTCCTAGGAGGCCTAATAAGTTTATATCTGCTCCGAGGCCTAATAAGTTTATATCTGCTCCAACAGATAAAACTTTCTTTCCAAAGGAGTCCCTGTTGATGCCATGGTGGTGGTGGTGGCCACCAAAAAGGATATGTCTGAAATTTCCTAGTCTGTTCATCCTCCTAATAGAGAGTATAGGAACATGGATAGATATGGGAAACGCATGTTTAGTTCAGCGGCTTTTCCTCTCCGTTCACTGAACTGTTTGACCCATTTCACTAGGTTGCAAAGAGATCTTGAGGAGTTGGGAGATTCTCTTCAGGGTACTGTAGCTGTAGGGCCCTCTGACATAGTTGCTACCCAGCTTGCTACCCTAAATTCTATCAACTCAATGCGTCTCATATCATATGCAGCTGATGGAATGAGTAAGGCAGCGGGTACAGGAATTGCTCTCAGAAGACATTCCTGGATGCGCTTATGTTCCTTTCCGGAGCCCTTTAAGTCTTCATCCATAAACACCCCTTTTGATGGCTCATCCCTTTTTGGGCCAAAAGTGAAGGACACTTTGACCAGGTGTGAACAGGAGAGAAAGACTGTCTGCCGTCGGAGTCTGTTTTTCCACCCCTACTTGGCCTTAACCCAGAGGCCAAAGGGGAGGACAAATGTGGTTCTGTAAAGCTCAAGGAGCCTTTCAGAACACACGTGGTGAACCCCTTTTTAGGGGCAGAGGAGGGGGTAATAATGGAAGCCACCGTCTTCGCGGCAGTGGGGGTCCACAACATCAAGGTGACAGAGATCACTTCTCTGGTCAATCCTACTAGCGCTTCTGAAAGGAGGCCCATCTGTCCTGCTCTGGAAGCAGTAGTGGGTCGCATATCTTTGTATCCAGATGCCTGGCAAGAAATAAAAGAGAGCTGGCTACAAAGTATAATTTCCAGAGGGTACTTCATACCTTTTGCCGCCATCTCCCCCCATCCACAAGGAGAATCCCGGACGTTCCACCCAGTTACAGGGAACAAGCAACTATAGAGGTCCACAAGTTGCTAGAAAGTCATCCAGCCAGTCAGGTTGCTAGAAAGAGTCATCCAGCCAGTCCCAGCAGACCAAACAGGATTCGGAACTTACTCAAGGTTCTTTTTGGTTCCAAAGAAAACAGTGGATTGGAGACCCATTTTGGACCTCAGCAGACTCGACCAATTTGTGAAGAAAGAGAAGTTCCGGATGGTCACGCTACAGTCTATACTTCCCTTTTTAGGGAAAGACAGTTGGATGTGCTCAGTAGATCTCAAGAATGCGTACTACCACATAAAAATGGACAGACCATCCAGAGATAACCTGCGATCTGAAGTAGGGACTTCATTTGTCAGCAACCTGTGGGTCTTGGATCCGATATCGGATCCGAGCCGGCAACTTGTTTCATAGCTAATGGATCAGAGCTCCTAGCTCCTCCCCTCACCCATAATCCCCTGCCAACCCTCCATGACCTCAGATCTAGTTTGCCGCGCTTGTGAGTAGCTGGGTTTTTCAGAGCTCTTAGCGACTTATTCAGATAAGTGTATTTTCTTCCTTCCTTTCTGTCTATAAAGTTAAAACAGTGTGTAAGTGTTAGGTTCCCTTTATTATTTGTACCTTTTACATAGTTTTTTCCCCTCCCCTCGCTGGTCGTTAGTGAGTGTATGTGTGTTGGTGTTTTTTGGGGCCTGTGTTCTTGTGTAGTACTTTTTTTTCCCTCAGTAATGGCAGAGGCCCCAAAAGCCATTTTTTTCAAAATGTACCGAGTGTGGCCATAAGCTCTCCCCGGCTGATGGCCACACTTGGTGCGTTCGGTGCCTTGGGGTTGAACACCTCTCCTCAGGCTGTACCATTTGTGCAGCGTTCAACCCCAGGGCACTGAAAGAGCAGAGGTCGAAGATGGTCCTGGCGGGACTTTTGCCCCCAGACTCTGCTCCGGCCCCCGTTCCTCCTGTGGCACTACCACAGCCTGTGGTGATAGCTACTCCTGCCCCCCTTCCTTTGGCCGGGACTCAAACTCCCGCTAAAGCGCCAGAGGACAGGGAGGCCAGGAGGGAGAAACGGAGGGAGAAGCACCACAAGCGGCGGGCCGAGGCCTCCGCTTCGGCCCCGCCGGCTAAGCGGGCTTCTCCCTCCACAGCTTCTAGGTCTCCTCCTCCTCGGCGTCGATCTCCTTGTTTCTCCCCAGGACCCGAGGAGGAGGCCCGATCTCCATCGAGGCGGCATTCAAGGCCTGCCTCGGTGGCCTCATCGAGATCGACTTGCAGTATGTCAGATGCAGTCTTGGACCGGATGATGCGAAGGTTCATCCAGGCCCAGCTGCAGATGAGTGTTCTTGCCCCCCCCCCCCTTCGGGGGGGAGCTCGACACCCTTTTTTGCTCCAATTGCTCCTTCTCTGACCCGCTTCCCGGGTTCGGAGCGTTCAGAGCCGGGCAGCGTCTGAGCCGGGGGTGGGTCGGCGCCGACAGTACTTGGTATTTCGGATCTGACCCTGCCCTCGAGTCTGTCGGATCCAACCTCGGAGCAGTGGGCCGAGCTTTGGATCCGAGGGATTCAGTGTGCCTTCGGCTCCGTCCAGGTCGGAGCACAGTGGTCCTTCGGATCCGACGCTCTCGGAGCCCAGGGAGAGCGGTTCCCCCTCAGCCTTCGATGTAGTGGAGAGGGCTCTGTCGAGAGCATCCGGACCCCCAGCCCTGGTCTCTGCTCCACCCTGCACTCCCTCTCTGCTGGGCCAGGCTTCCATCACCCGGCCACAGGGACAGCCTGCTTCGATGTCCCAGGTTGTTCCATTGGCACAGGAGGTTGCTGGCGAGACCTCCTCGGATAGCCCTCCCGAGGAAGTGCCTCGCAAGCACAAGTGTAAGAGGAGGCACATGGACTCCCCTGAGTTCTTAACCGAGGACACGGACTTGGATGAAGGGGAAGGCTCCCCAAGAGCACCCCCTGAGGATGTCTCCTTTGGCGACATCATGGAAAGACTTAGGATCAGAGGTGGGTGGTCTGCCCCCAAGGCTTCCGACGAGTCCATGTTTCTGGAGGCATTTGAAGCAGGCCTGTCTACCTCTTGGGTGTCCCCTCCGGCCGACCCCTGGTGGACCTTATTACCACCAGGGCGTGGAAGGACCTGGACACCGTGGAGCCAGTCCCTAAACGTCCGGACAGGATACTGAGCCCCCCGCAGACCGGTCCCACTGGAGCAAGGGTCCCCCCGTAGATGCCATGTTGACGGCGGCAGCCACGAAGAGGGAACTAGCTCAGGAGACCCCCTCAGTCCATCCACCGAGCAAGGAGTCCCACTCGATGGCTTGCTTAGGGAAGCGAGTTTTTTAGTTCAGCGACCTTTTCGGTAAGGTCCCTGAACTATATGGCACACGTCATCAGGATGCAGCGGGATCTTATAAAAGAATACCATGCCTCCCCCTAGTCCATGTCGGTGGAGGACAAAGAGTTGTACTCCACCCGAATGGCCACTCTGAGATCCATCTCTAATGCCTCTATGCGACTATTGTCCCACGCCACCGAGGGAGCCGCTAGAGCTAGCGGAGCGGGCCTAGTCATGAGACGTCAGGCCTGGCTTCCGGCATTGTGACTTTGCGGAGCCCTTTAAAGCGTCCTTTGCGAACGCCCCTTTCAATGGTTCTGCCCTGTTTGGCAAAACGGTTCGAGATGCTAGTCCAGAGCGAGAAGGACGGGAAGATGTAGTCTGCCGTCGGAGTCCGCTTCTCTGCTCCCCAGCGGTCCTTTTCGAAGAGCCAAAAGGGTCAGAAGATGTGGTTCCGGAAATCGCAACATTCCCAACCCGCTCCGGACAACCAGTCCTTCCGTTGTTAAACACAAACTACAAACTTGGAAAACAAAAAGGAACCGGAGCAGTCAGCTTTCGCAGAGACCAATATAGCCACAGGACAACAGAAATCTTTAGTTAAGCGCTTTTCGTCTGCTTAGAAAGCAGACTTCAGACATCAGTCCTTCCGAGGCAGAGGACAGGGAGGACGCCACCCCAGGGGCAGAGGGGCTCCCAGGAACTTTGGGTCCAGAGAATCCTTCTCTGACCGGCCCACGCGGCAACCCTGAAGGGTTGCCCGGCTGCTCCACTCTGGAGGCAGTTGGGGGGTCGCTTCTCGGAGCACCTAGCGGCATGGGAGTCCATCACGTCAGACCACTGGGTGCTTCGAATTATATCCAGAGGGTACAAAATTCCAATGCTTCATGTCCCCAAAATCAGGAACCTCCCCGATGTACCACCCGATCAGAGGGAGGCTGCAGCCGCAGAAATCCAGCAGCTGCTAGGAAAGAGCCATCCAGCCCGTTCCCCAAGACCAGCTTGGATTAGGGTTTTACTCCAGGTTCTTTCTGGTGCCAAAAAAGACGGGGGGCTTGAGACCAATTCTAGACCTTTCCCATTTGAACCTGTCTGTAACCAAGGAGAAATTCCGAATGGTCATTCTTCAATCTATTCTCCCCCTCCTACGGGACAACGATTGGATGTGCTCTATAGACCTCAAGGATGCGTACTACCACATTCTAATGGACAGACGATCCAGGAGGATGTACGTGCATACAGCTGCATTAATAACAGATGGGTTTTCCTGCCGTCAGGCGGGTCCTCGGTCGGCCGAATTCCAAAGTCTAGGTCCGGCGTCGGTTGTCGTTGCTTCTTCCCTGACGTCAGTGCGACAGGGGTATAAAAGAACCAGCCGGCGCCATTTTCTTCAGTCTTTCTTGCCGCGCGGTGCCCGAAGCAGAAGCAGTTCGCAAGTGCCAGTCGGCCAGCTCCTTAGATTACGAATATTTTGCAACCGAAGTCGTCTTGAAAGCTAAGTACCCCGTTGGGGAAACTTTTCTTGCTTCAGACCGATGTCAGACAAAGTTAATAATTGTATTTCATGTGGGAAGCAAATACCGCATAAAGATTTTCATTCCCGCTGCTTTCCTTGCTTAGGCCCAGACCACGACGTCTCGGCCTGTCGTTTTTGTGCTACATTCAACAGACGCACCATTAAGCGTCGGGTGGAGTTCGCCCAACACTATTTTGGCAAAAAATTTAATTACATTATGTCGTCGGATGCTCCGACTCCAGTTTTGAGTAAAAGACGCAAAGATAAGGACCGACATACGAGGTCCGCGGCTTCTACAGACACCACGCCAAAGCCGACTACAGGTGGTCCGGTTCTCAGTGAGGCGCCTACGCAGCCCCTGACTACAGACAACACTCCATTGGCGGTGTCTACTGTACCCGAGGTCGCAGGCTCTTCGGCCCACACCCCGACTACCGATACCGAAGCCACTCTTGGCGGTGAAACTCCGAGTTTAGACAGGTCTGCCACCTCTCAAGGTGTCTTCAGGCCTTCCTCTTCTTTTTCCGTCAAGGCTTTCACCAAGTCTAAAGCAGCCATGCATACTAAGAGACAAGCTCCACAGGGCCCTTCTCAAGGCCCCATGCCTAAAAAACAGATACTCAAAATGGCTGAGGATTTGATTACTCTTATCAGGGGTTCTCAAACCCCCCCCCCCCCCAGACAAAAGGCCCAGAGTGGAGGAAGAATCCCCCTCCTCGGACCAGGCCTCCATTATTTCAGAGCATTCTGATGACCAGGAACATTCATACTCCCCTTTTGAAGATTCTGATGCAGAGGAGTCCATTCCCTCTGTCTCCCCCCCTGAGGATTACCCTTTTGGGGAAACCTTGCATACCTTGAGGGAACACTTCCACTGGGAAGGCCAAGAGTACCCTGACTCCAAGAAAAGGCTTAGGGATTTTCTCTTGCTCCCTCAGCACAGGCCTCTGGCTATACCTCCTGTCTTAGACATTCTAGATGATGTGTATTTGCAGGCCTTCCTTAACCCAGACTCTTTACCTCCAGCCCCAGTCAAGCCTGGCAGGTATTACCGGGTTCCTGACTCACACCAATTCTTATACAAAAGCTAGATGATGTGTATTTGCAGGCCTTCCTTAACCCAGACTCTTTACCTCCAGCCCCAGTCAAGCCTGGCAGGTATTACCGGGTTCCTGACTCACACCAATTCTTATACAAAAGCCATGCGGCTGACCCAAAAACTATCTCACAGGGCCCCAAGGGAATTAAGGCCTCCACTGCTAAAAATCCATTACCTTCAGAGAGAGATTCCAGAGCTTTAGAAAGGTGGGAGAAAAAGGTATACACCTCGGCCACCTTAACCATGAGGGCATTAAACTGCCAGTTCCATATGTTAAAGTACCAACAGTTTCTGTTATCACAGGTGAGAAACAAAATGTCACAACCAGAACAACCAGACTTGGAGTTGCAGGATTTGAAGCATAGTGCAGAACAAGTGGGTAAACATACCTCGCAATGTGGTTTTGATGCTTTAGAGGCCTCATGTAAAGCTGCTGTTACAGGATCAGTCATATGTAGACATGCCTGGCTCAAAGAGCAAACCTTACCAGATCATGTCAAAGCTAAATTACTAGATGCCCCTCTGCGAAAAGATGTATTTGGTGTTAAAACTGAGGAGGTATTAAAGAAAATGGAGGAAAAGGCTAAATCAGTGCAAACAGTGAAAGATTTCCTACAGGTACAACCTCCATGTTTCAGTAGAAATTGGCTTTCCAAAAATTGGTCCTTTCCAGCCACGGACAGACCCCAAAGAGGTAGATACAGGCGCCCGAGGGGCAGAGGGCAATCTCAAGGATCGTTTAGAGGCAGACAATGGCAAGCTCCTACACAAAGAGGTGGTGAGGATAGTTCACAGCCATTCAGAAAGCAGACAACAATGACTTTCCCCTTTGCATGCCAAGCAAGGCTCAAATGGCAGCACCTTTAGGCGGAAAACTGGCATTATTTTCAAAAAATTGGCATGTCACAAAAGACAAAACGGATCCTGGACATTATAAACAGAGGCTACAGATTCCATTTTCACACCCTTCCAAGAATGAGAGGCATGCCAAACCTGCCACACAATCAAAGGGCAGAGGCGCAAAAACAAATTTTAGATCTCATGGACATGAAAGCTATTCAAGAGGTACCTACACAAGAATAAGGTCAAGGTTTTTACTCCAGACTATTCCTGGTACCAAGGAAGGGAAAAGATTGGAGGCCTATTTTGGACCTATCCATCCTAAACACATTTTTACTCGTGCCAAAATTCAAGATGCTCACATTACAGCAGCTTCTTCCCATGCTGGGCAAGGAGTCTTGGCTGGTAACATTGGACCTCAAGGAGGCATACCTGCATGTCCCAATCAGACAAGATTGCAGAAGATATCTCAGATTTCTTGCAGGTTCAACCCATTATCAATTCTCTGCATTGCCCTTTGGCTTATCTACTGCGCCCAGAGTATTCACAAAATGCCTGGCATCAGTAATAGCCTACTGCAGACTTCAAGGGATACAAATATACCCATATTTGAACGACTGCCTGATCCAAGCAGACAGCAAGCACATACTTCTGAAACATCTGGCTTTTGTAATAATGTTGTTGAATTCTCTGGGATACAGTCAACAAAAAGAAATCAAGGCTAATACCTTCTCAAACAATAATTTTCCTGGGTGCCAACTTGGACACAAACACCCAGATGGCCTACCTCACGCCAGAGAAACAGGGGCAACTAACTCAATACTTCAGAAAACTAGCAAATTTCACCAGGCTGACTGCAAGGAAAATCCTGTAGGCTCTGGGATTCATGGCATCTTGCATCCTACTAATCCTATGTGCAAAGCTGCATATGAGGAAACTTCAATGGTACTTGAAAAACCTATGGTCTCAACACAGCCACAGTTTGGAAACAATAATATCACTGATTCCATGTCTTCAAAAGGAATTTCTGTGATGGGCTCAAGCATGCCAAAGAAACACAGGTCTCCCATTCTGCAAGCCTCAAGCAAATCAAGTCATCACAACAGACGCCTCGGACTACGCCTGGGGGGCACACGTGACAGATCGGTGCATTCAGTGCAAATGGTCCCAAAAAGAAAAGCACCTACACATCAATCAAAAGGAAATGCTAGCGGTAATAAATGCTATTATAGCTTTCAAAGACCTTCTGCATCCAGGTCAACTATTGATAAGGACAGACAACACCACAGTAATGTGGTACATAAACAGGGAGGAACCCATTCATACCCCCTATGCAGGCTGGCCATGTCTCTTTGGAACATGGCTCTGGAATTACAAATCGAGCTTTAAGCACAGTACTTGCCAGGCAAGGAAAACACGCTGGCAGACAACCTAAGCAGAAATGACAGATCCACACGAATGGAAGTTGCATCCTCAAGTTTTTACAGAGATAATTCAAGCATGGGGAAGGCCAGACATAGATCTCTTTGCCTCCCACAAAGATCACCAATTGGCAAAATTCTGCTCAAGGACTTTTCATCCACAGGCCTGGAGAGTGTCTTTCAGTTGGACAACAATGACAGTTTATGCCTTTCCACCTCTTCCTCTGCTGCCCAGAGTTCTATTGAAAACCAGAGCAGACAGACCAAAGATTATTCTCATTGCTCCAGACTGGCCAAGACAACACTGGTACCCACTCCTGAGGAGCCTGACACATTCCCCACCATGGACCCTACCTCTAATGCCTCCTCTTCTGACTCAGCACAGCTTCAAAACTCTTCAGTCAGCTGAAACCACTCAGTCTGGTCGCGTGGAAGATTCCTTAACTTCACAACAGACCCTACTCTCCAAGGAGGTGCAGGATGTCATTTTGGAGGCCAGAAGGTCTTCTACTAGAAAAGCTTACTCCGCAAAATGGAAACGGTTTTGTGCCTGGAATGAGAAAAAGGGCCAGAATCCTGGAATACTGAATTTACCTCAAATATTACAGTATCTAGCTGAGATGCTAAGCAGTGGACTTTCATTCTCCTCCATCAAAATTCATGCCTCAGCCATTTCTGCAGAGTACAACACTGATCCTCCTTTATTCTCTCACCCCCTCTTAAGACAGTTCCTCAGAGGGGCTAAGAATATAAAACACCCAAGGAAACGACCAGTACCTGCTTGGGACCTCAATTTCATTCTAGAAAAACTGACCTTGCCTCCTTTTGAGCCAGCTGCCTCAACAGAATTGCAATATTTGTCCTGGAAAACGGCCTTCCTTTGGGCTATCACCTCAGCTCGCAGGGTATCGGAACTACAAGCCCTCATGGCTGTGCAGCCTTTCATCATTTTCCATCAGGACAGAGTTTCCTTACGAACCAATCCGTCCTTTATGCCAAAGGTGGTATCCAGGGTAGCTTTGAATCAGGCTATCCACTTACCTACCTTTTACCCTAATCCTCAAAACAAAGGGGAGAGGCTACTACATTCCTTGGACATCCACAGACAGCTGCGTTATTATTTGGACAGAACAAAGCCTTTCAGAAAATCAGAACAACTCTGTCCTATGCTACAGGAGCTCAAGGGAAGCCAATTTCCAAACAGACAATCTCGAAATGGATAGCCCACTGCATACGCTTTTGTTACTCTTTTCATGGTAAAACTGTACCTGCAGGCATCAGATCTCACTCCACATGGGCCACAGCTACCTCTGCAGCTTTCCTCAGAGGGGTTCCTACCAAAGATATTTTGGAAGCAGCCACTTGGAGTTCTGTGCATACCTTTACAAGCACCATCACCTACCATTATACTCCAAAACTAGAGCAGGCTTTGCCACTGCAGTCTTGCAGGGCATCCTGGCTCCTCCTAGTTCCACCTAGTGCCTACCACCCCTTTTTTAGCTTTGGGATTCTACCCATCTGTTATGACTGCAGATGTATGCACGGTGAACATAGTACAGTTTTGTACCTACCATAAATGTAGATGTTCGAGTGCTGATACAGCTGCAGTCCAGGTTTCCCTCCCTCCTTCCCCTCTTTGGACAGGCCTATTGGCTAACACCTACTCATACAACCTGATTGGGGTGTTCATTTATGGTGTATTTGCTTGCAACTACTGTTTTTTGATTATATTGCATTGTATTATTACATTTATGTATTGCCTTCCTTCTGGGGGCACCTGACATCTGGGGCAAGAAAAACTGAAGAAAATGGCGTTGGCTGGTTCTTTTATACCACTGTCACACTGACGTCAGGGAAGAAGAGACTACAACCGACGCCGGACCTAGACTTTGGAATTCGGCCGACCGAGGACCCGCCTGACGGCTGGAAAACCCATCTGTTATGACTGCAGCTGTATTAGCACTCGAACATCTACATTTATGGTAGGTACAAAACTGTACTTTTCTCCGCTTCCGGCTGGGAGCCAGTCACTACCAGTTCAGGGTCCTTCCCTTTGGCCTCACCACAGCCCCCATGGTGTTCACCAAGGTGTTAGCAGTGATAGCGGCCCACCTGAGACTCCAGGGAATGCAGGTCTTCCTGTACCAGGACGACTGGCTCCTGACCGCCCCAACAAGGCATCTACTTTGCTCAGCCAGAAATTACTTTCTCCGTGTAGCCCCCCAATTGGGCATCACGATCAATGCGGACAAATCTTTCCTTGCTCTGACACAAGTCATAGAATTTATAAGAGCCAGAATAGACACCAGAGATCTACAAGCCTTCCTGACTCCGGAACGAATAAGGAATTTGCAACATCATGTGCTGGCCATCGTCCAGTCAGAAGCCCCACTGGCGGAATTGGTCTTGAGAGCGCTAGGTTCCATGGGGGCAGCGATAACACTCCTTCCATGCGCCCGCCTGAACATGAGGGTACTGCAGTGGACCCTTCTAGTGCAATGGTCCTTTCAGTTTTTTCCTTTCCATCACCCCATCGCTATCAGCAGGGCTTGCAGGAGGGCCCTGTTATGGTGGCTTCATGCTCCGGATCTCCATACGGGTCGACCCTTCTGCACTCCTCCCCCTCTCGCCACGGTGACCACGGACGCCTCCCGCCTCGGGTGGGGGGGGGATTATTCAGGCAGGACAGTCCAAGGCACGTGGAATGATACAGAGACCTCCCTGCATATCAACGTTCTGGAGATGAGAGCAGTGCTGTACGTGTTGCAAGCACTTAGAATCTCCTCCCCGTAGGAACTATTGCAATTCAGTCGGACAACATGTCTGTTGTCTGGTACATCAACAAACAGAGGGGAACCAGGTCTTACCCTCTATGCCGCGAAGCCATGAGTGTGGGAATGGGCGATTTCCACCAACCGCTTTCTGATTGCAACGCACATTCTGGGGCGGGCCAACATCCTAGCAGACAAACTCAGCCGCACCATACTTCCCCTTACGAGTGGTCTCTCAACCCACTAGTAGCGAAGCAGATATTCACAATATGGGGGCAACCCTGCTGCAATCTCTTTGCCTCTCCCTCAAACACCATATGCGACAATTTCTTCGTTCTGATTCCCCCCTCCAGGGGAAACCCCAAGAGACGTTCTGGTGCATGCTTGGCCGCTCGGTCTACTTTATGCCTATCCTCCTCTACCCCTGATGCTACAGCTCTTACAGAAAGCCTCGCGGTTCTGGCCTCGGCAAACTTGGTTCCCTTACCTGTGGTCTCACCTAGTGAATCCCCCCTGGATTCTGGATCCCAGTCCGGATCTAATCTCCCATCCTTCGGGCTTGTCGACCCCAAATCTGGACATTCTGAAGCTGACAGCTTGGTTGCTCCAGTTCCACTCATAGTTAGGACTCCCGTCACCAGTCAAAGCCATCCTCGTGGCAGCGCATAAACCTTCCACCAGGAAAGTGTACCGCAGTAAATGGAAACGTTTTTCCGTCTGGGCGGAGCATCATAATCTAGATCCCTTTACGGCCCCTCTTACATCCATACTAGACTTCCTAACTGGACTCTTTCAGGAGGGCGTTAGTTGCTCAACCGTCAAAGTACAATTGGCGGCCATCTCCCATTGCCATGTGGGACATGACACAGGGCCCTTGATGTCGGCCAAATTGTGTAAAACCTTTCTCAAGGGTACATATCTGCTCAGACCCCCTATCAAAGAAGCCGTACCCCCTTGGGATCTTTCACTGGTTCTTCAAGCCTTAACTGCTCCCCCATTTGAACCTGCCGCTTCAGTGGATCTCAAATACTTATCCTGGAAAACAGCATTCCTTGTAGCCACTACTTCAGCGAAAAGAGTTTCGGAACTTCATGCCCTTTCTGTGAAGCCTCCTTACTTGATTTTTCATCCAGACAGAGTGTACCTCAGGACCAATCCCTCCTTCCTTCCCAAAATAGCATCAGAAACCAATATAAATCAATCCATAAATCTACCCGTCTTCTTTCCTAAATATCAGAATAAAGGAGAGTACAAGCTGCACTCATTAGATGTTCATAGCCAGCTACGTTTTTATACTCGTAGGACGGCTGGTCACAGGCAATCTAACCAGCTGTTCATTTCCTTTGCCAAATTCAATTTGGGGAAAGCAGTCTCAAAAATCACCTTGTCACGCTGGATTTCTCAATGTATTCTTTTAGCGTACCAAGCTTCTGGGAGACCCGCACCTGGAGGAGTTCGCGCACATTCCACTCGTTCCATCTCTACTTCTGCTGCCTTCAAATCTAGAGTTCCGTTGGATGATATTTGTTCGGCAGCCACTTGGGCCTCATCTCATACCTTTATTAACCACTACAAACTGGACGTAATTTCTAGAGGGAGAGCATCCTTTGGCTCTGCGGTGCTCCGCAATATCCTTCCATGATGGCCACCCAAAATTCAGGTAGCTGGGGACTCTGTCCCACAGGTTGCTGACAAATGAAGTCCCTACTTCAGATTAAGAAGTTATGTACTCACCATAACGTTCCATCTGAGTAGGTGGCTTCATTTGTCTGCAACCATCCCCCCCTCCTTCCCCGTGGCCTTCAGAATGGATCCATATAGGTTGTTTATTGGAATACCCCTTTTGGGTATCTATAGAGGGGCAAACTTGATCTGAGGTCATGGAGGGTTGGCAGGGGATTATGGGTGAGGGGAGGAGCTAGGAGCTCGGATCCATTAGCTATGAAACAAGTTGCCGGCTTGGATCTGATATCGGATCCAAGACCCACAGGTTGCAGACAAATGAAGCCACCTACTCAGATGGAACGTTATGGTGAGTACATAACTTCTTATTTCCGGCTGGGAGCCAATCATCATCAATTTCGTGCCCTGCCCTTTAGTCTCACTACAGCCCCCCCCCCCCCCGAGTGTTCACCAAATGCATGTCAGTGGTGACGTCACGGCTCACCTGAGGCATCTAGGATTCCAGGTGTTTCCGTGCCTAGACAATTGGCTCCTTACCGCCACCACAAGGCATCAACTGATTCAGGCAAGAGAATACACTCTGACACTCTGCAGTCACTTTGGCATTACAGTCAACTCAGAAAAGTCTGCTTTGTCGCCATCGCAGCATATCGTTTTTATCGGGGCAGAGTTAGACACTTCAACCACCACTCTAAGACTACCAGTCGAGAGTGTCTTTTTTCTTTGTCAGCACATTGGTATCAAAAGACAGAACACCAGCTTCAGACGTTCTAAAAGTATTGGGTTTGATGGCTGCAGCAATCCTGGCCGTACCATTAGCAAAGATGCATATGCGGATTCTTCAATGGATGTTCACTCAGTGGTCTTATCAGGAACTTCCAATGGATCATCTGTTTTTAATTACGAGCTCTTACAAGAAAGCTCTCCAGTGGTGGTTGACGTCTCTTCACGTAACCATAGTACACCCTTTGTACTACTTCCTCCAGTAGCCACTGTGACCACGGACGCTTCCCTGATGAGGTGGGAGGGGGACATTTTCAGGGAAAGACTACCCAAGGCACATGGACGGATCAAGTCACATTTTGCATATCAATGTCCTGGAGATGAGAGCAGTACTTTTGGCATTGCATTATTTCCAGGACTCTCTTCTCCTAGGAACGATTGCAATTCAGACAGAAAATGTCAGTAGTCTGGGACTTGAACAAGCGGTGGGGGGGGGGGAGCCAAGTCTTACCCCCTTTGCTGAGAAACCCTCAGAGTTTGGCAGTGGGCTGTTTCCTCCCAGCGCTTTCTGTTGGTAACGCACATCCCGGGGAGATCCGACGTGATAGACAAAAACTGAGCAGGGCAATCTTGTTGCCGAACGAGTGGTCCCTCAAGAAAGAGATTGTGGACAGGATTTTCTGCAAATGGGGCCAGCCTTGCTGCGACCTTTTTGCCAGCCACATCAACACGAAATTCAGAAGCTACTTTGCCTTGATTCCTCCTCCAGGAGAAGCCGCGAGAGATGGACTCTTACACGATTGGCCCCCGGGTCTCCTCTATGCATTTCCACCCATCCCATTGATACCCAGACTTCTACTGAAAGCAAAATCCCTGAGAAGGACTATCATTCTTCTAGCCCCTCATTGGCCTCCCCATTCCTTCATCTTTTGGAGGATCCCTGGATTCTAGACCCAGTTCCGGACCTTCTGACATCCGTTGGGGAACCTCCATCCTTCTTTGCAGTCACTGAAGCTGACAGCTTGGCTGCTCCAGTTCCCCTCATAGCCAGGCTTCATAACTTTTCCAGTGAGACAAAACAGATCCATCTGAAGTAGTTAACTTAATTTGTGCAGCAACCTATGGGATTCTGATCCGACCTCGGATCCGAGCCGGCAGTTTTCAACAGCTTTAGATCGAGCTCCAAGCTCCTCCCCCCACCCATAATCTCCTGTCAACCCTGACTGACCTCAGATCTAGTTTGCCGCTGTTATCCAACAGCAGCTTGATCTACAGCTCCAGGCGTTGGAGACTTTTGTGAGAAAAAAATTTACCTTTTTCCTCTCCTTTCTTCTGTTTTTTGGTTGAGTGTTTACAGGTCCCTTTTTTCTAAAACCCCCCTCTAGTTTAACACCATATTTTTGTCATTTACCTCCCCCTTCCTTCGTGGTTCCGTTAGGGTTGTGTGTGTGTGTGTGTGTGTGTGTGTGTTTGGGGCCTAACGTTTGTTTTTCTCTTAGTTTAAATGGCTGAGGCCCCAAAATTGATCTTTTCTAAGTGCACCGAGTGTGGCCATAAGCTGTCCCCGGCGGATGGCCACACTGTGTGTTGTGCCTTGGGGCTGAACACCTGTCTTCTGGTTGTTCCATCTGTGCGGCGTTCAACCCCAGGGCACTCGAGGACCGGAGGTCTAAGCTGATTCTGGCGGGTCTCCTGCCCCCGGATTCGGCTTCTACCTCCGGTCCTCCTGTGGCTCCCGCTGCAGCGGCTGCCACTCCTGCTTCCCTCCACCCGGGACTCAACCTCCCGCCTTAGGCCTGGAGGAGAGGGAGGCCAGGAAAGAGAAAAGGAGGGAGAAGGCACCACAAGCGGCGGGCCGAGGCCTCTGCTTCGGCTCCCCCGGCTAAGCGGTCTTCTCCCTCCAGGACTTCTGGGTCTCCTCCGTCTCGGATCCGTTCCCCATGCTTTTCACCGGGTCCTGAGGAGGAGGAGATCCGATCTCCTTCGAGGTCATCGAGGCGACACTCCCGTCCCGCCTCGGTGGCCTCATCGAGATCAACCCGAAGTCTCACGGATGCAGATTTGGACCGGATGATAAGATTCCTCTAGGCCCAACTGCATATGGGAGTGCTCTTGCCCCCCCCCCCCTGGGGGGGAGCTCTACCCCTTTTTTTGCTCCGATAGCCCCTTCTCCGTCCCGCTTCCCGGGCTCGGAGTGTTCGGGGCCGGGTAGCCTTGGAGCCGGGGGGGGGGGGTGTCGGCACTGATCGTCTCGGGTACTTAGGTGCCGACACATCCCTCGAGTCTGTCTGGTCCATTTTCTTCAGATCCGAGCTCTTGGAGCCGAGGGCTGAGCTTCGGATCCGGGAGTATCGGTATGCCTTCGGCTCCGTCCAGGTCGGAGCATACTGTTCCGTCTGATCCAATCACTTCGGTGCCGGCCCCGATCTGTCCATCAGATCCGAGTGAGGGTCTGCTTTTGGATCCCAGAGAGAGGAGCTCTCCCTCTGTATTCGACGTGGTGGAGAGGGCCCTGTCGAGAGATTCCAGGCCCCCATACCTTGCCACGGCTCCACCGGCACTCCTCTGTTGGGCCTGACTTCCATCACCCGCCCCCAGGGACAGCCTGCTCTAACATCCCAGGTTGTTCCTTTGGAACAAGACGTGGCTGGTGAGACCTCCTCGGACAGCCCCCCCCGAGGAGGTTCCTCACAAGCGAAAGTGCAAAAGGAGGCACCTGGACTCCCCAGAGTCCTTGACTGAGGACACGGATTTGGAGGAGGGGGAAGGCTTCCCAAGATCACCCCCCCGAAGATGTCTCATTTGGTGACATCATGGAGATGCTCAGGATAAAGGGGGGGGGTGGTCTGCCCCAAAGCCTACCTCGGACGAATCCGTGTTCCTGGAGGTGTTTGAAGCAGGCCCGTCTACCTCTTGGGTGTCCCCTCCGGCCAACCCCCTGGTAGATTTGATTACTACCTGGGCGTGGAAGGAACTGGACACTGTGGAGCCAGTCCCCATGCACCCGGACAAGATTCTTAGCCCACCCTCTGACAAGTCCCACTGGAGTAAGGGTCCCCCTGTAGATGCCATGTTGGTGGCGGCAGCCACCAAGAGGGAACTAGCTCAGGAGAGTCCCTCGGTTCATCCCCCGAGCAAGGAGTCTTGGTAGATGGACCATTTAGGGAAGCGGGTCCTTAGTTAGGCTACCTTCTCTGTGAGGTCACTGAACTACATGGCACATGTGCTTCGACTGCAGCGGGACCTTATCAGAGTACGCTGCGTGCCCCCCCCCCCCGAGTCCTTGGCGAAGGATAAATGTTTGCACTCCACCCGGATGGCCACTCTCCGATCCATATCAAACAGCTCTATGCGGCTACTATCCCATGCCACGGAGGGAGCCGCTAGAGCCAGCGAAGCGGGCCTTGTCATGAGGCGTCAGGCCTGGCTCCAGCACTGTGATTTTGCGGTACCCTTCAAGGCGTCTTTTGCTAATGCCCCTTTCAATGGTTCTGCCCTTTTTGGCAAAACTGTTCGCGATACCTTGGTCCAGAGCGAGAAGGACGGGAAGATGTCTGCCGTCTGAGTCCGCTTCTCTGCTCCCCAGAGGTCCTTCTCCAAGAACCAAAAGGGACAGAAGTGGTTCTGGAAGTCGCAACAGTCCCATCCTGCTCCGGACTCCCAGTCCTTCCGTGGCAGTGGAGGGCAGGGTGGATGCCGCCCTAGAGGCCGAGCGGGCCCGCGGAACTTTGGATCCAGAGAACCCTTCTCGGACCAACCCACGCAACACCCCTGAGGGGTTGCCTGACTGCTCCACTCTGGAGGCAGTCGGGGGGCATTTCTCGAAGCACCTAGCAGCTTGGGTGTCAATCACTACAGACCACTGGGTGCTTCGCATTATATCCAGAGGATATCAGATTCCCTTTTCTCTTTACCCACGCAGCCCCAGATACCTCCCCGATGTCCCACCTGATCAGAGGGAGGCCGCAGCAACAGAACTCCAACAGTTGCTGGAAAAAAGAGCCATCCAACACGTCCCCCCAGACCAGTGCGGGTCGGGATTTTACTCCAGGTTGTTCTTGCTGCCAAAAAAGATGGGGGACTTGAGACCTATCCTCGACCTTTCCCCCCTGAACCTGTCCGTAACCAAGAGAAATTCCGCATGGTCACCCTTCAATCCATTCTCCCCCTTTTGCGGGAGAACGGCTGGATGTGCTCTATAGACCTCAAGTATGCGTACTACGACATTCTGATGGACAGGCAATCCAGAAGGTTCCTCCGCTTCCGGCTAGGAGCCAGTCATTTCCAATTCAGGGTCCTTCCCTTTGGTCTCACCACAGCCCCCCCAGGATGTTCACCAAAGTGTTAGCAGTGGTTGCAGCCCACCTGAGGCTCCAGGAAATCCAGGTCTACCCATACCTGGGTGACTGGCTCCTGACCTCCCTGACAAGGTATCTACTCTGCGCAGCCAGAAACTACTTTCTTCGTCTAGCTCCCCGGCTGGGGATCACTATCAACATAGAGAAGTTGTCTCTTACCCCGACTCAGACTATAGACTTCAAGATTAGACACAAACAGGCGTCTAGCTTTCTTGACCACAGACCGGCTACGAACCCTGAGTCTACATGTGCGGGCCATTGTACATTCTCCAGCTCCTCCGGCGGAATTGGTCCTGAGGGCTCTAGGCTCAATGGCAGCAGCAATGAATCTTTTGCCAATGGCGTGTTTGAACATGAGGGTCTTGCAATGGACCCTCCAGGTCCAGTGGTCCTGCCTTCGATTTCCTCTGAGCCATCCCATTCCCCTCAGCAGGGCTTGCAAGAGGGCCCTCTTATGGTGGCTCCAATCTCCGAACCTCCAGGAAGGACACCCCTTTTTATGGCCCCTCCCCTAGGCATGGTGACTACGGACGCCTCCCGCCTCGGGTGGGGGGGGGGCATTGTTCGGGCAGGACAGTCCAAGGCACGTAGGCCCCCATGGAGACCTCTCTGCATATCAATGTCCTAGAGATGAGGGCAGTGCTGTTAGTGTTGCAAGCACTTCAGCACCTTTTTCCTGTAGGAACTATTGCGATTCAGCCAGTCTGTTGTCTGGTACATCAACAAACCGGGGGCAACCAGGTCCTACCCACTCTGTCGAGAGGCCATGAGGGTGTGGGAATGGGTAATCTCCACCAACCGCTTTCTTATAGCAACACACATTCCGGGGTGGTCCAGCATCCTAGCGGACAGACTGTCGCACCATTCTGTTAACCACACGAGTGGTCTCTGAATCCCGAGATAGCGAATCGGATTTTCGCCGAATGGGGTCAACCCTGTTGCGATCTCTTTGCTTCTCCCTCGAACACAATGTTACGACTACTTAGCTCTCATTTCCCCCTCTGGGGAACCTCCGAGAGACGTTCTGGTGCATGCTTGGCCTCCCGGTCTACTTTTTGCTTTCCCTCCTCTTCCTCTGATGCTGAAGTTTCTGCAGAAAGCCAGCCGGTTGGGGAGCAGAGTAATCCTCATTGCCCCATTCTGGCCTCATCAACCCTGGTTCCCCTTACCTTTGGTCTCATCTGGTGAATCCTCCTTGGATTCTGGATCCCCGTCCGGATCTAATATCCCACCCCCTAGATCTCCCAGTCCCAAATTCTGGACAAGCTCACAGCTTGGCTGCTCCAGTTCCACTTGTAGCTAGGACTCCCGGTATCTGTTCCCCAGTTAAAACTATTCTAGTAGCAGGCACAAGCCTTCTACTAGAAAGGTCTGTAGTAGCAAATGGAAACGTTTCTCCATTTGGGCGGAACGTCGAAATTTGGATCCTTTCACAGCGATATTAGACTTCCTGTCAGGGCTGTTTCATCAGGGGGCTAGCTCCTCCACAGTCAAGGTTCAACTAGCAGCTATCTCTCATCACGTGGAAAATGAACTGGGCCCTTTGATCACCACGAAATTGTGTAAGACTTTGAAGGGCACCTTTCTGCTCAGGCCTTCAGTGAAGGATGTAGTCCCTCCTTGGGATTTAACGCTGGTGCTTCAGGCCTTAACAGCTCCCCCATTTGAGCCTGCAGCTTCAGTAGATCTTAAATTCTTGTCATGGAAAAGGGCCTTTCTTGTCGCTATCACCTCTGCTCGAAGGGTCTCTGAACTACAGGCCCTCTGTGTAAAACCCCCCATATTTGTCTTTTCACAAGGATAGAGTCTACCTCAGGACCAATCCCTCCTTTCTTCCCAAGATTACCTCTGAATTGAATATTAACCAGTCCAACCTACCAGTCTTCTTCCCTAATTACCAAAACAAAGGGGAATACAAGTTACACTCACTGGATGTGCATAGACAACTTCGCTCCTACATCCACAGGACATCTGGTCATAGGCAATCTGACCAGTTCGTCTCCTTTGCCAAATTTAACTTAGGTAAATCTGTGTCTAAAGTCACACTGTCTAGATGGATCTCGCAGTGTATCCTTTTAGCATATGAAAGTTCTGGCAGGCCCGCACCTCAGGGAGTCCATGCCCACTCTACTCGGTCTATGTCTACCTCTGCGGCTTTTAGAGCTAGAGTCTCTTTGGATGCTATTTGTTCGGCAGCCACTTGGGCCTCATCGCATACCTTTATCAATCACTATAAATTGGACATTATCTCCAGAGGGAGAGCATCCTGCAGTGCTCCGAAACATCCTTCCATGAAGGCCGCCCAAGGTTCAGGTAGCTGGGGACTCTGTCCCATAGGTTGCTGCACAAATGAAGTTAACTACTTCAGATTAAGAAGTTATGTACTCACCATAACGTTCTATCTGAGTAGGTAAACTTCATTTGTCAGCAACCGTCCCTCCTTCCTGCCCCCTCACTTATGAATGTTTTGTTCAGGTCCATGGATGTTACCCACTTTATCTTGAAAGTATTAGTCTTCGAGCAGTATCTGCTTTTGGACAAACTTGATCTGAGGTCAGTCAGGGTTGGCAGGGGATTGTGGGTAGGGAGCTCGGATCTAAAGCTGTTGAAAACTGCCGGCTCTGATCCAAATCCCATAGGTTGCTGACAAATGAAGTTTACCTACTCAGATGGAACGTTATGGTGAGTACATAACTTCTTATTTTGTCTTCTCATAAGCCTTCCACTAGAAGATAATATCTTAGTAAGTGGAAGACATTTTCCATATGGGCTTCTAAGCAGAACATTGATCCTTACACCGCCCCCTTGACTTCCATACTAGAATTCTTGACTATGATTTTTAATAAAGGAGCGGCAGCCGCAACAGTTTGGGTTCAGTTGGCTGCTATGTCTAACTTTCATCTCGGAATTGACAGGCTAAATATAATGTCCCACAAGTTATCCAAGGCGTTTCTCAAGGGAACATTTCATATGAGACCTCCAGTGAAAACTCTCTATTCTCCTTTGAATCTAAATTTTATGCTGTCTCGTATAATCCTCCCCCCATTTGAACCAGCATCATCTTGTGATCTCAAATATTTGTCGTGGAAAACCATTTTTCTGGTCGCCATTACTTCTGCCCACAGTGTGTCAGAACTTCAAGCTTTATCAGCCCTCCTTATTTGATTTTTCATGCTGATAGTTTCTTAGGACAAACCCCTCTTTTGCCCAAAGTTTGTTCAGAATCTAATATCAACCAAGTCATTGAGTTACCAGTTTTCTTCCCTAATCATTCCAATAAATTGGAGTATACGCTGCACACATTTGATGATCAGACAGCTCAGATTTTATTTGGGTAGAACAAAAGATATCAGGAAATCAGACCAGCTCTTTGTTTCATTTTCTGAAGCCAGAAAAGGTAGACCAGTGGCTGCCATTTCACACTGAGCCAATCTGAGGAAGGGCTCTGAGCTAACGAATCTGAGATATATAACATTACTTATCCTATTTTACTCTGTGTGTGTGTGTGTGTGTGTGTGTGTGTGAGGTATCAAGTAGAATTTTCTACAATTGTTAAGCATCTGGTTGGGTTTGTTTGTTCTGATTTCCTGCTAGGAGTGGATCATATAACTTGTTTGCATTTAAAAGCATTCTCTGGAGTCTCCTTGATCCTTTATCTGTTTAAACATTTCTGCAGTTTTTTTTCTACCCAAGTGTAGTGTTGGTAGTGTAGCATTGTCCATACTCAGGCTTGTGTTTTGGGCCTAGTTGTTTGTTAGTAGAGGCTGTGTGTCTGAGGCACATGTCCCAGGTCATCATAGCTTAACCAAGGCCAGTGTAGCATTTCAGTGAGAGTGAATTGTTTGTGGTCATTGGCTGACTGGGGTTGCCTGGACTATGCCTTGGAATAAGCACCTCATTGGTTCTTTCAAGTTTTTTTTTTAAGTTGTTTTGGGTTTCAACTTTGTTACTTGTGACTGTTTCTGCCATTTCACACTGAGCTAATTGGAGATGTATAACATTAAGTATCATGTTTTTTGCTTATTTCTGAGTTATAGCACTTTTATTTTACTCACTGTGTGTGAGATATTAAGTAGAATTTTCTACAATTGTTAAGCATCTGGTTGGGTTTGTGTGTTCTGATTTTTTTTTTTTGGTTCCCATTCTGCCTCTTGGTATCTTGTTTTTATACTTGGTGGCTTTGCAGTTGCCCACCCCTACTGTAAATTTGATCTGGGACACTCCTCCCAGTCTAGTGTCATTACCTCATTCTACCTATTCCAGGGAGAACATTCGAGAAGGCCAACCCAGTTAGCTTCTGCTCTTCCTTTCCTCTTTCCCCTTTCCACTTTACAAAAAAAAAAAATTTTTTCAAAGCTTGTTTCCTGCCTTTCCTGTAAGTTGTCTAATCCATATACAGATTTGCTGTATCCAGGACTGTTTGTAAGCTTCTGAGCCCCCAAGTCTTTCTGTGTTGGAGGGAAGCCTTCTAGCTTAATTTTGTTTCTTAGAACTAGCCAGTTTTCTAGTTTCAGCACTCAGATCTGTTTTTTGAGCTCAGCACTTGTTCAGAACTCATTGTAAGCACTAAACACGCTACCAATTACTACAGCACTCAACTTTCCTCACTTGTCTAGAGAAAAACATTTTTTAGTGCTTAATAAATAAGCACCTATCCAGGCATGTCTAAGGGTCAGCTCCCGGTGTTTTCTCCTGTCTACCTAATGAATTTGGGCATCTTGGGGCAATGCAGCAATTGCCTCATGTACACAGACAACCCTCTCCTCCTGCCACTGAACACTACAACCTGTGAGAGATGCACTTATATAACCAAACTGGAAGCAAAGCTCTCCTCATCCAAGACTGGACTAGACAGTCAAGAGGAGAAGGTAAACACTTGCACCACACTCATCACATAGTCCCTGAAAACCTCTACACCACAAAAACACACACACAAACGCAAAACACATACTTACATTCGTGGAGGCTCTCAAAAAAAATCTATGCAAGCAACAGGGACCTCCAAAGCAGAAACGCAAGCAACCTCCACCCCCCAACAACCCAAATGAGACACAGCCCATAAACTCACTGTGCCACTCAACCACAGCCCATAAGGCATAACGTACCTAACACTCTAGTCATAGGTGACTCTATAGTCAGGCACACTGATGTTCCACTCACCAGGATAAACAAGGAGAAAGTGAGAGATTTGAACCTCAACACAGAAATAAATAGGACGTGCTGGAGGGGACAGATTCATAACCCAGAGGCGCCCTACACTCTAACAGAATCCCAGTCGATGTTGGGCAGAGCCCCTCACTGACTCTCTTCAAGAGAAATCTTGACGAGTGGATGGGAGATCGTAGGTTTACCCCGGGGGTCACTTCTGTGTCACTACTAGACAGAGGCACAGTAAACTAAACCCTAAATGGGCATAGTATTCTCATTCCAAAGGGTGGCGAAAGCCACACACACTCGGGCTAGGCTTATAAATGCCCTAGGGCAGATAGCCTAGTATGAACCTATAAGTCACTGTCAGCTGCCTGTCAGGTGCCAGGATCCGCCACGTAATGCATGCACTCGGGTCACTCCACAGCAAGTACAAATATGACTGTCATTGTCCATGTTGGTGTGAATGACCTGAGACGTACCTCCCTGGACTACATGAAAAGAGACCTGGAGGAGATTTCTGATCTTGTAGCCCAGGCAGGTATGGCCCTAGCCCTGAGTAGCATCCTGCCATCACCCAGAATGATACCGCAGTACAAGGACAAAATGATTGACTTCAACAATTGGCTAAGCTTCTGGTGTCATTCTAAGGGGATCCAGTAACTGTCTGCCTGGGATGACATGATCGACAAACCACGAAGCTTTGCCAGAGATAGCCTGCACCTGTCGCCCTTGGGATTCCAGATACCGGCTAAGGCTCTTGCCACCCCTATAGTGCCTTTTTTAGGCAAGAATCAAATGACAAATTCACCACCGTAACAGGTACAAGCAAGCAAAATCTGAGGGTAATGCTACTCAGTGCTAGAAGTCTAAATCTCAAAATACACTCACTGGAGGCACTCCTTAAAATGGAGAACATCGACATCTGTGCAGTGACAGAGACCTGGTTCAAGGCTCCAGAGAGCACCCCTGCATTACCGGGCTATAATTCATACCACACCTTTCTGCCACCTAACTTGGACCGAAGCACTAAAGGCGGAGACGTGCCCATATTCATTAAGGATATCCACACCTCCAGGCTAGTTGCTCAGCATAACGCATCTGAGATTATCCAAGTGCAACTAACTCTGGGCAAGACCGCAATGCAAATTGTAGCTTGTTACAGATTTCCCACCATGTCCCAGAATTCCCACTCCTCATTTCTTGATACACTGGAAAATATTAGGGTGCAACCTAACACCCTAATAATGGGCAATTTTTAACTACCCCACCATTAACTGGGAAGACTACTCGTATACCAACTCTTGTGCTCAACGTTTTCTGGAATTCATAAATTCCAATGCCTTGGATCAATTTATCCACACCCCCACCAGGGGCAGCAGTATCCTACACCTGGCCATTACCAACATGGGCAACCGGTGTTCCACACCAGAGGTCAATTCCTTGTTGATCAGATCCGACCACAAGCAAATCACCCTAGACATATCCACATCCCAGTCCCCCCCCCCCCCCCCCAATTAGGGAAACAACCATAAAAAAATTTCTCCAAAGCCAACTTCATGCTTCTTAAGACAGAAGTGGCAAACTTCACGACACCCATGCTGATGGACAATAGAGATACAACTGCTGAATCCTATACAGTTGCACTTTATAAGCACTTACACAAGTGCATGGATTGTGCAATCCCTAACAGAACCAAGATGCTATCCTCCAAAAAAAGGAAGCCAATCTGGTGGTCCCCTGCTATAAACAAACTCTACAACAGAAGAAACTGTTGCAAAAAAGAGTAAAATCCCATGATTGGAGGAACTTTGTGGTCAGCCTCAGTAAGAAGCTGAGATCCCTCATAAAATCCTCCAAAGCTAGTTACGAAAACAAAATCGCCACTGATTCTAAAGACAACCACAAAGCATTCTATAGCTATGTCAAGACTCTCAATGGCAACACTCAGATCTGCTCTGAGTTACAGCACAATGGCACTAAATATACAGAACCAACTGATTGCCAACATCCTGGCAGATAGGTTCATTGCTAACTTTACCCCTCTCATCCCCTAAAGGGCCCATCTGTATACAGGAAGAATGCAAAGTACCTGTAATCACGTCTGCACAGGTAAAAAACACTCTCTAAAGCCAGGAACACAGCAACCATGGGACCTGACAACATCTCAGGCTGCGTTCTACGTGAACTACAGAACGAACTGGCACCTCACCAAAGTACCATGTTCAGTCATAGCTTCACCTCAGGCTTTGTGCCCACTGAATGGCGCACAGCAACAGTTATCCCACTCCACAAAGGGGGAGCCACCACGGACCTTGGAAACTACCACCCTATTAGCCTGATGAGCCTGGTCTGCAAGGCTATGGAGCGTATCATCATGGAGCTTATAAACAATGACATTGGTAATCTCCAAACTCTGGACCCTACCCAGTTCGGGTTTGTAAAAGGCAGCTCATGTCTCCTAAACCTGATGGACTTCTTTGAAGCGGTCACCAAAGCTGTAGATGAGGGTAAGGTGGTACACACAGGCTATTTAGATCTCGCCAAGACTTTCAACACCATCCCCCACTCTAGAATTATAGACAAACTCACTAAACTTGGTATAAATCCCTATGTCACAAGATGGGTTACCAACTGGCTCACTGACCGAACCCACACTGTGAAAGTAGCAGACTCTAAATCCAACTTCAGACCAGTGACAAGTGGAGTACCACAGGGTTCAGTCCTAGGTCCTCTGCTGTTTGGTATCTACTTCTCTGAAGTACAGGCTAACGCAGAACGTCTTTGGCTAACAAAGTCAGCAGATGACTGCAAACTGGGAGCCATAATCAAATCTCCTAACTATGTGGACATCCTACAAAAGGGCCTCACTGAGACAGATGCGAGGTGTCAAAGCCATGGCCTCAAGCTCAGTTCCAAAAAGCGCATTGTCATCCCTTTTGGTAAAAACTCTGTACCCATGAGCTACCACATAGGCGGTAGTCTACTTAACACCGAAAGTGTGATGAGACCTTGGGACACAGGTGGACAGTTCTCTCCTTTGATAATCACATCACCACAGTAGTCAGGAAATCCTTCTACGTGGCACACCATCACAAAAGGTTTCTCATCCAGGAAAAAAGAGGTCATTGTTCCCCTCTATTCATCACTCATTAGACCCATTATAGAGTGCAACGCCCCTTTTGGTATGTACCTCACAAGACATCTACAACAACTGGAAAGGCCACAGAAATACCTCACAGAGGATTACTGGCCTCAAACAGATGCCCTACGCAGGTAGTTTCAAAAAACTCCCGCTTTACTCTGTCGCATGTCACCTACTCAGAGGCGATCTCTGCCTAACATACAAAGCTATGTCAAACCCAGAGCTGTTGGACATGCTCCACGTATAGAAATCCCAATCCCTCCGAGCTACATGCTCTAGGGACCTAAATCTTGTCACCACAGTAAACAGAACATGCTGGAGGGATAGATTCTTATCTCAGAGACTTCCCATACTCTGGACCAAACTACCTATCTATGTCAAACAAAGCTCATTAGCACTCTTCAAGAAAAGTCTTGATGATTGGATGGGATATAGGAAATTCACCCCGGGGGGTCACTTCTGTGGCTCTGCTTGACAGGGGCACATGAAAATTATTTTCTTGGGTGGGAAGTGCTAGGGTACCGTTTGGCTAGGCTTATATAGGCCCTAGGGCCAATAGCCTAGTTACCTACCTATGAACCTATAAAACAACTCATTCTAAATGGTTATCTGATTGTATCCCCTTTGTCTTTTCAGCTGCTAATATGCCTTTACAACACAAGATTAAAGCTCACTCAACCAGAGCAGTTTCTACATCCTCTGCGTTCCAAGCCAAATTGCCCCTTGATAACATTTGTGCAGCAGCCACGTGGTCTAAACCTCGTACCTTTTATCACTCATTACAAAGTTGATGAGGCCTCCAGGGACAGGGCTTCCTTTGGGTCTACCGTTCTAAAGAATGTACTCCCGTGAACCACCTGAGATTGGTGGCACAAGGGACGCTACAAGAATGAACAGCGAGATTGAACAACTTCACATTAAGAAGTTTTGTACTCACCATAACGTTCCATGCGAGTTGTTCATCTCACTTTCATTATTGCGTCCCTCCTGCCTTCCCCCTCCTGGCTGATAATTGACCTAGAGTTAAGTCTCATCCTGGTTGCTCAACTCTTCTTTCCCTCCATAGGAGAATAGCTCTTTGATATGGTTATAGTACACACAGCAAACAAGATCTGAGGTAATTCACAGTGCATCATGGGATAGGGGCTTGGCCTTGAGCTACTGGAAGACCTCGAGCTTTGCATACGTCCATACTGGAGCTAATGGATCGGCTCCGAACCCATCAATAATGAATGAAGGCGAGATGAACAACTCACATGGAAAGTTATGGTGAGTACATAACTTCTTATCTGGCATCTACCAATCTCCATGGGTGCTGTTTAACAGTTTACTGTACAAGGAAAGTGTTCTGCAACAGGGTCTAGAAGATTTGGAGTTTCTGCTTGTAAGTGCTTGCATAGGTATTTTTATACTCCAGGCAGACTCCAGAGAATGTTTTCTAAAGTAGATGGCAAATGTTGGAGGTGTGATGGGGAAGAGGTAACTGGGCCATATGTTTTGGGAGTGTAATGAGTTGGCAGACTTTTAAAAATTCCCTAGAATACTCTTTCTGAAGTATTGGGTGAGCAAATGGGTGTACCTAAGGACTTTTTTTTTAGCTGGGATACAGGATTTGATTTGCCTAATCATAATTAGGCCTCGTTAAGTTTTAATTCTGGTGGGTGCTAAAAAATACTGGAAAATTAAAATCTCCCCATAAACCAACTGTATTTATGTATTGAATATTGTAACAGATAAAAGAACTGGGAGTATGATCTTAAGAAAAGGGTAGAAATAATGGAAATTATAGGGGAAAATGCATGCAGAATAATGTTTTGGGGGGAGGGGGGAGGTTTAAAGAAGGCAATAATTGAGCATGTATGTCTGTAGCTGGGAAAATGTTAGTATGGTTTGGTTAGTTATGTAAATGTATGTTTGTCTGTATCTTAGGTGATTGTTTTAAACATTTTCTTTCAATTATCTCATACCAGGATAAAAGTCTGGTGGAGACCATCTATAATTATGTACAGAAATGACCTAAACCCAAAAGTCATTCATTGTCCAAGGAAAGTTCTCAAGACTTCTAACTGGATTCTCTTAATTTCCACCTGTCAAAGGCAAACTCACTACAGGTTGTTAGAACCTATTTAAATGTGCATTTTAATTTGTTTGATTCTGATGAAGTATTGGATATATTCTGACAAAAGCGCTTAATCCTATTCACAATAAATTTGTTGTTCCTGTTCCCGCACCTGGTTCTATTTCCTTCAAGTTTTGGTGTTGTGCTTTTTGGACTTTGTGTGGTTTGGGACTTCCGATTCCACATAAGGGAAGCCATCAACAGTGCCTTTTCTGTCGTGGGCCTTCACACGACCATAAGGCCTGCCCTATCTTTTAGTCATTCATCCCAAAAAACATATGAAGTAGGCTTAATTTGCTTTCCATATATCTCGAAAATCACCAACTAAAGCTCCTCTCCAAAAAAAAATGGAGGGTCCCTCAGGCTTAGAAGCAGAGTTGTTAATGAAGTGGAAGGCCAATAAACCCAAGCCCGAAGCCTCAGTTACACCTACAGGGCCAGACATCTCTCCCGACGCTATCAGCAGTCCGGAGATTCTTTCAGGGTTGTCGTCTGAGCTACAGGCCGAACCCGTAACAGAGGTTGCCTTGGAACAAGATAGCAGCACATCCTCTGAGGCTTCCACATTAGATGTCCAAGGGGAACCATGACTCATTAATTCTGAAGGTCCAGGAGGGATCCCGACCATCATTCTAGAGGAGGTGGGTTTAGACATTGAATGTAGGCCTATGTCCGGCCCACCGTCACTTCACAGAACGGATAAGCCCAGTAAAAAGCAGCAGAAGACCAAACATGATGATCTTCATGTTTCACTGTTAGTCATCACATTTGGGTTGTCTGCCTGCAGGTAGCACTCAGCTGGCCTGAATACCAGAGTCTTCGGATTTCTGCATCGGATGCTGTCACTTCTTCCATGATGTCAGGGTGTCAGGAGTATAAAATATGCAGCTGACGCCATTACATCCGTCTTTCTTGCCATGCGGTGCCCGAAGCAGAAGCAGTTGGCAAGTGCCAGTCGGCCGACTCCTGAAATTTTCGTTTTCAAGTTTCAGACCTGAAGTCTTCAAAAAGATAAGTACTCCGTTGGGGATCCTTTTTTCTTCCAACCGATGTCTGAAAAAATTAACAATGGTCTTGTCTGTGGAAAGCAAATACCTCAGAGATTTTCATTCTTACTGCGTCACATGTCTAGGCTCGGAGCACGATGTCCCTTGCTGTCGGTTTTGTGTCTTGTTCAAAGCCCAAACTATTTGTCGTCTGGTTATTTTTGTAGCTAAATACTTTCATTCTCAATCTCCGTACTCCGAAATTACTTTAAGCCATCTGACTACTAAAAACCGTAAGGATAAAGACAGAGACCGCATAGGTCCAAAACTGCAGACAATGCTTATGTTAAGCTAGTCGCCAGTCCGCTGGTACTCAGTGAGGTGCTTTTGCAGCCCCTGAATACCACCTACTACAGATTCGCAGGCCCCTACTGAGATCCATGCTGCGAGATGCTTCTTCGACTGTGGAACCTGCGGATGTCTCTAACTTGGATGGATCCGGAGCCGCTGTGCAGGCACCGGCTTCTGAGGGTGTATTCAGGCCTACCGACTTTCATATTAAACCGACGACTTTGTTTCAAGCTGTAAATACTGAATTCCTCTGGCCTAAAGCTCGCACTACACCTAGAAAACCGAACAAACTGCATACTCAGGCCCATGTGCCTCAAAAACAAATGATTAGAATGGCTGAAGACCTTATTACCTTAATTAGAGAAAGCCTTATTACCTTAATTAGTGAAAGCCAGCCTTCCCCCTCTGAGACCTAGAACTGATTTTCCTTCTGATTCTTCTGATCAGGAATCTGATATCTCTTTTCCTTCTGACTACCAGGATTTACCCTTATCTGCTTATGAGGATTTTGATGCAGAGGATTCCATTCCCTCTGCTTCCCCTCCAGAAGATTTCTTTTTTTTTTTTTTGGTGAAACATTGCATACCCTTAAGGAGCATTTCCGCTGGGAAAGCCATGACTATTCTGAGTGCAAAAAGCGACTTGGCGTATTTTTTACTCCCGCCTCAACATATCTCTCTAGCTATCCCTCCTGTTCTGGCGATTGTAGATGATGTTTTCTTGGAATCCAGCCTTACCCCAGACACTTTACCTCCAGCTCCCAGGAAACCTGACCGGTACTACAGAGTACCTGACTCTCAAATTCCTCTTCAGGAATCCCACTGCGGATCCAGAGACCATTTCCCAAGGACCAAACACCATTAAGGTTGCTACTGCCAAAAATCCTACCCCTTCTGATACAGACTCTTGAGCTTTAGACAGATTGGGTAAGAAGGTATACACTTCTGCTACTTCGGCCATTAGGGCTTTAAATTGCCAGTTTCATATGTTAAAGTATCAGCAGCATATTATGGGACTACTAAAACAGAAAATGTTGATTCCTGACTGTGCTGAACAGAGTTGCAAGACTTAATGCATTCTGCTGAACAAGTTGGTAAACATACTTTGCAATATGGTTTTAATGCTTTGGAAGCATCTTGCAGGGCTGCTGTCACTGGGTCTGTACTTAGAAGGCATGCTTGGCTTAAGAAACAAAACTTGCCAGATCATGTTAAAGCTAAATTATTGGTTGCACTCTTAAACCAAGACTGCCTTTTTGGCAACAAAGCAGAAGTCCTCAAAAGGATGGAGGAAGGCTAAATCTATGCAAACTGTTAAAGATTTCTTACAAATGCAGCCTCCTAGATTCAGTAGGCATTGGCCTTCAAAGAACTGATCTTTTCCAATCCCTTCCAGACCTTCAGTCCAAACCCAGGAGCAGCAGACCAGCAAGACTTCAGTCTCAGGCTATGCACAGATCTAAGCAGTGGGGGGCTCCCTCTTCCAAAGCAGATAGTAGTAAGCCACCCCCCTTTGGAAAAATGGCACAATAACTTTTCCTTAACTATTCCAAGCCCTGTTCAACTACTGTCTCCTTTTGGAGGAAAGCTTGCCCTGCATGCAAATAAATGGGAACTCATTACCCCAGGACAAATGGGTTTTAAACAGTTTCCCTAGGATACAGATTCCACTTCCACTCATTACCAACCCCAAGTGGATGGCCAGACCTCCCCTCAAATCAGTGGCAGAGGCCCAAAAACAAGTGCTCTCTCTCTCCTCTTTATCAGGCTATTCAACCTGTCCCAGCAGAACAAAGGGGACAAGGTTTTTATTCAGAAAAGAAAACTGGCATCCTATCCTGGACCTGTCTATTCTCAGCACCTTTCCGGTGGTTCCAAAACTCAAAATGCTAACTCTTCAACAGCTTCCTCCTATGCTAGCCAAGGTGCCTGGCTGGCAACCCTAGACTTAAAGGAAGCTTATCTGCACATCCCAATAAGGGAATCCTGCAGACAATACCTACATTTCAGGGTGGGCTCCATGCTCTCTGCACTTTCCTTTGGCTTATCTACTGCGCCCAGGGTATTCACAAAGTGCCTATTTCCAGCCATTGCATTTTGCAGGCAGAGAAATATTCAGATTTACCCATACTTGGACGATTGCCTGATTCAGGCAGAAAGTCAGGACTTGCTATTACAACACTTGGCATTTGCAAAGAGACTTCTAACCTTACTGGGGTACACCATCAACAAGAAGAAATCACACATAGTACCCTGCCAACTGATTGTATTCCTGGGAACAAGCTTGAACACAACTTCCCAGATGGCATTCCTCACACCGGAGAAACAAGTTTATTTGACAACCTACTGGCCACAAAAACCCAGCTCTCTGCAAGGAAGATCCTGCAAACCCTGGGGTTTATGGCCTCTTGCATTCTGTTAATTACATATGCAAGACTGCATATGAGGGAACTTCAATGGTATCTAAAAAGTCTATGGTGTCAGCATTCTCAGGACCTAGGAACAATAATTCCTATCATTCCTTGTCTAAGGACAGAGTTCCTTTGGTGGGCAGAGGCCTGCTACCGCAACAATGGACTCCCTTTCACTCTACCCCCTGCCGCCCAAACCCCAACAACAGATGCATCAGACTATGCATGGGGGGGTTCACATGGCAGGGCAGTGCATTCAGTGCAAATGGAACCCAAAACAGATGCATCTGCATATCGATCAAAAAGAAATGTTAGCTGTACAGAATTCTCTGGCAGCTTTCAAAGACCTTATTCTTCCAAGACAACTATTGGTAAAGACAGACAACACCACAGTTATGCGATACATAAATAAGCAGGGGGGAACTCATTCCTACCCACTCTGCAGACTAACCATGGCTATGTGGAACACAGCCTTGAACTACCAAGTGAACCTGCAATCTCAATTCCTGCCAGGCAAGCTAAATTCACTGGTGGACGACTTAAGCAGAAATCTCATAGACCCACACGAATGAAAACTGGAACCCAAAATATTCAAGCTCTTGAACGAATGGGGGGGACACCAGAGGTAGACCCGTTTGCCTCTCCTCAGAACTACCAATTGAACAAATTCTGCACCAGAACTCCCCACAGTCAAGCTTGGAAAGTGGATGCCCTGTCCTTTTCCTGGGAAAGCCTCTCAATGTATGCCTTTCCCCCTCTGCCTCTCCTGTCGATGGTTCTACTAAAGGTCAAACAGAACAAGACGAGGATAATACTGATTGGCCCAGACTGGCCACGTCAGCACTGATATCCTCTTTTGCGCAGTCTGACAGTGCTACAACCATGGCACCTACCACAGACCCCCCCCCCTCCCTGCTTTACCAGCAGGCGGGCTGGATTCTACACCCCCTGCTTCAAACCCTGAACCTTGCAGCCTGGCTAATTCCCTGAGCGCACCCCTAGCAACCATCAGCAAGCAGGTGCTGGATGTCATTCTTGAGGCAAGGAGGCCTAGTACTAGAAAATCCTATTCAGAAAAGTGGAAAAGATGCTGTTCCTGGAGCCAGGCTCAGGGGAGGGGCACAACGTTGCCCAGCTTACCCCATTTTCTAGATTATTTAACAGAAATGCTCCACAAGGGCTTATCTTTCTCCAGTTAAGATTCATGCCTCTGCCATTTCAGCTCATAATACTGAGCCACAGCCTGTGACCTTAACTTTGTACTGGAAAACCTCACTCTACCCCCTTTGAACCAGCTGCTACAGCAGAGCTGAAATTCCTTTCCTGGAAAACAGCCTCAACTCTAGCCATCACTTCAGCAAGAACATGGCAGTGGGAACCCTTCATTATCTTCCATGCGGACAGGGTTTCCCTCAGAACTAATCCATCCTTTATGCCCAAGGTGGTGTCTATTGTGGCTCTAAACCAGTCCATTAATTTGCCTACTTTTTTCCCTAATCCTCAAAATAAGGGGGAACGGATTCTGCATTCTCTGGATGTGCACAGACAGCTTAGATTCTATTTGGACAGAACTAAGCCTGTCAGAAAATCTGACCAGCTGCTAGTTAGTTTTGCTGCAGGGGCAGAGGGGAAGGCCATTTCAAAGCAAACCATTTCCAAATGGATAGCCCATTGCATCCATTTCTCCTACAAGCACCATGGAAAGCCTACCCCACAGGGGATAAGATCACATTCCACCAGGGCTGCATCTACCTCTACAGCATTTCTCAGAGGAGTCCCCCTACCAGGGACATCCTGCAAGCTGCCACCTGGAGTTCTGTACCCACTTTCACCAAGCATTACCACCTGCCTCTCTTTTTTAAATCCAGAGCTGGATTTGCCACAGCAGCCTTACAGGGCCTTATTGCTAACCCTAATGCTCTTTAACTACCTCCACCCTTCCTTAGCTTTGGGAATCAACCCAAATGTGATGACTGCAACAGTGAAACATGAAGAACGAAGTACAGTTGTGTACACTTAACCATAAATGTAGATGTTCGAGTGTATTCACTGTTGCAGTCCTGGTTACCCTCCCTTCAACCCCCCTGACTTCTCTTAGCTCGACCTTTCCTTCTTGTTTGGTATATATTATGTCGTGTATATTTGCTTTTTGCTGGGGGGTGTTCCATACCATATAATTGCTTCCCACTGTGGGGGGCACCAGACATCTGTGGCAAGAAAAACTGATGTAATGGGCTTGGCTGCATGTTTTATACCCCCGACCTGACGTCATGGAAGAAGCGACAGCATCCGACACAGAAATCCGAAGACTCTGGTATTCAGGCCGGCTGAGTGCTACCTGCAGGCAGATAACCCAAATCTGATGACTGCAACAGTGAATACACACGAACATCTACATTTGTGGTAAGTGTACACAACTGTACTTTTCCCCTACTTCCCCTGGGGTTACAGTCCCTATATCCCCCTGCCGTGAAAGCACAAGGCACCTGGTCACCCTCTCAAAGAAAAGATCACATCAACATAAAAGAAATGAGAGCACTACTCTTCGCACTTCAGGCCTTTGTCTTCCCTCACCCCTGGATGCTTAAGTTCTAACAGACAATATGACAGTGCTGTGGTATGTAAACCAACAGGGGGGGGGGGGGATCAGGTCTTACCTCCTGTGCAGACTGGCTCTACAGGTATGGGAACTGGCTGTCAAATTGCAGACACCCCTGCAGGCAGTGTACATTACCAAAAAAATACCAAGATATAAATTCAAATATGACAAGGCCAGTGATAAAATAAACTGCAACCAAAATAATATTTATTGCCAGCAAAAGTACAGAACACTGCTTAACACTCTCGCGCCTCAGCTGAAAAGCCTTCTTGGAGTTAACAAACACAAAAATACACCTTTAAATAGCACACACTAATTAGTTTCAGTAAAATAATTACCCAATAAAAGCCTTTTCATTACGAAAGGGCTTTCGAAGTACATTACCTGTTCAAACCCTTAGGTGTCAGTGTACCATATTTCAGAATAAAAATTGTTTCTTTAAACAACAATTTATTTTTCAATACAAAAGTATCATCTGTATAAACTTGTTCCAAATACATACTTTTAATTCTGTAACAACCCCCCCCCCCCACCAATGGACCATATTATAATGGGCAGCAACAGGGTTTTCACAGTTTTTATTCTTAATGTCTCTAATATGCTCCTGTAGTCTTACCTTAAAGGGTTTTTGTTGTTTCCCCTATATAAAAAAAAACTGCAGGAGCAAAACAAAGCATATACTATTCCTTTTGTAGTATAAGTATAGAGTGTATAGGGCTATACTTTACAGCATTAATCCTCTCAAAGCACCTCACTATATACTTGCATATCGAACACTTTCCACATGCAGCTGTTCCAAAGTTTCCACTATTCTAATAGGACTATCCTTAGCTACACAAAATAAAAAAAAAAGATATGAAAGGAAATGTATATAAATTCCTAACACAATTTTTACTCTTAAAAAGAAATGCCCAATGCCATTTAATAACTATTTCCTGACTGAGTACATTAGACAGTAACAAAATAAACTTTCCTTTCTTCCCCACGTCCTAACCTATCCGAACTAGTGCTAGGGCCAACATTTTCTATATTAACAGTTCCATGTCTACCCTTATCCACCTGAAGCAACTTTAAGGACTGAATAATCAACTCCTCACCATACTCTTTGTTTAACGATGGTGCAGGTATCAACAATTTCAATTTCCAAGTCTGTCACCTCACTACATAACCTACTTACCCTTAACAGTTCACTTCAGGGTAAGGCATTCAATATATGGGGAGGATGGCAGCTCCTACTACCCAAAAAAATGACCCCCATTCTCAAATTTCCTATGTATTCTGGTAGTTATAGTTTTACCACTAACCTCCAACTCCATGTCTAGAAGAGTCGCTACTTTACCACTCTGTAGGCCTTCAAATTGTAAGCCAAATTGATTTCCTTGTAAATCCTCTATAAAAGTCTCAACTAAATTCTCACACCCTCTACATAAAAAAAAAAAAAAAAAAACCAAAAAAAAGCAAATCAATAAATCTACAATATAAAACTACAAAATCCTAAAAACCTTAACTTGTAAAAAAAAAAAAAAAAAATCCACCTCAAACAAACCCATAACTAAATCGGCATATATTGGAGCAAAAGATGCACCCATTGCCATCCCTTGCATCTGTTGATAAATAACATTGATTAAATTCAAATAAATTGTTTGTAAGGCTAAAAAGTAATAAATCAATAACAATACTACAGGACGCACACCAGGAAAAAATCTCAAAGCTTCAAGACCTACAGTGTGTGTAATGTTAGTATGTAAAAATTTGACATCAATAACTATCCAAAAACTTATCTTCTCATGTTTAATTTTCTGTAAAAAAAAAAAAAAAAAAAAAAAATATAATCCTTTATATATGAATCTAATTTCATTACACACTTAATCAAATATGAATGTAACATCCAAAAACAATACTTTTCCAATGCTGCTATTGGTTGACCTGGAGAGGAAACCAAACTCTTGTGGATTTTAGGTAGACAATAAAGCCTAGCTAAAGTACAACCTTCTGTATTAAATTTTACTTCATCCTGTTTCGTAAAATAACCTAACCCCAGTATACGTTCTCTGCAGCAGAAATGTTCTGGTAGACACTCACCCGGTCAGTAACACAACCCCACAAATGGATGCTTCACAGGGATGTGTTTTTGGAAATTTTCCACCAGTGAGAGATTCCACAAGTGGATCTCTCTACCTCCCCTATGAGTAGACTTCAGTTTTGTGCCAGAGACCCATACCCTCTGGTCTGGAAGGTGGATGTCCTCATCTTTTCATGGAGAGGGATGTTCCTATATACATTCCCTCCCCTGCCTGTCATCCCAAGAGTCCTTTCGAAGATTTGGCAGGACAGACCAAAAATCTTGTTGGTGACCCCTTTTTGGCCAAGACAGCATTGGTTCCATGTACTCCTACATTTAGCCAAGTGCATTCACCACAAGTTGTCCACAGAGTGGACCTATTCACACAACGCAAAGGCACCCTCATTCAATTCTGCAGATTACACTGTGGGTGATAGGGCCTTAATTCCTTTCAGACGCCTTTTTTTTTCAGAGGATATGCTCAGGGTACTGCAAGAGACCAGGAAACTCGACACAAGGAAATCTTATTTATTCAAATGGAAAAGATTTTCATTATGGTGTGTCTCACGTAATAAGAACCCACTAACAGTGGATGTCTCCACAATCTTATACCTGTGAGTTGCTGGATGCTGGACTAATGTATTCTTCAGTGAAAGTACACATCCACTATCTCTGCCTCTCATCTCCCTTGGCTTCCAGGTTTGAGGCCAAACAGTTTCTGAAAGGCGTCCTTCACATGAGAGCCCCCCCCCCCCCCCCAGAAGACAAGCTCCACCTCCCTGGGATCTTAACTTTGTCTTGGAAAAACTGGCCTTGGCTCCCTTTGAGCCAGCAGCTTATGCCTCTCTGAAATTTTGCTCTGGAAAACAACCTTGCTTCTGGCAGTCATGTGTGTCAGAAGGGTTTCGGAACTACATACCCTTATGGCTTGCCCTCCTTCCTAGTCTTCCGTAAGGAAATGGTTTCTCTGTGCACCAGCCCCTCCTTTATGTCTAAGGTGGTCAACAAGTTATCACTAAACCAAGCGATACACCTTCCCCACTTTTTCCTTTCTCCCCAAACCACTGCAGAAAGAGTTCTGCACACTTTAGACTTGCACTGACAGCTTAGGTTTTATCTAGACAAAACCAAGAGTATCAGGAAATCTGACCAGCTGTTTGCCTCCTTTCACTGTAGAGTGACTCCCAGTCACTAAACAGACCATTTCCAACTTGATTTCTAAGGCGATCACCTTCTGCTGTGATCACCATGGAAAGAGCCTCCTCTACTCAGGGCTCATTCTGCCAGAAACATGGCTTCATCTGGCACCTTCTTCAAAGGATTAGACACCGGTTCCATTTTGGAAGAAGCTACTTGGTCTTCAGTTTACAACTTCAAGCGTTACAAACTGACCAACATTTCTAAATCCAGTGCAGGGTTCACTAAGGCCATTCTGCAGAGCTTCCTGGAAAGGTCCTCTGCCCCTACCTACTCCCTCTTCTCATGAGCTTTTGCATTCTCTCTCAAGTAAAGACTACTGCTACAGCAGAATAGAAGGACAGATTAGTTGCGTAAAATCTTACCATAATGTTAGACTTCCTCTTCTCTGTTGTACTCTATCCCACCCTCCATATCCCTGCATTTGTTTTTCTTGAATGTACTTGGCCTTTATTTCTCAAGCGTTTTCCCTGGAGCACTCAGTTCTGAGGATGGTGCATGCGAACATCACCTTTATAGCCTACGTCTGATAGACTATGTGCGACATAGCACGCATCCTAGGCACTAAAGACTTTTGTATACTGCCCATTGGGCCACTTGGCAGGCAGTCTCCTTCATTTAAAGAATATTGCAACAAAGAAAAGGACATCTAGCGTTGTGGTAAGATTTTACACAACTAATCTATCTTACAACATAAACCCCTGGCTTGTACATGGCTGCAGAGATAAGTGTCTTCCCATTACCCACATATATAATTGAAGTCTCTCAGAAAAATGTCATGGAAAACTACTGTAATTAAATCCCTCCAAAAGCAAACTAACCCAAAACTTACTCCTCACTTCCATCCAATATCCATCCTCTCAGTTCTGGGAAAACATCTAGAAAGATGGTCTACACCCAGCTCTATGTCCAGCAGTACTACCTACACTCCTCCAAACAGCATGGATTCTTGCCAGGGTGAAGTACTTTGAGAGCACTTTTGGTCCCTAACTGATAATATCCTGCAAAACTCTTAGTAGCACTGCCTCCTTACAAATGCCCTATTTGTAGTCCTGATAGACATTTTACTTCATTGACCAAGATCATCTCTAAAACAAACGTTTAGTCCAGGTGCCACTTCCTGATTTAAAAACGTGCTGACAAACATTTACGAGTTAAGAAAAGGATCCCCTCAACAAGAATCTGCACCCATTACCAAAGGTGTACTGCAAGGATCAGTTCTTGCCCCCCTCCTGTTCTCATATTGTGACCTCCCCCATTCCCTACTTATCCTCTATGTTGATGACATGGACACTTAATAATCAGGTCACTCACAGCAACTTTCAGTGCCAGCCCCATTCAGACTCAACCCCACCAAGACCAAAACTGTGCATCTGAAGTAAGTTAACTTCATTTGTGCAGCAACCTATAGGAATCTGATCCGAACCGGCAGTTTTCAACAGCTTTAGATCCGAGCTCCAAGCTCTTCCCCCTACCCATAATCCCCTGCCATCCCTGACTGACCCCAGATCTAGTTTGCCGCAGTTTACTTCAGCAGCTTGATCCCGAGTTCCAGGCGTTTCATCACTTTTCTGAGAAAAATTTAACCTTTCTGACCCTTTTCTTAAACTTTTGGTGTGTGTGTGTTCAGGTCCCTTTTCTAATTTTAAACTTAGTTTATTTTATATTTTTCATATTTAACCTCCCCCCTTTCCTTCGTGGTTCAGTCAGGGTTGTGTGTGTGTGTTTGGGGCCTAGTGTGTGTGGTTTTACCTTTTTTTTAGTTAATGTCTGAGGCCCCAAAGCTGATTTTTTCCTAAGTGCACCGAGTGTGGCCAAAAGCTGTCCCCAGCGGATGGCCACACTCTGTGTGTTGTGCCTTGGGGTTGAGCACCTGTCCTCTGGTTGTACCATTTGTGCGGTGTTCAACCCCAGGGCACTCCAGGACCGGAAGGACCGGAGGTCTAAGCTGATTCTGGCGGGTCTTCTGCCCCTGGACTCTGCTTCTACCTCTGGTCCTCCCGTGGCTCCCGCTGCGGCAGCTACCTCTCCTGCTTCCCTCCCCCGGCCAGGACTCAACCTCCCGCCTTAGGCCCGGAGGAGAGGGAGGCTGGGAAAGAAAGAAGGGAGAAACACCACAAGCGGCGGGAAGAGGCCTCTGCTTCGGCCCCCCCCGGCTAAGCGGTCTTCTCCCTCCAGGACTTTTGGGTCTCCTCCTTCTCGGATCCAGTTCTCGTGCTTTTCACCGGGTCCTGAGGAGGAGGAGACATGATCTCCTTTGAGGTCATCGAGGCAACGCTCCTGCCCCGCCTCGTTGAGATCAACCCGAAGTCTCATGGATGCAGATTTGGACCGGATGATGATAAGATTCCTCCAGGCCCAACTGCAGATGGGAGTGCTCCTGCCTCCCCCCCCCTCTTTGGGGGGGGGAGCTCGACCCCCTTCTTTGCCCCGATAGCTCCTTCTCTGTCCCGTTTCCTGGGTTTGGAGTGTTCGGAGCCAGGCAGCCTTGGAGCCGGGGGTGTGTCAGCGCCGATAGTCTCGGGTACTTCAGCGCCTACACTTCTCTCGTGTCTGTCTGGTCCATTTTCTTCTTCGGATCTGAGCTCTCGGAGCCGAGGGCTGAGCTTCAGATCTGGGGGTATCGGTATGCCTTAGCCTCCATCCAGGTCGGAGCATACTGGTCCATCGGATCCGATTGCTTCAGCGCCAGCCCCGATCCGTCCATCTGATCCGAGCGAGGGTCTGCTTCCGGATCCCAGAGAGAGCAGCTCTCCCTCGGCATTCGACGTGGTGGAGAGGGCTCTGTCGTGGCAATCCAGGCCCCCGGCCCTTGCCACGGCTCCACCCTGCACTCCTCCTCTGTTGGGTCCAACTTCCATCACCTGGCCCCAGGGACAGCCTGCTTTGACATCCCAGGTAGTTCCATTGGAACAAGACGTGGCTGATGAGACCTCCTCGGACAGCCCCCCCCCCCCCCCCGAGGAGGTTCCTCACAAGCGAAGGTGCAAAAGGAGGCAACTGGACTCCCCCAAGTCCTTGACTGAGGACACTGATTTGGAGGAAGGGGAAAGCTCCCCAAGATCACCCCCAGATGTCCCATTTGGTGACAACATGGAGATGCTTAGAATAAGGGTGGGGTGGTCTGCCCCAAAGCCTACCTCTGACGAATCCGTGTTCCTGGAGGCGTTTGAAACAGGACCGTCTACCTCTTGGGTGTCCCCTCCGGCCGACCCCCTGGTAGACTTGATTACTACCAGGGTGTGGAAGGAGCCGGACACTGTGGAGCCAGTCCCCAAGCGCCCGGACAAGATTCTTAGCTCACCCTCTGACAAGTCCCACTGGAGTAAGGGTCCCCCTGTAGATGCCATGTTGGTGACTGCGGCCACCAGGAGGGAATTAGCTCAGGAGAGTCCCTCTGTTCATCCCCCGAGCAAGGAGTCGCAGTCGATGGACCGCCTAGGGAAGCGGGTGTTTTGTTCGGCTACCTTCTCTGTGAGGTTGCTGAACTACATGGCACATGTGCGTCGACTGCAGCGGGACCTCATCAAAGAGTACGCTGCGTCTGAATCCCAAGATAGCAAATCGGATTTTCGCCAAATGGAGTCAACCCTGTTGCGATCTCTTTGCCTCTCCCTCTAACACAAAATGTTACGACTACTTCACTCTCATTTCCCCCTCCGGGGAACCCCCGAGAAGACGCTCTGGTGCATGCTTGGCCTCCCGGTCTTCTTTATGCTTACCCAACTCTTCCTCTGATGATGAAGTTTCTTCAGAAAGCCAGCCAGTTGGGGAGCAGGATTATCCTCATTGCCCCATTTTGGCCTAGTCAAACCTGGTTCCCTTACCTTTGGTCTCATCTGGTGAATCCTCCTTGGATTCTGGATCCCCATCCGGATCTAATATCCCACCCCCTAGAGCTCCCAGTCCCGAACCTGGACAATCTCAAGCTCACAGCTTGGCTACTCCAGTTCCACTTGTAGCTAGGACTCCCGGTATCTCTTCTCCAGTTCAGACTATTCTAGTAGCAGCGCACAAGCCTTCTACTAGAAAGATCTATAGTAGCAAATGGAAACGTTTCTCCATTTGGGAGGAACGCCAAAAGTTGGATCCTTTCACAGCTCCTTTGCCCGCTGTATTAGACTTTGTCAGGGCTGTTTCATCAGGGGGCTAGCTCCTCCACAGTCAAGGTTCAACTAGCAGCTCTCTCTCTCATTATCACGTGGGAAATGAACTGGGCCCTTTGATCACCACGAAATTGTGCAAGACCACCTTTCTGCTCAGATCTCCAGTGAAGGATGTAGTCCCTCCTTGGGATTTAACGCTGGTGCTTCAGGCCTTGACAGCTCCCCCGTTTGAGCCTGCAGCTTCAGTAGATCTTAAATTCTTGTCATGGAAAACAGCCTTTCTTGTCGCTATCACCTCGGCTCGAAGGGTCTCTGAACTACAGGCCCTCTGTGTAAAAACCCCATACTTGACCTTTTACAAGGATAGAGTTTACCTCAGGACCAGTCCCTCTTTTCTTCCCAAGGTTGCCTCTGAATCAAATATTAACCAGTCCATTAACCTGCCGGTCTTTTTTTCTAGATTACCGTAACAAAGGGGAATACAAATTACACTCATTGGATGTGCATAGACAACTTCGCTTCTACATCCACAGGACTTCTGGTCATAGGAAATCCGACCACTTGTTCGTCTCCTTTGCCAAATTTAACTTGACCACAAACAAGCTCAAAAACTGATGAAGGAAAAGTACTAGCTTTTCCGAAAGCGCTTATTAAACTTGCCTTGTGTTTTTATGCGATCTCCAGTTTATTTTGTCAAATTTAACTTGGGTAAATCGGTGTCTAAAGTTACACTGTCTAGATGGATTTCACAGTGTATCCTTCTAGCATATGAAAGCTCTGGCAGGCCCGCACCTCAGGGAATCCATGCCCACTCTACTCTATCTGTGTCTACCTCTGTGGCTTTTAGAGCTAGAGTCTCTTTGGATGATATTTGTTCGGCAGCCACTTGGGCCTCATCTCATACCTTTATCAATCACTATAAATTGGACATCATCTCCAGAGGGAGAGCATCCTTTGGCCCTGCAGTGCTCCGGAACATCTTTCCATGAAGGCCGCCCAAGGTTCAGGTAGCTGGGGCCTCTGTCCCATAGGTTGATGCACAAATGAAGTTAACTACTTCAGATTAAGAAGTTATGTACTCACCATAACGTTCCATCTGAGTAGGTAAACTTCATTTGTCAGTAACCGTCCCTCCCTCGCGAACATATACTCAGGTCCATGGGTTTTACCCACTTTATCTTGAGAATAATAATTTTCTAGCAGTTTCTGCTGTTGGACAAACTTGATCTGAGGTCAGTCAAGGTTGGCAGGGGATTATGGGTAGGGGGAGGAGCTTGGAGCTCTGATCTAAAGCTGTTGAAAACTGCCGGTTCGGATCCGATTCCCATAGGTTGCTGACAAATGAAGTTTACCTACTCAGATGGAACGTTATGGTGAGTACATAACTTTTTATTTTTGGAACTTCGCATAAAATTCACCAAGCACTTTACTCTTTGATTTAACAATTATTCCATAGAGACTGTTTCCACCTTCAGATACTTAGGAATATGGCTTGATCAGCCACTAGATTTCCATTTCCACATAGAGAGAGTGAGAGCCAAGGTAAACTCTATACTCTTCTGGGTCAAAAAGACAACCCCCTTTGTATCCCATCCAAACAGAGCAGCCATTGTTAAAGAAGTTCTCCTTTCTCAACTTGAATATGGGCTTCTAGTTTTTTGCTTTTGCTGCAGAGAAAAGCATTGCCACACCCCAGACCATCTCTAATAGTGTCAGCCATTTCACACTGTAGTGCCCGCAAAAAAAGAAAAAATAAATGGCTACCCATAAAACAAAGATCTAAGTGGCTTTTAGGATCCCAGACTACACCATCTCTACACATTTACTCCCCTAGCAGCTAGACTTCATAAAAAAAAACTCGTACATGTGAGACACTACTCAAAACCCACACCAACTTTCATTACCCCTAGAACCCAACTCCACATCATTGCACGTGCTTTCTCCTCTCTGGCACCTACTATCTCTTTGGCAAGCTCTTCCCATCAAAATATGAGTAGAGTCATATTCAAAATACATCTCAAAAAGCACTTAAAGCAAAATGCTCCTGCTTAATCACTGGCATCTGACCTGTCTCCTTTCCAAGTGCCTTCTCCTTCAAGATTTACTGAAGATTGACGCACTTTAGTAACTAACGTATGTATTGTACATTGCTTGATTGTACATTGCACTGTGCTGGCTCACAAGAGTACATATACATTTTTTTTATCTATATAGTCTGAGCTTCTATTGTAGCTCAAATTTCTGTACTTTTTGTTTGTGATACGTTTTGTATTTTACCCAGGCAGAAATTGGCTAATATTGATCAGTGCACTACTCTATTAAACAAGTATAATGTAAAGTAAATAAATGACTATGCCAAGTACCCTCACAACTGTACTTCGTAGAGCATCTTACCTCATTTTATTTAATATGCATTGGGTAGAGACGTTTGCAACCATGTGCATATCATTGGCAAGTCACTTTGTGCCACTTTTGCATTCTAAGCTGGAAGGTAAATACTATGCTAATGCTGTTTTTTTGTTGTGTTATGTTGTCATAATAGTGAAAACAGCTTCATGTTCTGCCCTTGCTTTCAAAAACCCATTAGTTTAGCCGGGTGGTTAGTGAAGAGCCTAACTCAAATTCCTAATTGTCCCAAAGCACTGTTTGTGACTTGCTGAAGGTTCCACAGTAGGCAAATGAAGGCTGAGGGGAATCAAACCTTGTACCAGAGAAAGTAGCTTGCTAATTTATAACCTTGATCATCTGTTGTAACTGCTTGTTTGTAGAAGCTGGTAAGCTTTGGTAGAGCTGTGCTGCCAAGGTATCTACATTTACATTCTTTTCACTGTAGTTTATCTGTCCTGAGTAGGATGTTGGTTTTGTCTTGTGTGCATGATCTGCTTTAAGAGTATGCAGAGTAGTCTGTCTGTAGGTCTTTTGTTCTGCAGTAGGGGCAAATATCCCTTTAACTCATAGCCAGCTTTAGGCACCAATGAACCCTGCAGTCTACCTTATCTTGATGTTTTGTAACATGTCTGTCAAACCAACAAAAGCTAGTACAGTAGTCTGGTATAATTAATAGACCAGCTGGGTAATAACGCTTGTTTGTATTTCCTCTAAAATTCAAAGATGTCTCTGGTTATAGTAACAGCGTTTATCAAGTGACAGGTTTCACAGTGCCACTTATGTTTTACCACTGACATAGTGCCCCTGGCTTAGTTGAACCCTTCTGGTGGATAATATGTTCACTAAAACTAACAACATAGCCAACTTTAGGTACCTGTTAATACTCTTGGCTGCAGGGGGGCCCCCTAGTTATCCTTGACTGTTTGGGGGGCCCCACAAAAGTTGCTGCTGGTTGCGGAAAAATGAGAGAAAATACCAGTTTCCTGATTATGTTTTTTAACATGAACAGGGCTGTGAATATGACCCTGTTAGGATAAAGATAACTGGTTTGAATAAGGGTAAGCAGTAGATAGAAAAGCAGCCCAGAGTGGCCGATCTCAAGAGCTCATGCTTACCATCTTCAGGGATGGTTTCCTGTTACAGGGAGTTTTACAAATACTGTCAGAACTCAGGATACTATAACTCTCAACTTCTTTGCTGAAGAATTCTGCACAGTACCAAAAATAATGGAATAAAGGCTCGAAATCAGGAACATGTTTTAAGTGTTATTTTAATTCACTTAAAGCTAATAGTGTAGTATCTTTTTCATCATCATGCATCTTTGGATAAGAAGTATAAAACTCTGTCTAAATTTATTTACTGTTCTTAGTACTGAATGAATGATTTACCAAGCGAATCAAACATTTGACAAAGCACAGAGCAAAACTGAGGCGAATTCAGGGATGGCGACAAGTATGCATTACTCCTCAGTGAGGTAAATAAAAGTGACTTAGTGTTGTTTCACTACTAAACAGTCACCGTTCTGGTGTGGCAGTACCAGTGAAATAAGTACAAAACTAGTATTGCTATAGCTTATTCTTCTGGGTATCAGTAAAAAAATGCAGCTAACAAGTAATTATATTTCAAAAGAAAGGCACAAATATATCCCAAGTCATTTGTGCACTTAGATCTTCTAGGAGTCTGTTGCCCCCCCCCCCCTTAATCATCCTAGACTGTGTGGGGGGCCCCACAAGCTGTTCGTGGTTGGGGAAAAACTGGGAGAAAAGTATATTAATTTTCTGATTACACTCTTTAACCTGAGCAGGGCTGTGATATGACCCTGTTAGGAATAAAGCCGGTCATGGCCTCTGCTCTTGATTGCACCTATTCTAAAACCAGACTTCCTGAGGGGGGGTGTCTCTGTGTTTGTACAGAAAGATGCTGCAGGTTATGCTTGGGGGGGGGTATTGTATGATTTACTAATTTAATTTTCATCACACTCAAACCTTAAAGGTGTGCACAGGAGGTATTTTTGGCTTGTTTGGGCTGGGGACAGTGTGGTCATTGTTTCTTTTACTTTTTTCACAGACATCTGAGGGGTACAAAGAAGCTTACTACGGTGTGTATAGGGTCAGTATACTGTCTAGGAGCAACAAAGTAGAATACATACTGTAGTCATTTTTTTCACTTTTTCTTCACAATCTCACACCAGGTACATAGATTGACTGCCTGTGAGGGTTAGGATGAGGAGTGAGGAGGCATGCTATATGTGTATGTATGTCAGCAGTCACTTGAAATGCATGACTCTGGCAATTTGTACCTCTCTCTTCATCCCAGTCTAACACCAGAGGGATGCATAGGCAGTGACCTTTTTTTTGGTGGTGGGGGGGTGGCAGCCAGACAGTATTCTCAGATACAACCTGTGTATTTCACAACGGTTGTCTTGCTAGTTTATTGTGAGCTACTATTGTCAACTTTGAACATTAAGTCTTGTGCACAACGTTCATCTCTCTTGAAAGAAAGAAATAAGACTGAAATGCTTTTCTTACTCATGATTTTGTTTAGGCCACTGTTGGATGAAAAGAATAAGGAAAATGCTGTAAAGTGCATACCAGAGTATCTGTAACCCCAGTAGCTTATGGGAATATCAGTTTGAGTTATTTCCTAAATAGTTATTACTGTGCTGTCATGATCAGGAAAGGTGTATTGAAAGGATGCAAGGAAAACTGAAGCTGAACAGCAATATTGGATTAATTTCATTAATCATAATTACTGTTCAAGCCATCATTGGTGAAGTGATTGTGGAATAAAGGAAAAAAAAACTTTGTATATAGTCTGAAGTGCATTGTAAAGTCATGAATTCTAGAAAACGCTTGAGTAAAGCAAAACGTGAGAAAAGGAAGAAAAAAATGTGCGTTGTATGGGGACCCCAAGATGGGGGGTACAGAAGGGAGCACTTAAAAGGATGTGTGTGTTAGGTGGAGGGTGCTAAAACAGTAGACATTGTCTAGGGCCCTGTACATAGTTGTAAATTAGCATTGTTGCAGCTAAATGCCAGTCACTGCGCATGCCCTTTTGTGAGATAGGTCATCATAGTATGGTACATACGCCTGTTGTAATGTAATAGCATTGTAGCTATAGGTCAGTCTGTGCATACTACTCAAACTTTGCAGCAGGTTTTTTAGAAGGGTGGTAATGACAGGGTGATACTTTAACTGAAATTGCCTAGCCCCCCCCCCCCAAACTTGATATTTGCTGGGGTGACCCCCCCCCCAAAATACTAACACCGGCCTTGCTTTCACCTCTTTGATACAGAATTTCTGTTGGTCTGTTCTGTAAGGTTTTATAGCTTTTTTTCCCTCCTACTTTGAGAGAACTGTAGTTGAACAGTGGCTATTGCTGGAGTTTGATACAAAAGCTGTATAACAAAAATAATCAAAGGATCATCTGTTTTGTATGCATTTTGCTTCAAATTGCCCTTGGTAGCATAGTGTCAAATGCCTTTTTGATGCTTCAAATGTTTACTGTTTTTTTTTTTTTCTTTTAGGTGGATTTCCTGGTGGGTTCCCTGGTGGAATGCCTGGAATGCCCGGAATGCCTGGGCTCAATGAACTGCTTAGTGACCCTGAGATTCTCACAGCCATGCAGGTAAAGATGTTGAAATAAATATTTCCATTTATTTCTGTCATTGTTTTTGGTGTTTTAGTTGATGCTGTCACAGGTGCACCTTTATTTTTAATAATAATACTATTTATTTACTTTGTGTGTTTATTTGTTTTTGTTTGCATGTTTGGTTGTAAAACCAGATGGTGAACTTTAACTTACCACAAGCAGGATTAGTAAAGCAAATATAGGTTGACTGCATTTATAAAGATGAAAGAGGATATTGGGGAAAGGTCCAATCCGTGCCTCAAAAAAAAAAAATACAAATACACAGGCACAGATTTATGTACCCAATGTATTAATGATGAAAACTTGATACTCTACTTTTCTATTAATAGAAGCAAGTACAGCTCAAAGTTGCCTTGGTTTTTCGGAAGTGGGGGTTGTGACCTTACAGAATATATGTAACCTCTGGATTACTGGGGGCTGTGTGCATACATGGACAATTGCAGTTTATTTACATGAAGTCAGCCCATATATCTTTGGTGTGTAAGGCTTCTGCAGCCCCTATTATTGCTGCCATGCCTGCAGATCAAGACATGTCCCACCAATCTGGGAGCCTTTATATACAGTTTGAACTGGACTTGTTTGCCTCTGGCACCCATGACAGAAATATCTTTCACATTTTAAAGAGAAGAAGGTTTACTTACTGATTTATTTAGAGGGGGATATCTCTGGTCAAGACCTGGAGGTCTAGAAATGACTTGCCCAGGCCTTCAGGGCTGTGCTCCACCCAAAGAAGCACAAAATATGATGCCCCCACCCCCAGCTTCCCTGTAGTTGCCTGCAACTCAGGCATATAGTTGGTCCACACTTCCCTTCTCCTGCAGGCTTTTCTTGGCTCAAGGATTCTCTACTGTTGTGTACTGCATTCAAGCAGGTATATGTTACCCTTTAGTGTCTGAGTATCTGTTGCTAAGCAAAAGATGGAACCCTCCAAAGAGATGGAAGATTTTTCAGAGAAGTGGGGGGGGGGGGTTGGACCATTCCTTCTGAATGCCTGTCCACCTCCAGTGTATGTCGCACACTGATGACACCATCCCTCTACTTCAACCACAGAAGAAATCCCAATTGAGGAGATAATTTGCAGAATGACAGACCACTTCGTATGGAAAGCCAGAGAGGTATCACATGCTCAGAAAAGGTATTTGATCTTCTGGGACTGGATTCCCTTAAACCTTTGGCAATACTACAATCTTGGGACCTGTGGAGGGATGCCTTTTTGGCTGTCCATAAAGAACTGTACATTCATTCCTGCCCCTAAAATGTCTGATAGGTTTTACAAAGGCTAGGAGTCCGGTAAGTTGATTTATAAAATTCCTGTGGTTGATCCATCAGTGTTGTCTGTGGACTGAGAAGGAATCAAAACTGCTGCCTTCTTCCATTATTCTTCCCAATGATACAAAAAGCAGAGTGCTGGTCTGATTTGGAAAGAAAGTGTACACAGCTGTCACACTGGCCTTCAGAACCATTAACTTGAGAGACATGACCAGGTTTCAGACTGCTTTTCTGGACCAGATGGAGAAGACTGGGGAAGTGTCTGACATGGATCTGAGGATAGTTATTAAAATTCATCAACCATACTGTCAGCCATTTGGCTAAGTACTCCATGCAAAAATAGGATGTTATGGATGCGGCATTCAGGGCAGCAGCTATGGGTCTGTGATTAGAAGACCTGCTTTACTGAGGTTATAGCTCCTGCAAGGCAATATCAAAGCACAGCTCCTTGATGCATCCCTTGATAAGGATCTGCTACTGTTAAACCTTACTGGTGAAATGTTCTTAAAAATGGAAGAAAGAGAAAAACTGTGTTCATTGAAGTAGCTTTTGCATTCCACCGGGCCCATATATGATGGAAACTACCCATCAAAATCTGGGATAGACTGTTGTAGGCAAAGAGGAGGGTAAGCATGAAAAAGGTATAATGGACTAGTAGAAATAAAAATGGCAGGAAGACCAAAAGGGAAGCCTAGGGATCCCAGGGCATAATCTCTTGCTGAGCAGTTGTAACATGCACAAATCTTCCATTCCAGAGTTGTCCATAATCTATTTTACCCATCCAAAGATATCCGCAAAGCTAGACTTTGTGGTGCAGAGGGTTGGAGCCCTGACTGTGACCCAGGCAGCCAGAGTTTAGTTAGCCCCAACATTAGAGGAGCTAGGCAGGAAGGGGCGGACTGGAGGAGGGCATAGCCTGCTCCTCTCTGCCAGGAGGTGGAGAGGGATGCACACGTGGGGCATATACAGAGTGATGCAATTTCTATGTTAGAGACTAGGGAAACAGTCCATGTGCTTCAAGATGAGCTAAGGCTACCGGTGAAAAATGCTTCTTATGAAAGCAAGATAACCTTTTGCCCTAACCTATTGCACATCTCCTTTGCATTGCACACAAAAAAATTCAGACCACCCCTGATGGCTGTCTGAATGATTGGCCCTACTGATAGACCCTTGTCCCAGTGATGGTGAAGTTGACCAGAAGGAGCCTAGTAATCAACAGACAGCAGGGAGAAAAGAGGTGGGACTAAAAGCTAGCAAGTGTAAAGACATTTATAAGAAATTGGGAAAGCATCACGAAAGACAAATGGATGCAGCAAATCATGTGTGGATTACACACTTCAGATGTCCTTCTATATCACTGATGCAGTATTCGTAAGTATAACTGATGTCTCATCCCGGACAGCCCGAAGCTCGGCCAGTTTACATTAGATTAAAAGAACTGGTTTACGCCATACGTCACATTTATGCACCCCACACGGAATGTAGGACATAAGAGACATACAGACACAACTACCCAGAACTTCCTTTTGTTGCCAGTTTGAATGCAATTTTCCCAGTTGGTTTGGAGTTTTTGGTGCTGTACTGTATTTTACAACACCAGATTAGTGCCCTATTGGGGTTATTGTTTTTTTTTCCCTTACTTTCTTCATCTTGTATTTTATCACTACCTAGCAGTTTGTCGTCCAAGAGGAGAAAATGTCAGTGTGAGAGGTGGATTCTCCATAAGGATCATCACGAACAGTCTTTCTCTTGTTTGGGTGCTTCCCCCACAACCATATCCCTTGCAGTATATGTAAGGCATTTGTATCCAAGACACTCTGAAGCCATTTGTCTTCTCTGGCCGTTTATCTGGAAAACCAGAGGCTTAGACAGTTGGTCGAGGGTACTATGATAGAATCCTTTAACCCCAAGCTACTCCTGCTAGGTAAGAAGTGTCAGCCGAATTCTTTAGCTGTCCAGCCTCCACCAGACATCCCTCTAGAAGCCAGTGATAGCTCTGTAAGTTGTTTGGTGTTTACATCAGGTTCCTGTGCCACAATCCTGGCTGAAGCCAACCTAGGTCCATTTTTTTTGCACATACTCTGAGGCTTTGTAGGCATCTGCTGCAGACTTTGAGGGGAAACCGCTGTTGCTCGTCTCTGAGGGTTTGAGGGATTCTGCAGATATTGGTCAGGGAGTTGTGTCCTAGGTTCCTTTCTTGAATCTCACCATGGGTGAGAACTTCCAGTATTTGTTACCCTGTAAGAAAAAAACAGTGAAGCATGTTTCTATTTCTCCCCTCAAAGGGGAATGGCAAGAGTTTACTCAGGGCTTGTTCTTTGCATTAATGGCCCTGAAGCCTACTCAAGGGGTTTCAGTCCCTGCTCCTCCTTGGATCTCGACCCTTTCTGAATATTTCAGGGAACCAGGTTCTTCAGATAAGGATTTCCTGTCTGGTGAAGGGGTTTTGTTCTGCTCTTCTTAGATGCCTTCACCTTTGGTGTACTATTCTGATGACGAGGAGTGTGATAACCCTGAATCTCCTTTTCAGGACTTGTCCTTTCAGGATGTAATTGATAGGATGGGATTTTTCTCAAGTGTTGCATATTCAGAGAAAGGTACGAGTTGCTTCCGGTGGATACTCCTAAACCTTCAGCAGTTCCTCCTGGGTTTGACTGCCTTGTTAGATATTTTCATTGGCGCTTCAGAGTCTCCTGATCCTCAACCTCCTGCGCCTAAGAAACCTGATAGGTTCTGTAAGGTTCCTGAGGATTGTCTGTTTTTATTTGTCCCCTTCTGCTGATCCTGGTGTGGTGCCAGTCTCTTTTAACAATCCTCCTAAACTTTTGCCTTTGCATATGGATAACGGGGCAAGGAGGTTTACATTGCTTCTACTTTAGCATTTAAGGGCTATTGTCAGACCCACATGACCAGGTATATTCTGGCCTTGATGGCTCAGGCTAGTCCGGTTATTTCTACCCTCCCCAAGTCTGATGGCAGATCCTCTGCCTTAAGTTTTTTGGGTTTTGCTTCTCAAGCAGCTCGCCACTAAATTGTAGCTATGTTGCTGCTGATGCCTGTTCTAAGGTTGAGGCTTTTGGGTCCATCATGCAGCATTATTCTTTGCTTCACTCCAGTTCTTCCTGAGGATATTAAGTCCAAGTTGTTGGTTGCTTCTTTGGATAATACTCATAAATTTGGATCTGCTGCTGCTGAATTGTTCAAGTCTCTTCAAGAGCAAAGCCTTACAAGACCATAAACATATTTGTCTCTTCTGGCCTTAAGTTCCAGAGAATTTATCCTTCTAGGTTTGCTTTTTTTCACAGGCAACCCTGCCTGACCTCTAAGGGCAGAAAGGGTGGGAAGGAGCCCCCCTCTCCTAAGGCTTCTCAGACTTCTTTGGCCAAGAATCCCCCTCCCCCCACATTTAGCACAGGTTCCTTTGTCCCTTTGTCTCTCCCTTTGTTTTCCACATTGGCCTCTCATCACTTCAGAATCTTTGGTTCTGTCATCCATCAGGGTTACTTCATGGTATGGAAGTATCTTCCCTCCTTTTTCAGGGATTCCTCAGCCTTCTCTACAGGTACTAGTAGCCGGGCTCAGCAGAACTATTCTGATGCCTCACAAGTGGTCTCTCAATAAATCAGTAGCAAACATGATCTTCCACCAGTGGGGTTAGCCTTACTGCGACCTATTCACCTCTGCTCTCAACAAGTGCAGCAGGTTTGTTGCTGTAATTCATCCTCAGAGACGGTCATAGAGAGATGCTCTGGTCCACGTTTGGCCCTTTGGCCATCTTTGAGCATCATCCCCTACCCCTAATTCCCAAGTTTCTTCAGAAAGCTTTTAGGTTAAAGAGCAAATGAATCCTCCTTTACCCTTTTTGGCCTCTGCAGATTTGGTTTCCCTTCCTTTGGTCTCATCTAATATGGATACTGGACCCCAGCCCAGATCTCCCCTCACACCTGACAGGCCTGACACATCCGGACATACAAGGCCTCAGATTGACCACATGGTTTCTCCTGTTTCAGTGATGGCAAGACATTCCAGGTTTTCCTCTCCTGTTCGAAGAATTTTGTTTCCATCTCAGAAACCCTCTACAAGAAAGATTTATAACATTTTTTAAAAATTTCTTAGGGTTCTCCTGAGAAAGCTAGATTGGAAAATCTCTAGCATAGAATAGGCTGCTTTATGGAAAACATGTTCCCATCCTGTTCCTGTTGCATTCTTAAACATAATAGCTGTCTATTTGTGTACCTGTTAATGGTAATTTGACCACAAACTACTCTCTTCACTTCTGTGTTCGTAAATCCAAGATCTGATGTCATTTTCATTCATTCCTCAACTGATGGGTCTCTGATCAGACTCTGTCGCCTCTACCAGATCTTCGGATCCAAACTCTTAATCTCCTCCCTTTACCCATGATGTCCCGCCAACCTAACATACCTCAGATCTTGTTTGCCACCGTTTAGCTACAGATGTAGATCTTACACTCATTCTTTTGGATGTTTTATCCAGTGAGTTTCTGGTAGCTTTTTGTACTGTCCAGTCTTTACATACCTCCCTTGATTACCCTTTGCTTTTCTACGTATTTTTCTGAATGGTTGTTACATTTTCTGTACTTTCCCTTAGTACCATTGCTGGTACTTTATCTAAAATTTTCCTCTTCTCTACTCAGTAGAATATTTTTTGCCTAGTTAGTTATCTTTTCTACCTTTTTTTTCCTATAATTAAAAAAAAAGATAGACTAGTTGTTCTATTTCTTTCTTTAGCTTAGAAAAATGTATGACATGTGGGCATAAAATATCAAACTCGAAAGAACACAGGGAATGCGTATACTGTTTAGGAGCTGCACATTTAGATGCAGACTGCTACATTTGCTCTGATTTCAAATCCAGGGCTCTGTTAGACAGGAGGAACAAACTAGTTTTGAAGGTCCTTCTCCCTTCCACTTCTGCTTCAGCTGGGCCTCATAGATTCATAGGAGGTTACTAGGCTATTGGCCATAAAGGCCTTACAAGCTTGGCCATGTTGATCTTGAGTGGCCCCAATTGTTTTAGGCAACACTTGCACAGCAAATCAATGGTCAAGACAGACTACTCCTTTCCATGAAGGACATGGGCACCACCCCTGGGGTGAATATGCCGTCAAACCCCCTCAAAGAAATCTGATGAGAAAGTCCGACTCTGTATCTCATAAGAGGTTACCAGATTTGAAATCTTCGGCTCTTTCCTTGGAACCTCCTGATAAAATTTAAAAATAAAATCTGATCCGACCACCAATCACCTCTTCTCCTACTGGATCTGGTCACATCTGTACTCCCTTCACCATTCTTGGAGGAATCACACCATAGACATTCAAGCCCTCCATCCTCTACTTCATCTTTTAGGTCTTCCAGGAGTTTATCAGAGGTGGACATGGATAGGATGATGAGAAAATTTCTCAAAGCTCAGATCCAGATTTTTTTGGGGGGGGGGGGGGGTACTCAAGGCTTCATCTCCTATCTGATCCGTGAGCTGACCTATGACTACTTGCCCTTTGGTCTGTCACTCTTCCGTCTGACTTGCTGTTTGAGAGGCCTCTGTTCCAAGACCCCTGCGGGTATCCTCTTTGGTTCCGAAGATGGCCTGTTCTTTGACTATGGTTACTTCCTGAGTCGCCTGGCTCTGAACCTTTTGGAGCTGGAGGAGAGACTGAGCTAAAGCATTGGTGCAGGATCTTTGGGATTAGAGTCTACTCTGAAGCTATCAGAGCCATCCCTGCCCCTCGGGACTTTGGAGCACTGTACAGCTGTGGTCCAAGTCCTTCCACTGGCAGAGTGCCTGCAGGTTTGCAGGAGACGATGGTTTGGAAAATGCCTGCGCCTTTGCTTCTACTTCAGTTTCCCCAAGGTGCTCTGCCTTTGAGGTTGTGGAGAGGGCCTTCTCATTACCTAGAGAAGGACATCCCTACCCACCTTGGATCAGTCATCTTTATCTCTTTTGGTTTTTTGCTGTGATCCTCATTCTTCCATTTCACTGGGACAGCCAGCCCGATTGTCTGCAGTCATTGCCTAAGGACTCCCAACCTCTTCTAATTACCTCACCAGACCACCCCGCTGAAGAGGTCCCTTGGAAAAGTGTGTGCAAAAGTATGCACCTAGATTCCTCTCAGGAATCTCTCATGGAGGACTCTGATTTTGATAAAGGGTAGGGGTCCCCCAGATCTTCACCTGAAGACGTCTTGTTTGGAGACATTTTAGAGCTCTTTAAACAGAAAGGTGGTTGGTCTTGTTACCCCCTCCCAAGAGGAATCTGTTTCTGGAGGTTTTCAGGTTTGGCCCGGCTATGTCTTGGGTGACTCCCCCCAGCCGACAAAATTATAGATCTAGTTTCTTGCTGGACATGGAAAACTGGATACTGCGGAGTACGTCCCTAAATGTCCAGGCAAAATTCCTTCCTCTCCCAAGGACAGGACACACTGGAGCAAGGGGTTCCTAGTTGATCCCATGGTTGTGGCGGCTGCCACCAAGAAAGAGCTTGCAGAGCAGACCTCTTCTGTCCATCCCCCTAATAGGGAATCTGGGGCCTTGGACTGATTCGTAAGCGTGCGTATGCTTCAGCAACCTTTGATCTGCTGGCGTTTAATTACCTGGCACATTACAAGATTACAAAGAGATTTGACTGAAGAACTCTACAGGCCTCTTTCTGGGTCCATGTTTGCTGAGGACCACAATAGTCTCCTCACAACTGGTCATCCTTTGATATCTAATGCATCATGAGGCTGATCTCTCATGTAATACAAGGTACCTCACTAATGTCAGGTTCAGGCATAGCCATGAGGAAACATGCCTGGATGTGGCTGTGTGACTTTATGGAGCCCTTTAAGTCTTCATTCATCAGTACTGCATTTGGAGCTTACTTATTTGGCTCTAAAGTAAAGGACACCCTCTCCAGATATGAGCCAGAAAGAGAGACCCTGTCTGCTGTAGGTATAAGTTTTTCTACCTCTCAAAGACCTTTTTCCCAGAATCAGTGAGGAGGTAGGAAGATGTGGTTCTGTAATACCAGAGTCCTTTTCAAGACTCACTAGGAGATAGTGCTCCCAGAGGCAGAGGGAGAACTCAAATGGAAGGTGCTACCCCAGTGGCAGAGGTGGTCTGCAGAATCAGGGCTTCCAGGACTTCTCGTCTGACAAAACCTCTCAGCACTCCTGGAAAAGACCAGACTGCTGCCCTCTGGAGGCAGTTGGGGGAGGGGCATTTATCGGTGCACTAAAGAGCCTTGCTGCCCATAACAAAAGATTACTGGGTGTAGGCAATTATATCTAGTGATTTACATCATACCAATCTGATGATGTCCTTTTCATTCTTCTTCACTATTGGGTTACTGTTCTGACCCTCAGATCTGACTCGTATGCATTATTTTTTTAAGACTTGGATCCTAAGTTCAAGCTCCTCCCTCTATACATAATGCCCTACACTCTCTGTAGCTTCCTCAGATATCGTTTGCTGCCTAGGTGGTACGACACGGATTCCTTGTCTCGTTTTTCTTGAGTGACTAAGTCAAGCCTTTTCTTAATTTTTATTCTCATTTTTTCTAGTTCTGTTTTGCTCAGTCTTCCCCCTTCAGACTCTTGCAGGCATTGGGGACTAATTTGTTGCTTTACCCTTCCTTCCTGCTGCTTCTCTTTGACTGGTTGGCACTTCTGACTTCCATTCTCCATTGTGAGTTGTTATAAGAAAAGAAAAAAAGAAAAGGTTTTATATTTATATATTACTCTCCTTTGTTGGTGTTAGCGACAGGGTTGCTGTTTTTTGGGTGTTTTGCTGTGCTTGTTTTCTTAGCTGTTACTTGTACACTTTAAGTGTTGTGCGGAGTTAAATTTTTGCATCATGTCTGATAAGTCTGTTGGCTTCAAGTGCTTCTCAGAATGTGGGTATATGATTCCCCATTCCAGTGCACACAGTAAATGTGTGTAGTGTGTATTGTTTAGAGTCAGAACACCTGCAGTCAGATTGTCTGATTTGTAAGGGTTTTAACCCCCAAGGCATCGCTGATCACAGGAACAAACTCGCACTGAAAGGACTGTTACCTGCTTCATTTTCGTCATCAGGGGCTCAAACCCCTCAGTTAGCCAATCTGGGTAATCTGAGCCAAGAAAACACTCCCATAATACATCCAGAGCTTCCTCAGAGCCTCCAGCTAAGTCTGCAAAGACCTTGCATCCAAACTTGTCGAATCCAAGGCACTCCTCTGATCCAACAGGCACCATTAATGTGACTCCCTCTTCTAGGCAATCCTCTTCCACCTCTAAAACAAAGACCTCTGATTTGAGTGTTAAGACTCAAACTCCAGAGTTTGCCATCAGCGTACTTTCCCCAACACTGCCCAAACCCCGTCCAGACACTCCAGGCCTACATCAGTTGCCTCCTCTAGGTCCTCCAGTAGTCTATCCGATGTTGATATAGACAGGATGGTCCAGAGGTTCCTCAAAACTAAAAAATTCAGACGGGGGTGTTGTCAGCTCCATCCCCAGTCGGATCAATGGGTGTGCCTGCTACTTTGATGGTCTCCTCCTCCAATCCAGACAGCAGTTTTGGAGACCCAGGTTCCTAGGTACCTGAGAAGAGAGTCTGTCTGATCCGAAGAACCTTTCTTCCTCTACTCCAGCTACCCTGAACAGCTCTGTTCCGATACTGTTGGATCAGAGTTGGCTCTCTGATCGGGGGGGGGGGGCACGACAGCTCTAGTCCGATTCTGTCTGGAGAACACAGATCCAGGGTGGTTCTCGTCCATGCTGCTTCGATGGCTTTGCTTTGAGAAAGATGGGGGGAGATTCTGTGGTTGCATCGGCTTTCCATATTGTGGAAGGGGCTTCCTCTGTTAACAGAGAACAGACTTCTTTTGCCTCCAGTCCTCCCTTTCGACCTTCACTGGATTTGAGTGCTGAGCCCATCATCCCTGTCCAGGGTCAGCCTACCTCGAGGAGCCTGCAAGTTCTCCCCTCAGAAGGAAGCTCCCCTGTCTTCCAATACCTCCTTTGAACACCCCACAGAGGAGGTTCCACAGAAGAAAGCATGCAAAAGGAGCCACATTGACTCCCCAGTGGAGTCACTCACAGAAGACGGACTGAGGGAGAAGGATCCCCACAATCACCACGTGAGGATATCTCCTTTGGAGATATCTTGGGAGATTAAGTAGAACGGTGGCTGGTTGGCCCAGCCTCCTCCTGAAGAGTCACTGGTTTTGGAGGCCTTCAGGGTGGACCCGTCTACGTCTTGGGTGACCCCCCCCCCCCCATGGATGAACTCATTGACCTAGTTTTCTATTGGACTTGGAAGGAGCCAGTCCCCAAATGCCTGGGCAAATTTCTTGTTTCCCCCAAAGATGGGCTTCATTGGTCCAAAGGTGTCCTTGTTGATGCCATTTTTATGGCAGCAGCTACCAAGAAAGAGTTAGCCGAATGGAGCTTCTCTGTCCATCGCCCAAACAGGGAGTGTGGGGCGATGGACCGGTTTGGTAAGCGCATTTATGCCTCAGCTACTTTTACGCTGAGATTGTTAAATTACTTTATTTCACTCGTTTGCAGAGAGATTTGGTCAAGGAGCTGTCTAATCTCTAGTATCTCCCCAGTTGGCTCCTATTGCTTCCGTGACTAACTCTTCCATGAGGCTCATCTCCCATTCAGCGGAATGTACCTCAAGGGCAGCCGGCTCAGGTATTGCAGTCAGAAGACTTGCTTGGATGGTGCTTTGTGACTTTGTGGAACCTTGCAAGGTATCCTTTGTCAGTACCCCTTTCGATGGCTCATTTTTGTTTGACCTATCTGTCAGAGAATCTTACCCACAGCAAGCAAGAAGGAAATACCCTGTCTGACAGGATCACGTTTTGTAACCCTCAGTGCACCTTTTCCAGTATTCAGTGAGGTGGTAATAAGACTTTGTTTTGAAAGTCTTGAGGATCTTTTCAGGATCAATTCCAGGGATTCTTCCCTCAGAGGCAAAGGAGGAAGTTTCAATGATAGACGCCACCCCAAAGGCAGAGGGGGGTCCAAGTAATCAGGGCTTCAGAGAACCTCTCTCTGATCTCTAAGCGCTGCCCAGCTGTCCATCTCTGGAGGCTGTCAGGGGTCATTCCCTGCACTAGGCGCCTTGATCAGTATGACAAATTCCTGGGTGCTGAGCATAATATCCAGAGGTTATTACATTCCCTTTTCCCTTCCACCTCCACTGGAACAAAAAAAACTCCCAAAAATACCACCCAGTCAGAGGGGAGCATGCAGTACTGGAAATTCAAAAATTGCTGCAAAAAAGTTATCCAAGAGATCCCAACGGAACAAAGAGAATTTGGAACTTACTCCTGCTTCTTTTTAGTGCCAATGAAAGTGGGAGATCTAAGAGCCATTCTAGATCTGAGCAGTCTAAATCAGTATGTAAAGAAGTCAAAGTTCTGGGTGGTTATGGTTCAGTCCATTCTACTGCTGTTGGGTAAAGACAATTAGATGTGCCTGATAGCCCTTCAGGACATGTACTATCGCATCAAAATAGACAGATGCTCCAGAAGTCATTTGCACTTCAGGCTGGGAGCCAGTCATTACCAATTGAGAGGTCTACCCTTTGGGACCCTCCACAGCCCCCAGGGTGTTTACTAAATGCATGGCAGTAGTGGCAGTTCACCTGAGATTGAAGGGATTCCAGTTGCTTCCATATTTGGACGACTGGCTTAACTGCCCCAACCCGGCATCAACTTTTTCAGGCCAGGGACTATTTGTTCCAGATCTTCAGCTCCCTGGGCATTACTATAAATCTTACCAAAACAAACCTGTACTCTGTTCAGAGTCTGGAATTAATCCATGCCATTCTAAATACAATGAACCAGATAGCTTTTATGTTTCCTCCTTGCTTAACATCCTTGAGAAACCAGGTATGGGACAGAATCTCTTTACCATCTCAGTCAGTGAGACTCGTTCCTTAAGCTCTGGGCTCCATTAGCTGCCATTGTCCTAGTACTCTTAGCAAGATTCTTTGTACAAGTCCTCCAGTGGACTTTGGCTGTTCAGTGGTCTATTCTTTGCCAGCAGTTCTGTTCCTAACAAGTTAACTCCAATTTGCAGACAACATCTTCAGTGTTGGATTCATTCATGTAACCTGTTCCTGGGTAAAGCAGTTCCTTCTTCCTCCCCTCACAGCCACGATGACCACAGACACTTCCCAACTAGAGTAGGGTGGGGGCTTGTCATTAGAAGAATGTCCAAAGCATGTGGTCTTCCTCGAAGACTAGATTCCACATCAGTGTCCTAGAGATGAGAGCAGTTCTAACGTTGCAAGCCTTTCAGGACAGCCCCCCCCCCCCCTTTGTAATGGTTGCAGCACACGCACACATACAGCATGTCAGTAGTATGGTATATCAACAGTCAAGGAGGAACCCGTTGATCTTTGTTTCACTCTTGCACACTCATCACACTTGTGTTATCTGCCTGCAGGTGGCCCTCAGCCTGAATGCCAGAGTCTTGGGATTTCTGTGTCTGATGCTGTCGCCTCTTCCATGACGTCAGGGGTATAAAACATGCAGCCGACACCATTACATCAGCTTTTCTTGCCACGCGGGAGCCAGAAGCAGTTCGCAAGTGCCGGTCGGCCACTACCTGAAATTTTCGAGTTTGAAACCTGAAGTCTTCTAAAGCTAAGTACCCTGTTGGGGATTCTTTTTTCTTGCTCTAACTGATGTCAGAAAAAGTTAACAATTGTCTTGCCTGTGGAAAGCAAATACCTCCGAGATTTTCATTCTTACTGCATCACCTACTTAGGCCCAGACCACGACGTTCCTTGCTGTCTGTTTTGTGCCTTGTTCAACGCCCGAACTATTCGTCAGGCTGTCTTTGTCGTTAAATTCTTTTGCTCTCGTTCTCCGTATTCCGAAATGGCTTCATTAAGCCATCCGACTACCAATCTTACAAAAAAAGTAAGGATAAAGACAGAGACCGCATAGGTCCAGAACTGCCAACGACGCTTGCATTAAGCTAGTCACCAGTCCCACCAGTAGTCAGTGAGGTGCATTCGCAGCCCCTGATATCTGCTGCTACAGATTCGCAGGCCTCTACTGAGACCCATTTGGAGTCCGGTATGCCACAAGATGCTTCGACTATGGAACCTGTGGATGTGTCTACTTTGGATGGGTCTGGAGCCACTGTGCAGGCGCACTGGCTTCTGAAGGTGTATTTGTATTAGACTACTTTGTTTTTTTACTAAAACTACCGAATTTCTCTGGCCCAGAGTTCGCACTACGCCTAGGAGACGACCAAAGCACATTCTCAAGCTCCCATGCCTCAAACAAATGCTTAGAATGACTGAAGACCTTATTACTTTAGTTAGGGGAAGCCAGCCTTCCCCCTGTAAAAGACAAAGAATTGATTTTCCTTCTGATTCTACAGACCACGAGTCCGATGACTGTGACCCCTCTGATTACCAGGACATTCCTTTATCCACCTATGAGGATTCAGATGCAGAGGATTCCATTCCCTCCCCTCCAGAGGACTTTTCTTTTGGTAAAACCTTGCATACCCTAAGAGCATTTCCGCTGGGAATGCCAGTACTACCCTTAGTCAAAAAAGAGACTATGGGAATTTTTTGACTTGCCTCAGCGCAGGCCTCTAGCTGTACCCCCTGTCCTGGATACTGTATATGATGTCATGGAATCCAGTCTTACCCCTGATAGTTTACCTCCAGCTCCTAGAAAGCCATACTGGTATTAGAGTACCTGACTCTCACAAATTTCTCTTCAAAAATCCTACTGCGGATCCAGAGGCTATTTCCCAGGGACCTAAAGGTATTAAGGTTACTACAGCCAAAATCCCTACCCCTTCAGACAGGGATTCTAGGGCTTTAGATTGGGTAAGAAGGTATTTACCTCTACAACTCTTGCCATCAGGGCTTTAAATTGCCAGTTTCACATGTTGAAGTACCAGCAGCATATTATGGAACTAATTGAACAAAACAATGTTGTTGATTTCTGATTGTTTAGAAAATAAAGATTTACAAGAGTTAATGCATTCTGCTAACCAAGTTGGTAAACATACCTTGCAGTGTGGATGTTCTTCATCTCACATTGCTGCAGTCCTTACACTTGGGGTAGTCCGCTGTCCTCGGTCGGCCCGAATATCAAAGTATAAAGCTGACGTCGGTCAAGGCGCATTAGACTGACATCAGGACGTCAGGGTACAAATGCGCATGACCGACGTCATATCCTCAGTCTTTTTTGCCGCATGGTCCGATGCAGAAGCAGCGTTGCAAGTGCCGTTCGGCGTTCTGAAATTTTTCGAATTCGGAGTTTCAGACCGAGTCAAAGTTGGCTAAGTACCCCGTTGGGGAATATTTTAGTTTTTTCTTGCCTCAGTGGTTTACCGGATGTCAGAAAAAGTGAATAACTGTATTTCTTGTGGGAAACAGATATACATATATATAAATATATATATATATATATAGATATAGATAAACATAGAGATTATCATACTTTGTGTATTCCTTGTTTAGGGCCTGAGCATGACGTTGTTGGGTGTCGCTTTTGTGCTAGATTCAATAAGCGCACTATTAAGAGAAGGTTAGATTGTGCCAGGTTAGTCTTCGGGAAGCGGTGCAATTATAATATGCCGTCGGATGCTCTGACGTCCGCTTCTTCGAAGAAGCGCAAGGATAAAGCAGCTAAGCCCAGGCAAGAAGAGTCGTCCGTACCGGACGCCGGTTCTTTAGAGGTGTCGGTGGAGCCGGTGGTTCCACCGGAGGTTTCTCTGGAGTCCCAGGGGGAGACTTTGTTATTGCAGGATGTGGCCTCTCAGGAGGCAGGTCAGGCTGAAGGGGCTTCTCAGGTTACTGTACTCCCCTCCCTTCCTAGGGTGGTTAGGCCCTCTCCTTCTGTTTCCAAGGCTTCTCCCAGAGGCAGGCCAGGTTTAGCTTCAGTTGGTGTCACTCCTAGTTCTTCAGGATCTGTGCCCAAGAAGCATATGCTTAAAATGGCAGAAGATTTGATTACTTTGATTAGAGGTTCTTTGCCCCCTCCTGATAAAAGACCTAGGGTGGAACCTGAGTTGGGGAGTTTTGAGCAGGCTTCGGATGTTTCAGAGTCTTCGGCTGAAGACTTGCAGGAGTATTCTCCTTATTCTGATTCTGATGTGGATGATTCTACTCCTTCTGCTTCTCCTCCTGAGGATTTTTCTTTCTCAGAGACTCTTCATTCCATGAGGGAGCATTTTAAGTGGGAAGGTCAGGACTTCTCTGATTCCAGGAAAAGGCTTAGGGAATTTTTGTTTTACCCCAGCATAGGCCTTTGGCTATACCTCCTGTTCTGGATGTTGTGGAAGATGTGTTTGCAGAGGCTTCTCTTAATCCTGATTCTTTGCCTCCTGCTCCTGTTAAACCGGATAGGTATTACAGGGTGCCTGAAGCTCATAAGTATCTTTTAAGAGTCCTAGGGCGGACCCAGAAACTGTTAGTCAGGGGCCTAAGGGTGTTAAGGCTTCTGTTGTTAAAAATCCGGTTCCTCCAGATAGAGGCCAGGGCTTTGGATAGATGGGGAAAGAAAGTCTATACTTCTTCCACCCTAGCTATGAGGGCTTTGAATTGCCAGTTTCACATGTTGAAATACCAAAACTATCTACTTTCTCAATTGAAGTCTAAGGTAGATGCTCTGGCGGAAGGTATTGAGTGTAAAGAGTTACAAGATTTAGTACATGTTTCTGAACAGGTGGGTAAGCATTCTTTGCAATGTGGTTTTGATGCTGTACAGGCCTCGTCTAGGGTGGCTGCCACTGGGTCAGTTCTTCGCAGGCACGCCTGGCTGAGGGATCAGAATTTATCTGACCATGTTAAGACAAGGATTTTAGATGCTCCTTTACAATCTGATGTGTTGTTTGGTTCACCTGTTGAGGCAGTCTTAAAGAAAATGGAAGACGAGGCTAAGTCTATGCAGACTGTTAAGGATTTTTTGCAGGTTCAGCCTCCAAAGTTTAGTAGAAATTGGCCTACCAAGGGGTGGACGTATCCTTCTTATGATTCCCAGTCTAGGGGTAGATCTAGACGTGGTAGGGGCAGAGCTCAGGGCTCTTTCAGGCCTAGAACAGGGAGTTCACCTGCACAGTCTTCGGGTGAGGGCAGGGGTCAGTCCTTTCGTAAACAGACCCAATGACCTACCTTTTCAGCTGCCAGAGCCTTCTCGTCTGGCAGCACCTTTGGGAGGAAGGTTGGCACTTTTCAAGGAAAATTGGAGTTTAATTACCCAAGACAGATGGGTATTGGATATCATACACCAAGGTTACAGGTTTTATTTCCATACCTTGCCTCCTTTCAAAGGCATGCCAGACGTTCCTCCTCAGCAAAGAATAGAGGCTCACAAACAAATTTCTCTGCTACTTCAAATAGGGGCCATACAGCCGGTCCCTATGCCAGAAGTGGGCCTAGGTTTTTATTCTCGCCTGTTCCTAGTACCAAAGAAGGGGAACACGTGGAGACCAATTTTGGATTTATCTATCCTCAACACTTATCTGGACATTCCCAAGTTCAAAATGTTGACGTTACAACAGCTTTTACCTCTACTGGGCAAAGATCATTGGATGGTAACTTTGGATCTCAAGGAGGCTTACCTTCATGTTCCTATCAGACTGAGTTGCAGGAAGTATCTGCGTTTTCGGGCTGGGACTTCTCATTATCAGTTCTCTGCATTGCCCTTTGGCTTATCTACTGCGCCCAGAGTGTTCACGAAAGTTCTGGCTCCAGTGATAGCTTTCTTCAGGCTAAAAGGAATACAGATCTATCCTTATTTGGACGATTGCCTGATTCTGGCTCAAGGAAGGGACGAGCTTCTTCATCATTTGGAATATGTGATAGCAGTGCTAAGATGCCTGGGGTATTCTGTGAACGAAATAAAGTCCAGTCTAGTACCCTCTCAGGACATGTGCTTTCTGGGTGTAAGACTGAATACAGCATCCCAGATGGCCTTTTGACCCCGGACAAACAAAAGAATCTTTCCCTTTACTTTCATCAATTGTCTCATCAGTCCAGGCTGACTGCAAGGACAGTCCTTCAAGCCTTGGGGTTCATGGCATCTTGTATTCTGGTGCTTCCTAATGCCAAACTGCATATGAGGAAGCTACAATGGTATCTCAAAAATGTATGGACACAGCACTGCCAGGATCTGGACACTGTCATTCAGATAATACCTTGCATTCAAAAGGAGTTTTTGTGGTGGGCTCAGGAATGTCACCTAAACAAGGGACTGTCTGTGACCCGGCCAGAGGCGAGTCAGATTCTAACGACAGATGCCTCAGACAAAGCTTGGGGAGCTCATCTAAATGGAAAGTGGATACAAGACAAGTGGCCTGCCAGACTACAACATCTACATATCAACTTGAAGGAGATGTTAGCAGTCCAGTTTGCATTAATAGCTTTCAAGGATTTACTTCTTCCAGGGCAGGTGTTGATTCTAACAGACAACACAACTGTCATGTGGTACATCAACAAGCAAGGGGAACGATTCTTATCCTCTATGCAGGCAAGCAATGATTTTGTGGGAGACTGCTCTCAGTTTACAGCTAAATCTTCAGGCAAGGTTTCTGCCGGGAGCACAGAACTCCTTAGCAGATGTGTTGAGCAGACGAATTATGGATCCCCACGAGTGGAAATTGGATCCTCATGTATTTCAGAAATTGACAGTGTCATGGGGAACTCCAGACATAGATCTGTTCGCTTCTCCACTAACCCACCAGCTGCCAAAGTTTTGCACGAAAAGGTTTCATCCCACAGCTTGGAAAGTGGATGCTCTTTCTTTCAATTGGAGCAATCTTCATGTGTATGCCTTTCCACCTCTGCCTCTCCTCCCAAAGGTACTTCTAAAGGTCAGACAGGACAAGCCAAAGATGATTTTAATAGCTCCAGATTGGCCTCGACAGCACTGGTACCCATTACTGAGAAGTCTGGTACGGGAGCCTCCATGGCCTTTGCCTTGATTCCACACCTGTTGTCTCAGGAGAACAGTCATTTACTCAATGTCAAGCTTCACTCTCTTCACCTAACAGCCTGGCATATTCTGTTTTGAACCATAGAGGGTCTCAACTTCCACAGCAAGTTTTGAATGTTATTTTGGAAGCTAGAAGGCCTAGTACAAGGAAAGTGTACGCAGATAAATGGAAGAGATTTTTATTTTGGAGTGCAGCAAAGGATTTTGATGTTTCTGAGCCTAATTTAAGTGTGGCTCTTCAATATCTTACTGAGTTACTGGACAAAGGTTTGTCCTTCTCTTCTATTAAGGTTCATGCTGCAGCAATTTCGCTCACTATGACTGTGACCCACCATTGTTTTCTCATCCTTTGTTCAAGCAATTTCTTAGAGGGCAAAGAATATAAGACCCCACGTAGAGCTCCTACTCCTGCTTGGGATCTCAATTTTGTGTTGGAGAAACTTACTCTACAACCTTTTGAGCCTGCAGCTACTACCGAGTTGAAATATTTATCATGGAAGACTGCTTTTTTGTTGGCCATTACCTCTGCAAGAAGGGTTTCTGAATTGCAGGCCCTTATGGCGGTTGAGCCTTTCATAATTTTCCATAAGGATAGGGTATCTTTACGTACTAATCCTTCCTTTATGCCTAAAGTGGTTTCTAGTGTGGCTTTAAACCAAACTATTCATTTGCCTACTTTTTATGCAAATCCCCAAAATAAAAGGGAAAAGATTTTGCACACTTTAGATGTACACAGGCAGTTGCGATATTATTTGAGCAGAACTAAAGGGTTCAGGCAGTCTCAGCAGTTATTTGTTTCTTTTGCTTTGAGTTCTCAGGGCAAGCCTGTGTCAAAACAAACTATTTCTAAGTGGATTGGGTTTTGCATTGCTTTCTGTTATTCCCATCATGTTAAGGAGATTCCAGCTGGGATTAGGCCTCATTCCACTAGGGCTACTGCCACTTCGACAGCCTTTTTAAGGGGTGGCAACTAAAGATATTTTGGAGGCAGCTACTTGGAGTTCAGTGCATACTTTCTCTAAGCATTATCACCTTCCACTTTACTCTAAATCTAGGGCTGGTTTTGCCACTGCTATTTTACAGGGCATTTTGGCAGCTCCTGCTTCTTTATAGTTTTGCCATCCGCCCTTACCTCTGCTTTGGGATTCTACCCAAGTGTAAGGACTGCAGCAATGTGAGATGAAGAACATAGTACAGTTTTGTACCTACCATAAATGTAGATGTTCGAAGATCCACATTGCTGCAGTCCAATTTACCCTCCCTCCTTTCCCCTCTGTAGTTAGAGGCGGTTGTGTGGGTTGGATTGTAAATATTGTGTATATTGTATATATTGTACATATTATTAGTGCAAGGGTGGTTGGTTGGTTGTTTGCTGTCTTTTGGTTTTGACCTTTCTTTTTTAGGGTCTTCTGACATCTGGGGCAAGAAAAGACTGAGGATATGACGTCGGTCATGCGCATTTGTACCCTGACGTCCTGATGTCAGTCTAATGCGCCTTGACCGACGTCAGCCTTATATTTTGATATTCGGGCCGACCGAGGACAGCGGACTACCCCAAGTGTAAGGACTGCAGCAATGTGGATCTTCGAACATCTACATTTATGGTAGGTACAAAACTGTACTTTTTGATGCCTTAGAAGAATCTTGCAGGGCTGCTGTCACTGGGTCTGTTCTGAGAAGCCATGCTTGGTTGAAGGAACAAATCTTGCCAGACCATGTCAAAGCAAAATTACTAGATGCTCCATTAAATCAAGAAGGTTTGTTTGGCACAAAAGCAGAAGTTGTTTTTAAAAAGATGGAGGAAAAAGCTAAATCTATGCAAACTGTTAAATATTTCTTACAGGTACAGCCACCTAGATTCAGTAGACATTGGCCTTCAAAGAACTGGTCCTTTCCAGTCCCTCCCAGGCCTTCTCAGTCCAAACCCAGGGGCAACAGACCACAAAAAGTACAGTCCCAGGGTATGCACAGATCTAAACAATGGAGTGCTCCCACCTCAAAAACAGGGAGTGGTAAGCCACCCTCTTATGGAAAAAGTTCACAATGGTTTCTCCTGCATCCTTCCCAGCCATGCCCAAGTACTTGCACCCCTAGGAGGAAAGCTTGCCCTGCATGCAAAAAACTGGGAGTACAGTACCCAGGACCGTTGGGTCTTAAACATTATATCCCAGGGATGCAGATTCTACTTCCATTCACTGCCAACCCCAAGCGGATTGCCAGACCTTCCCCCAAACCAGTGGGCAGAGGCCCAAAAGCATGCGCTTTCTCTTCTCAGTATCAGGGCTATTCACCCTGTTCCAACAGAGCAAAGGGGACAGGGTTTCTACTCCAGAATGTTTTTGGTGCCCAGAAAAGAAAACCCTTGGTGCTCTATCCTGGATCTCTCAATTTTCAACACCTTCCTGGTGGTATCAAAGTTCAAAATGCTTACACTCCAACAGCTCCTGCCTATGCTAGCCAAGGACTCCTGGCTGGAAGCTTACCTGCACATCCCCATAAGGTAATCTTGCAGGAAATATTTATGTTTCAGGGCAGGCTCTATGTATTATCAGTTCTCTGCACTTCCCTTTGGCTTATCTACTGTGCCCAGGGTATTCATGAAGTACCTGGCTCAAGCCGTTGCATACTGCAGGCAGAGAAATATTCAGATTTACCTATACTTGGACGATTGCCTGATTCAGGCGGACAGTCAAGAATTGCTACTTCTGCACCTGACATTTGTAAAGAGACTCTTAACTTCTCTGGGATATACCATCATAGGTTCATAGGTAGATACTAGGCTATCTGCCCTAGGGCATTTACAAGCCTAACCAGAGTGTATTTGGCTTCCGCCTCCCTATTAGATTAGCCTACTGTGCCTCTGTAAAGTAGGTCACAGAAGGTACCCTTTTAAGATTACTGTGCCTCTTTCTAACGGGGACACAGAAGAGATCCCAGGGGTGAATTTGCGATTTCCCATCCAGGCGTCCAGATTTCGCTTGAAGAGGGTCAGCGAGGGGCTATGTCTAACATGAATTGGGATTCTATTCCAGAGTGAGGGGAGCCTCTGGGAAATGAATCTGTCCCTCCAGCATGTCCTATTTATTTTTGTGCTGAGGTTTAGGTCCCTGGAGCATGTAGCTCTAAGGGTCTTGGATTTTTTGAGGTGGAGCATGCCCATTAATTCTGGGTTTGACATGGCTTTGTACGTCCGGCATAGATCGCCTCTGAGTAGGCGGTAAGCAACTGAGTAGAGCTGGAGTTTCTTTAGTCGAGCTGCATAGGACATCTGTTTGTAGCCCATGATCCTCTTGGTGAGGTACTTTTGGGGTCTCTCCAGTTGCTGCAGGTGTCGGGTAAGGTACATCCCAAAACGGGCATTGTATTCAATTATGGGCCTGATGAGTGACGAGTAGAGGGGCACAATGACCTCTCTTGATCTAGATGTGAACCCTTTCTTGATATGGTGGGCTATATAGAAGGTCTTTCTAACCACTTTGGCAATGTGATTATCAAAGGAGAGATTACTATCTACGTTGGTCCCCAAATCTCGAATTACTTCTTCCGTACTTAATGGATTACCACCTATGAGGTAATTTGTAGGCACCTTGTTTTTACCAAAGGGGATGACTATGCACTTTTTAGCATTTAGCTTGAGGCAGTGGCTCTGGCACCAATCATCCGTCTCTGTGAGACCCTTTTGGAGGATGCTTGTGTCAGCTGGAGATTCGATTATGGCCCCCAATTTGCAGTCCTCTGCAAACTGTCAGCCATAATCCCCCCGTGTTAGCCTGAACCTCAGAGAAGTATATACCGAACAAGAGAGGTCCCAGAACTGAGCCCTGTGGGATGCCACTTGTAACTGGTTTGGATTCGGTCATGGCACCTGCGATTCTGACCATGTGGGTTCTATCTCTGAGCCAGTTTGCAACCCATCTTGTGATATAGGGGTTGATATTTAAGCTGGTAAGCTTATTTATGATGCCCGAGTGGGGTATTGTGTCAAAGGCTTTTGCGAGGTCCAGGTAGGCTGTGTGGACTACCTTGCCCTCATCTGTGGCTTTGGTAACTGTTTCAAAGAAATCACCTAGGTTTAAGAGGCAAGATCTGCCCTTAACAAAGCCGAATTGGGTAGGGTCCAATGTCTGGAGGCTCCCAATGTCTTTGTTTATGAGTTCCATGATAATACACTCCATAGCTTTACAAACCAGACTAGTCAGGCTTATGGGGCGATAGTTCCCAGGGTCCGTTGTGGCACCACCTTTGTGGAGTGGGACCACTGTAGATGTACGCCATTCTTTGGGTACATATCCTGTAGTAAGGCTAAGTTTGAACAGTGACTTAATGTGAGGGTTCAGTTCCTCTTGGAGCTAGTGTAAGACACAGCCTTGGACACCGTCCGGTCCCATAGATGCTGTGTTTTTTGCTTTGGAGAGGGCAGCTTTTACCTGTGCATCTGTGATGTCAGGGAGGTTACATTCAGTTGGGATAGGCATTTGCTCCTTTGGGGGGGAGAAGTTTGCGCTGAATCTGTCTGCCAAGATGTTGGCTATGTTTGTAGGTTCGGTATATTTTGTACCGTTATGCAACAATTCAGAGCATATCTGGGAGTTTCCACCCATGTTCCTGACATAACTAAAGAAGGCCTTGTGATTATCTTTAGTGTCTAGGGCAATTTTTCTTTCGAAACTGGCCTTTGATGATTTTGAGGGATCTAAGTTTCTTGCTAATACTGATCAGAGATGCCTTCCCTTTTTGGGATTTTGCTCTGTCCTGTAGTAGCTTCCTCCTCCTTTTATATAGCTTATTTATGGCCGGGGTCCACCAGACCGGTCTCCTGTTTTTGGAGGAGTGAATTTTGGTATTATTTGGGATAGCATGACCCATGCATTCCTGCAGGTGCTCATAGAATGCATTTGTAAATGATTCTGTGGATTGGGCTGTATTATCCTCTGGCCCGGGGGCTTTGAAGGATTCCACTTCAGTCTTGAGAAGTGCAAAGTTGGCTTTTGAGAAATTCTTTACAGTGATTTCCTTGGCTGGGGGTGGGGACGGGATATGGATGTCCAGGGGAAATTTGTTTATGGTCTGATCTTACCAATGAGGGGTTTACCTCTGGTGTGGAACAGAGTCCCCATGTTGGTGATGACCTGGTCCAATATGTTGTTCCCTCTTGTGGGAGTGGTGACCAGTTCCATCTCCAAATGGATAGCACACTGCATCCATTTCTGCTACAAGCACCATGGGAAACCTATGCCACAGTGGATCAGAACCCATTCCACTAGGGCTACCTCAACCTCTATAGCATTTTCAGGGGAGTCCCTACCAGGGACATCCTGGATGCTGCAACCTGGAGTTCAGTACACACCTTCACCAAGCATTACCACTTACCTATCTTTTCTAAATCCAGATCTGGATTTGCTACATCAGTCTTACAAGGCCTGCTAGCCAGTCCTAATACTTTTTGACTGCCTCCACCCTTCCCCAGCTTTGAGAATCAACCCAAGTGTGATGACTGCAACAGTGAAACACTAAGAACATAGTACAGTTGTGTACACTTACCATAAATGTAGATGTTAGTGTATTCACTGTTGCAGTCCTGGTTACCCTCCCTCCAGCCCCCTGACTTTTCTATACTTTCTGCCTATCCTCTTTTTTGGCCATATCTTATAGCAGTGGTATTTACTTTTTACTGGAGGTGATCCACACCATGTAATTGTTTCCTATTTTGGGGGCTCCTGACCTCTGGGGCAAGAAAAACTGATGTAGTGGCATCAGCTGCATATAATGATCTGACATCATGGAAGAGGTGACCGCATCTGACACAGAAATCCCAAGACTCTGGTATTCGGGCTGACAGGAGTGCTACCTTCAGGCAGATAACCCATCTGATCAGAGTACTGCGATATGAAATAGTTGTTGATCTTATGTGGTCCTTGATTAGTGGCCCTTTCTTGCCTCAGGCTTTTTCAGAAAAGATCTCCCATGATTTCTGTGTTCCTTCTGCCCTTAGATTTCATTTTCTACCTAGGCCATCAGACTGATCCACGGGTCACTAGCCAATTCTTCCTACTCCCTCCAGGACACACAGGACCACCGTGTGGTGTGTCTGAGGCCAGGAGTCTGATAGTGATTTATTCCACATGTTCCACATGTAAGGCATTGGGTTTCATTCCTTGGCAGAGCAAGGAAATAAATGGATACTAAATAGTTGCATTCTTCCTGATACCCAGTTAAGAAATGGGGAGAAATTTGGATAAAAGAAAGGAAAAAGATGGAGAAAAAGACAAGGAACCTTAAAAGAGAAAGTTAGATGTGGGGCCCTTCCTCAATACTGAAGCTACCCAGGCAAGTATTAGAGCAGCTACCTCCAGTACCAACCTTGGTACACTCTTCTTCCTCACCACATACTGCTCACACAGAGCCCATAGTGATTCAGACAGGACTCCAAAGAAAATAAGTAGACCCCCCACCCAGGAAAGGGGAGAGTGCTGTCCTTGTTTCATTGTCTCCTGCCCTCCATCTGCTAGGTCTTCAGTAGCATGTCTGACATTGACTGGGATGGAATGACGAGGGCATTTCTAAAGGCTTGGATTAAGATGGGTGTCATCCTATCCCTCTTTGTCTTCATGGTATATCTGGTTGGCCCATAGTTGCAATCACCTTTACTAGCTCCTTCCCTGGTCCATGATGATCTTCGTGTTTCACTGTTGCAGTCATTACATTTGGGTTATCTGTTCTGCACTAGCCCTCAGTCGGCCTGATTAACAAAGTCTTGGGTCCTGTGTCGGTTGCTGTCCCTTCTTCCATGACGTCAGGTCGTCAGGGGTGTAAAGTATGCAGCCAACGCCATTACATCAGTCTTTCTTGCCGTGCGGTGCCCGAAGCAGAAGCAGTTCGCAAGTGCCGGTCAGCCGACTCCTGAAATTTTCGTTTTTGAGTTTCAGAACCGAAGTCTTCAACTAAAGCCAAGTACCTTGTTGGGGAAACTTTTTCTTGCTCCTTACCGATGTCAGTAAAAGTTAATAAATATTTCGGTTCTCTGTTTAATTATCCAGAAAGGTCCGTTAGCCTTCCGACTACCGGGATTCCGAAAAAACGCAAAGATACAGACCAAGACAGGCCGCCGAGGTCCAAAGCTGCTGACAACGCTTCTCCTAAGCCAGTCGCTAGTTTGCCAGTACTCAGTGAGGCACTTTCGCAGCCCCCGACACCCGCTACATATGACTCTTAGGCCTCTATTGAGACCCATTCGGAGTCCGGTATGCCGCAAGATGCTTCAACTGTGGAACCTGCGGATGTCTTTACCTTGGATGGGTTCAGAGCAGCTGTGCAGGCACTGGCTTCTGAGGGTGTTTTCAGGTCTATGGACTTGCATATTAAACCAATGCCTCCTTCTTCATTTAGGCCGAAATCTCGAACCATGCCTAAGAAACCAAAGCCCAGGCCGCATGCTCATGCTTCTATGCCTAAAAACAAATAAGAATGGCTTAAGATCTTATAACTCTAATCAGGGGAAGCCATTCTCCCCCTCCTAAGAGACCTAGGACTGAAGTTGTTTATGAATCTTCTGAACAGGATTCTGATTATTCTGATTCTTCTGATGATCTGGATTTGCCCTTATCTACTTATGAGGATTCTGATGCAGAGGATTCTATTACCTCTGCTTCCCCTCCAGAGGATTTTTCTTTTGGTGAAACCTTACATACTCTAAGGGAGCATTTCCACTGGGAAAGCCAGGATTTTTCTGATTCTAAAAAGAAGCTTAGGGATTTCTTACTCCTGCCTCAGCATCGGCCTTTAGCTATACCGCCTGTACTAGACATTGTTGGTACCTTTTCAGAATCTGGTTTGGCCCCGGATTCTTTGCCTCCTGCTCCCAGAAAACCTGACATATTACAGGGTTCCTGATTCTCACAAGTTCCTTTTTAAAAATCCTATTGCGGATCCAGAGACTGTTTCACAGGGACCCAAGGGCATTAAGGCTTCTACTGCTAAAAATCCTACCCCCTCTGATGGAGACTCCAGGGCGCTGGATAGATGGGGTAAGAAAGTTTATACTTCTGCAATTTTGGCCATTAGGGCTTTAAACTGCCAGTTTCATATGTTAAAATATCAACAACGTTATTGGATTGCTTAAACAGAAAATTATGTTAATGCCTGAATGTGCTGAAAATAAAGAAATACAGGATTTAATGCATTCTGCTGAACAGGTTGGAAAACATACTTTGCAATGTGGATTTGATTCATTAGAGGCCTCTTGCAGGGCTGCTGTTACTGGATCTGTGCTCAGAAGGCATGCTTGGTTTAAGGAGCAATCTTTGCCAGATCATGTTAAAGCTAAATTGTTGGATGCTCCCTTAAATCAGGACCACCTGTTTGGCAACAAGGCTGAGGAAGGTCTTAAAAAGATGGAAGATAAAGCTAAATCTATGCAAACTGTTAAAAGATTTTTTGCAGGTTCAGCCTCCTAGATTTAGTAGGCACTGGCCCTCTAAAAATTGGTTCTTTCTAGCCCCTTCCAGGTCTTCTCAAGCCAATCCCAGACACAGCAGAAACCCCAGGTTTCAGTCCCAAGGGACGCACAAGACTAGGCAGTGGGGGGATGTTCTTCGTCTTCCCTTGCTGCAGTCCTGACAATTGGGTATAGTCCGCGTCCCAGTCGGCCCGAATACCAGAGTATAAGGCTGACGTCGGTCATGGCGCCTTAGACTGACGTCAGTACGTCAGGGTACTAATGCGCATGACCGACGCCATTTCCTCAGTCTTTTTTGCCGCATGGTCCGATGCAGAAGCAATTTTGCGAGTGCAGGTTGGCGTTCTGAGATTTTCCGAAACCGGAGTTTCAGACCGAATACAGAGTTGGCTAAGTAACCCCGTTGGGGAACATTTTGGTTTTTTCTTGCCTCAGTATTTAACCGGATGTCAGAAAAAGTGAATAACTGTATTTCTTGTGGGAAGCAGATACCGCATAGGGATTATCATACTTTGTGTATACCTTGTTTAGGGCCTGAGCACGGCGTTGTTGGTTGCCGCTCTTGTGCTAGATTTAACAAGCGCACTATTAAGAGGAGGCTTGATTGTGCTAGGTTAGTGTTTGGGAAGCGTTGCAATTATACTATGCCGTCGGATACTCCGACGCCTGCTTCATCTAAGAAGCGCAAGGACAAAACAGTGAAGTCTAGGGGTGAGGAACCGCAGTCCCGGACGTCGGTCCTTTAGAAGGCTCAGGGAGCCAGAGGTTTTGCCAGGAGTCTCTATGGAGTCTCAGGCAGATACTTTACTGTTACAGGATGTGCCCTCTCAGGAGGTAGGCCAGGCTGAGGGGGCTTCTCAGGTAACTGTTCTTCCCTCTCTTCCCAAGGTAGTTAGGGCCTCTCCTTCTGTTGCCAAAGCTTCTTTTAGAGGAAGGCCAAGTTCAGCTTCTGTAGGGGCTTCTCCTAGCATTTCGGGCTCTGTGGCTAAGAAACATATGCTTAAAATGGCCACAGATTTGATTACTCTGATTAGAGGTTCTATGCCCCACCTGATAAGAGGCCTAGGGTGGAACAGGAGTTTGATAGTTTTGAACAGTGTTCACAGGCTTCAGAGTCTTCTGTGGAAGACTTGCAAGAGTTTCCTACTTATTCTGATTCTGATGTGGATGATTCCACTCCTTCAGCTTCTCCTGCTGAGGATTTTTCATTTTCAGAGACTCTTCACTCCATGAGGGAGCACTTTAAATGGGAAGGCCAAGATTACTCTGACTCCAGAAAAAGGCTTAGGGAATTCTTGAGTTTGCCTCAGCATAGGCCCTTAGCTATTCCTCCTGTGTTGAATGTGGTGGAGGATGTTTTGCAGAGGCTTCTCTGAACCCTGATTCCTTGCCTCCTGCTCCTGTTAAGCCTGATAGGTATTATAGGGTGCCCAAGCTCATAAGTATTTGTTTAAGAGTCCCAGGGCGGACCCAGAAACTGTTTCTCAGGGGCCTAAAGGTGTTAAAGCTTCTGTGGTTAAAAATCCTGTACCCTCTGATAAAGAGGCAAGGGCTTTGGATAGGTGGGGTAAGAAAGTATATACTTCTTCCACTCTAGCCATGAGGGCGTTGAATTGTCAATTTCATATGCTGAAATATCAGAATTATCTCCTTTCACAATTGAAATCTAAGGTGGATGCTTTGGCGGAAGGTATTGAGTGTAAAGAATTGCTGGATTTGGTTCATGTGTCTGAACAAGTGGGTAAGCATTCTTTGCAGTGTGGTTTTGATGCTGTTCAGGCCTCCTCGAGGGTGGCTGCTACTAGTTCTGTTCTTCGCAGACATGCATGGTTGAAGGATCAGAATTTAGCTGAGCATGTTAAGACCAGGATTTTGGATGCTCCTTTACAGTCTGATGTGTTGTTTGGACCGCCTGTGGAAGCAGTTTTAAAGAAAATGGAGGACAAAGCTAAGTCTATGCAGACTGTTAAAGATTTTTGCAGGTGCAGCCTCCAAGTTTAGTAGAAATTGGCCTGCTAAGGGGTGGACGTATCCTGCTTATGGTTCCCAGTCTAGGGGTAGGTCTAGACGTGGTAGGGGCAGGGCTCAAGGTTCGTTTAGGCCTAGATCAGACAGTTCACCTGCTCAGACTTCTGGTGAGGGCAGGGGTCAGTCCTTTCGTAAGCAGAACCAATGACCTGCCTTTTCAGCTGCCAGTGGACTCTCGTCTGGCAGCTCCTTTGGGAGGAAGATTGTCTCTTTTCAAAGAAAATTGGGATTTAATCACTCAAGACAGATGGGTGCTGGATATCATTCATCACGGGTACAGATTTTATTTCCACACAATGCCCCTTTCAAAGGCATGCCAGATGTTCCTCCTCCACAAAGAAAAGAGGCTCACAAGCAAGTTTCTCAGTTACTCCAGATAGGGGCTATTCAGCCAGTCCCTGTGTCAGAAAGGGGCTTGATTTTATTCTCGCCTGTTCCTAGTACCAAAGAAGGGGAACACGTGGAGACCAATTTTGGATTTATCTATCCTCAACACTTATCTGGACATTCCCAAGTTCAAGATGTTGACGTTACAGCAACTGTTACCTCTGCTGGGCAAGGATCACTGGATGGTAACTTTGGATCTCAAGGAAGCTTACCTTCATGTGCCCATAAGGCTAAGTTGCAGAAAGTATCTGCGGTTTCGAGCTGGAGATTTTCATTATCAGTTCTCTGCATTGCCCTTTGGCTTATCTACTGCGCCCAGAGTATTCACAAAGGTTCTGGCTCCAGTGATAGCTTACTTCAGGCTTCAAGGCATTCAAATTTATCCTTACTTGGACGACTGCCTGATTCTGGCTCAAGAAACGGAACACCTTCTACAGCATCTGGAATATGTCATAGCAGTGCTAAGATGCCTAGGGTATTCTGTGAACGAAATAAAGTCCAGTCTAGTACCCTCTCAAGACATGTGCTTTCTGGGTGTGAGACTGAATACAGCAGCCCAGATGGCCTTTTAACCCCGGACAAACAAAAGAGTCTGTCACTTTACTTCCACCAACTATCTCATCAGTCCGTGCTGACTGCAAGGACAGTCCTTCAAGCATTAGGGTTCATGGCATCTTGTATTCTGGTGCTTCCCAATGCCAAACTGCATATGAGGAAGCTGCAATGGTATCTCAAAAATGTATGGACACAGCACTGCCAAGATTTGGACACTGTCATTCAAATAATACCTTGCCTTCAAAAAGGAATTCTTGTGGTGGGCTCAGGAATGTCACCTAAACAAGGGACTCTCTGTGACCCGGCCAGAGGCGAGTCAGATTTTAACGACAGATGCCTCGGACACTGCTTGGGGAGCTCATCTAAATGGAAAGTGGATACAAGACAGGTGGCCTGCCAGACTACAGCATCTACATATCAACATGAAGGAGATGTTAGCAGTCCAGTTTGCATTGATGGCGTTCAAGGAGTTACTTCTTCCAGGGCAGGTGTTGATTCTGACAGACAACACAACTGTCATGTGGTACATCAACAAGCAAGGGGAACACATTCTTATCCTCTATGCAGGCAAGCAATGATTTTATGGGAGACTGCGTTAAGCCTGCAACTGACTCTTCAGGCAAGGTTTCTGCCAGGAGCACAGAACTCCCTAGCAGATGTATTAAGCAGACAAATCATGGATCCCCACGAGTGGAAACTGGATCTTCATGTATTTCAGAAATTGACAGTGTCATGGGGAACTCCAGACATAGATCTGTTCGCTTCTCCACTAAACCACCAGCTGCCAAAGTATTGCACAAAGGGGTTTCATCACACAGCTTGGAAAGTGGATGCTCTGTCTTTCAGTTGGAAAAACCTTCATGTCTATGCCTTTCCACCTCTACCTCTTCTTCCAAAGGTATTACTAAAGGTCAGACAGGACAGGCCAAGGATGATTTTGATAGCTCCAGATTGGCCTCGCAACACTGGTACCCACTTCTAAAGAGTCTTGTAAAGAAGCCTCCATGGCCTTTACCTCTGATTCCTCATCTGTTATCTCAGAAGGACGGTCATCTGCTCAATGTCAAGCTTCAATCTCTTCATCTCACAGCTTGGCATATTCTGTGTTGAAGCATGGTAGGTCTCAGCTTCCTCAACAAGTTTTAAATGTGATTATGGAAGCTAGAAGGCCTAGTACTAGGAGAGTGTACGCAGAAAAATGGAAGAGATTTTTATTTTGGAGTACAGCAAAGAATTTGGAGATTTCAGAGCCTAATTTGAGTGTGGCTCTTCAATATCTTACTGAATTATTGGACAAAGGTTTGTCTTTCTCTTCCATAAAGATTCATGCTGCAGCAATTTCAGCTCACTATGATTGTGACCCACCTTTGTTTTCGCAGCCTTTGTTCAAGCAGTTTCTTAGAGGGGCAAAGAATATAAGACCCCCACGTAGAGCTCCTACTCCTGCTTGGGATCTCAATTTTGTGTTGGAAAAACTTACTCTACAACCTTTTGAGCCTGCAGCTACTGCTGAATTGAAATATTTGTCATGGAAGACTGCTTTTCTGTTGGCTATTACTTCTGCAAGAAGGGTGTCTGAGTTGCAGGCCCTTATGGCAGTAGAGCCCTTTTTGATTTTCCATAAGGACAGGGTATCATTACGTACTAATCCTTCCTTTATGCCTAAGGTGGTTTCTAGTGTGGCTTTAAACCAAACTATTCATTTGCCTACGTTTTGCAGATCCTCAAAATAAAGGGGAAAAGATTTTGCACACTTTAGATGTACACAGGCAATTGCGTTATTATTTGAGCAGGACTAAAGATTTTAGGCAGTCTCAGCAGTTACTTGTTTCTTTTGCTTTAAGTTCACAGGGCAAGCCTGTGTCAAAACAAACTATTTCTAGGTGGATTGGCTTTTGCATTGCATTTTGTTATTCCCATCATGGCAAAGAGGTTCCAGCTGGGATTAGGCCTCATTCCACTAGGGCTACTGCCACTTCAACAGCATTTCTAAGGGGTGGCAACTAAGGATATTCTGGAAGCAGCTACTTGGAGTTCAGTGCATACTTTCTCTAGGCATTATCACCTGCCTATATACTCTAAGACTAGAGCTGGTTTTGCCACAGCTGTTTTACAAGGCATGTTGTCAGCTCCTGCTACTTTATAATTTGCCAGCCTCCCTTACCTCTGCTTTGGGATTCTACCCAATTGTCAGGACTGCAGCAAGGGAAGACGAAGAACATAGTACAGTTTTGTACCTACCATAAATGTAGATGTTCGAGGATTCCCTTGCTGCAGTCCAATTTACCCTCCCTCCTTCCCTCTGTGTTTCAGGGTGGTTGTGTAGGTGAGTTTACATGCTTATATTTTTTGTATATATTACTGTATATATTGTACATGTTTTTTGGTGCAGGTTGTTTTTGGGACTTGTCTTTTTGGGTCTTCTGACATCTGGGGCAAGAAAAGACTGAGGAAATGGCGTCGGTCATGCGCATTAGTACCCTGACGTACTGACGTCAGTCTAAGGCGCCATGACCGACGTCAGCCTTATACTCTGGTATTCGGGCCGACTGGGACCCGGACTATACCCAATTGTCAGGACTGCAGCAAGGGAATCCTCGAACATCTACATTTATGGTAGGTACAAAACTGTACTTTTCCGCACCCAAACCTGGGAGCAGCAAGACTCCCCCCTATGGAAAACAGTCTCAATGACTTGTTTTTAAGACTTCCCAACTGAATGCTCCTTTTGGCAGAAAGATTGGTCTGCAGGCCAAAAACTGGGAACTCATTACCCAGGACAAATGGTTTTTAAATAGTGTCCCAAGGATACAGATTTCATTTCTTCACGTTACCAACACCAAGCGGGTGGCCAGATCTACCCCAAATCAGTGGGTAGAGGGCCAAAATCAGGTACTCTCTCTCAAACATGGGGGTTATTCAGTTGGTACCAGAAGAGGAAAAGGGACAAGGTTTCTATTAGACTTTTCCTGGTACCCAGAAAAGGAAATACATGGTGTCCTATCCTGGACCTTTCTGATGATTCCAAAATTCAAAATGCTGACTCTTCACCAGCTGCTTCCTATGCTAGGTAAGGATGCATGGTTGGCAACACTGGACTTATCCCTATCAGGGAGTCTTGCAGAAGATATCTACACTTCAAAGCAGGCTACATGCACTATCAGTTCTCTGCACTGCCCTTAGGCTTATCTACTGCGCCCAAGGTATTCACAAAATGCCTAGCTCCAGTCATTGCATTTTGCAGGCAAAGAAATATTCAAATATACCCATACCTGGACGATTGTCTAATTCAGGCAGAAAGCAAAGACATTCTTTTCAATCATCTGGCCTTTGTTCAAAGGGTACTGACTTGTCTGGGGTTCACCAACGAAAAGAAATCCCATTTGGCACCCTGTCAACAAATTATATTCTTGGGAGCAAGCTTGAATACAACTTCCCAGGTGGCTTTCCTCACGCCAGAGAAACGGCTACATTTGACAACTTCAAACAAGTGGCCACAAAAACCCAGCTTTCTGCAAGGCAAATACTGCAAGCCTTGGGGTTCATGGCCTCATGCATTCTTCTAATTCCATATGCAAGGCTGCATATGAGGAAACTACAATGGTATCTCAAAAGCTTATGGTGTCAACATTCACAGGATCTGGAAGCAAGGATTCCTATCATACCTTGCCTACGCCTAGAGTTCCTTTGGTGGGCAGAGGCCTGCCACCAAAACAGGGGACTACCATTCACATTACTCCCTGCCAAACAAATCTTAACAGATGCATGAGACTATGCTTGGGGGGCTCACCTGGCAGGGAAGTGCATTCAGGGCAAATGGAACCCAAATCAAATGCACCTGCACATAAATCAAAAGGAAATGTTAGCTGTACAGAATGCCTTGACAGCCTTCAAGGACCACATTCTTTCAGGACAACTAATGGTAAAGACAAACAACACCACTGTTATGTGGTACATAAACAAGCGGGGGGGGGGGGTACACATTCTTACCCCCTGTGCAGACTAGCCATGGCATTGTGGAACACAGCCTTGAGCTACCAAGTGAATCTACAAGCTCAATTCCTGCCAGTAAAACTAAGTACACTGGCAGACGGACTAAGCAGAAACCTCATGGCCCACACGAATGGAAACTGGAACCAAGGATTTTCAACATGTTGACAAGCAAATTGAGTCCAGATATAGACCCGTTTGCCTCCCCTCAGAACCATCAACTGGGCAAATTTTGCAGAAGGATTCCCCACAAGCAAGCTTGGAAAGTGGATGCTGTAGCCTTCAGCTGGAAAAACCTATCAGTTTATGCCTTTCCTCCTCTGCTCTCCAAGGTACTACTAAAGATCAAACAGGACAAGCCAAGGACGATTTTTAATTGCACCAGACTGGCCTCGCCAACACTGCTACCCACTCTTGTGCGCAGTGTGTCATGCTTGGCTCCATGACACCTGCCTCAGACTTCTTCCCTGTTGTCTCGGCAGGAGAGCATGATTCTGCACCCTCAGCTGCAAACCCTGAACCTAGCAGCCTGGCTATTTACCTAATCTCTCCTTTACCATCCGTCAGTAAATCAGTGATGGATATCATTTTAGAGGCAAGGAGGCCTAGTACTAGAAAATCTTATGCTGCAAAATGGAAAAGATTCTGTGCTTGGAACCAGTCTCGAGGAATGAACGCAGCAGTGCCCAAGTTACCTCAGATTCTGCAATACTTAACTGAGATGCTTCATAAAGGCTTGTCCTTTTACTCCATCAAAATTCATGCCTCTGCCATTTCAGCTCATTATAGCACAGATCCTCCCCTCTTCTCTCACCCACTGCTCAAGCAGTTCCTCAGAGGGGTCTAAAATCTTAAGGCCACCCAGGAGAGCTCCACCTCCAGCCTGGGATCTTAACTTTGTCTTGGAGAAACTCACTCTTCCTCTCTTCGAGCCAGCTGCTACTGTAGATTTAAAATTTCTTTCCTGGAAAACCGCTTTCCTTTTGGCAATCACTTCTGCAAGAAGGGTATCTGAATTACAGGTCCTTATGGCAGTGGAACCTTTCATCATCTTTCATGCGGACAGGGTGTCCCTCAACCAATCCCTCCTTCATGCCCAAAGTGGTATCCAGTGTGGCTCTTAATCAGTCCATTCATTTGCCTTCCTTTTTTCCTAACCCACAGAACAAAGGAGAACTGATACTGCACTCCTTAGATGTGCACAGACAGCTTAGATTCTGCTTGGACAGGACTAAACCTCAGAGGAAATCTGAACAACTACTGGTGGCATTTGCTGCAGGGACGGAGGAGAAAGCTATTTCAAAACAAACCATTTCAAATTGGATAGGCCACTACATTCATTTCTGCTATAAGAACCATGGAAAACCTTTCCCACAAGGCATCAGACCCCATTCAACCAGGGCTGCATCCACCTCTACAGCCTTTCTCAGGGGAGTCCCTACTAAGGACATCTTAGAAGCTGCTACCTGGAGTTCTGTACATACTTTCACCAAGCATTACCATTTGCCAATTTTCTCTAAATCTAGGGCTTGTTTTGCCACTGCAGTCTTGCAGGGCCATATAGCTGGTCCTAATTCTATTTAAATTCCTCCTCCCAACTTTAGCTTTGGGAATCTACCCAAATGTAATGACTGCAACAGTGAAACACGAAGAACATAGTACAGTTGTGTACACTTATCATAAATGTAGATGTCAGTGTGTATTCACTGTTGCAGTCCTGGTTACCCTCCCTCCAACCCCCTTTTCTTCCTTTGGCTATACCTCTACTTTCACTTACTATGCTCTGAAAGCTTTTTGGTGTATTTGCTTTTCTGTTGGAGGTATATCCTTTTATTTATAGATTTAATTGCTTCCTATTAGGGGGGCACCTGACATCTGGGGCAAGAAAAACTGTTGTAATGGCATCGGCAGCATGTTTTATATTCCTAATGACCTGGCGTCATGGAAGAAGGGACAGCAACTGACTCAGGACCCAAGACTTTGTTAATCAGGCCTACTGAGGGCTACTGCAAAGCAGATAACTCAAATGTAATGACTGCAACAGTCAATACACTCTAACATCTACATTTATGGTAAGTGTACACAACTGTACTTTCTAGCACCAGTGTTTTTCTTTTTTGAGCCAGTAAATCATCCAGAGCCTTTCTGTTAAGTGCTGACTAATGTTACCACTACAATTCAGGCTGCTACTTATCCGACTTTGAGGCCTTCAGCATTGACCAAGTCTTGGCGCTGACCATTCAACACTGGATTTTATGCACAAACTTCTGTACAGACTCTGTGCCTTTCTAGGTGTCAAAGTCCTACGTAGGTGTTCAACGCTGTGGCTTCTCTATCTCTGAACAGTCTTAAGTTTTCATTGTTGGAGCTCCCTTTCTTTGTGTGGTTTACATCTGATTTGGTGGGGGTGAACATGGCCCCCTGTTCCAGGGTCTCTGATGATGGCAGATGATGGATTGGTCTTCAAAGTTTAATAGAGAGTGACTGATTTTACTTCAAGGAGGACCACAGCAGTTCCACTGACATATATAAGCTACAATCCCTGGCACTCAAACAATCAGACCTTCAGCCATTTTATAATTTGTTTTCTAGCTAAATAGCCTCAAAAAGGACCCCCCAAGCTCGTACTGAGTTGTCTGGAGGTTTTTACATCTTTTCAAGAAAGGGATGTGTAAAAGGAGAGACAGACTTCTCTACAGAGCCATAAACTTCTGACACTGGGATGATCTAAAAGGTTTCCCTGAATTCCTTCAAGAAGGTGCCAATTTTGGTGAAGTTCATTTAAGATGTCAGAGAGTATCTTTGCCCACTGTTGAGGCCCCTCCACTCCCCAAAGACCAGGAGATGTTTGAGGCTTAACATTCTGCTTCTCCTACCTCATGGGTGGTTCTTCCTGCTGGCTGTCTTATAGATTTGGCCATTAGGAGGACATGACTGGAACCAGAATTCCCTGAGACTATCCCCAAGAAGCTGGGTAAAATATTTCGTGACCCTAATGATGGGCATCAGTAGTCCATGGGGCCTTTGGTGGGCTCCTTAATTATAACAGCAGATAACACAAAAGAGCTACTGATTGCACAGCTGCTGTCCCTCCTCCTAACAAGGAGTTGAGCACGGGACAGGATGGGGAAGCATATTATTGCCTTGGGTACTTAGCTCTGAGGATGTTAAAACTGTACCATTCATGGATCACTTTCAGGGATATTTAGCAGAACTGACGTTGGCCTCCCTACGAAAGCTACCCATGACCAAGTCTAAGAAATAGATTTAGTCATGTGAGTACTATGTTCAAAACATTCCCAGTCATAATGCAGCTTGATAGAGCAGCCAGAATGGTGGGGCAAGCATTACACTGAAGTGTCATGTTTGGCTTTTTATCCTGACAATTTCAAGATGTCATTCATCATCCCATGAGTTGTGAGCAAGAAGGGAAGAATTGATCTGCCACAGGTGTCTGATTTGACACCTTAAAGATCTTACAACAGGAAACAGAAGGGTTTTAAGTTCCTTTGGCTATGAAACCCCAAATTGCAGCCCTTTGACTCATCTGACGGGTGGCCATAGCAGAAGTGGCCCCTCCAACGAATGCCAACCAAGACATAGAGGTTTGCAAATCTGGGTCAATTTTTGGGAAAACAGTCCCAACATCCTTGAAGTCCTATGCAATTGCTGTCTTCTGGAGGCAGTCTGAGGCCACATACCTCTTTACTTGGATGCATTGGTGGCCATCACATGGGAGAACTAGGTGAGAGAGATTGTATTCATTCACTTTTCTTCTCATCCTCCTCCGTGTCAGTCTCAATCTCACCCTATCAGCAAAATTGGGGGGAAAGTCATTTTTTGGGGGGGGAGCTATCCAAGAGACCCCACAAGATATACAGGGTCTGGAATCTATTAGTCTTTCTAGTTCCAAAGAAAAAATATGCACCTCAGGGCAGTTTTGGATCTCGGTAGCCTATATCATTATATCTGATGTCAATCTTCATTCATTCTTGACAAATGGGACTCTGTTCTTATCTTTGGAACCAGCTCAGCTGTTATACAACTCACACCAGCCAAAAAACTCTCAATTTAAGAGTCTACCCACAATCCCCCGCCCCCGCCATTACCTCCGTTCTCATTTGCCACTCTGCAGCAAGAAGAGTCAGCTGTTGCTCTCAGTTGACTCTTAAAATTCTTTGTATCATCTTGTACTTTCACTGCCTACAGAGATGTACATATATATCTATATAGTTTCTTGATTGTACCTTATATTTGTCGACTGTATGTGTGGATACTCTACCCCGTACCTCTGGTAATCTTCATTACCATTGTTGGCAACCCCTATCCCACCTTTCTACCATTTGCGGTAATTCTTAATACCATTATTGATATTTCCTTCTTTCTTCTCTTATACTCTTGTAGACCTTCCTCCTTGTGTGTGTGTGTGTGTGTGTGTGTGTATTTAGTTGTTACCTCTTAAAATGGTGGAAAAGCTTAGGGGCACTTAAGGATTTAAACAGTGCCAAAACTGTGGAAGAAATATGCCCAATTCTTATGGGCCTTTTTTATGTATTTATTGCCTAGGAGCTTCTCATCTTGACCAAAATTGTGACATCTGCCAGGCCTTTATTAACTGAGCCTCGGTTAGGCGTCAGAATAAGTTCATTTTGAAGGGCTTGTTAAAAACTACCTTTAGTGAAGCTTTGTCCAAGTCTGGTTCCCCCTAAATCAGACCATCTCAAGAAGAGGAGCCACTCGTTACCTTTGTCCCCCATGGCACTGGTGGCACAAAAACATAAGGCTACAGTTCAGAGTACTTACACGGAACCGAAAGCAGAGGTACCGAAACTACAACTTAAAGAATCCTCAGCACTGACTACTTCCACTGCAGTGCCTTCGGCACCAGCATCAGCACCACGATCTTTAGTTTCCAGTGTGGTGCCGACTTTTCCAACTGCTCCTCAGAAGGCTGTCCCCTCCCCTTTGGTGCCGAAACCAGATCTGAATCTTTTTCCCAGGACGAGGTATTCACCTTCAGTAGGCCATTTTGCGGGCCAGTTGCCCAAATAGTTTTCTGGAACAACAGAGTCCCCTTCAGGATTGTCCATTTGATCCTCCAGCAGTTTCTCAGAGGTAGACGTCGTGAAATTATTGGATCAGCTGTTGGCAGTCAGAGGTATTCCTGCCACTTCTCAGGCTCCTCTCCCTCCTGGAGTTTGGGAATCTTCTCCAAGGAATGCTGCATCTCAGTGTCACATTACAGTATCGTTTGGTCCAGAGCCGACACCAGTTTCCACGACAGGACAGTGAGCTCTGATTCTGTTACCCCTGTACAGGGCCCCTCTTAGGAGTCTTCCTCAGAGATCCCCACTAAGGAACACCCCCCCCCCCGTAAGAAGACATACAAAAGGAAACACCTAGATTCACCAGAAGAATCTGTTACCAGAGGACAGTGATTTTGTTGAAACCTGTGTTCTGAGATACTGCTTTCCAGTCTACCTGCAAATATACAGAGCTGAGTATATTTTTTGGTTTTAGAGTTTGTACTGTTAGTTGTTGCTTAGATCTCTGTTGAAACTGTTTTCCCCACCCCACCCCCCTATTTTCTGCCGTGTCTTCAGTTGGTATAACTGTTTTTTTTACAACTTGTGTGTTATCTAACTCAAGGATCACTTGCATAAAATTAGACCTGTTAGTAACAGCCTGAATTTAATTGCTGGGAACCCGTGTTCTGAGAGACTGCTTTCCAATCTGTCTGCAGATATACAGAGCTGAGTATATTTTTTTTGGTTTTAGAGTTTAATTGTTGCTTAGATCTCTGTTGAAACTGTTGTCTCCCTGATCTGAGAGACTGCTTTCCAATCTATCTGCAGATATACAGAGCGGGGTATATTTTTTTGGTTTTAGAGTTTGTACTGTTGTTGCTTAAGTCTCTGTTTGTCCCACTCTCCCAGCCTCCCTATTTTTGGCTTGTAGTTTAAATTTGGTGGCTTTTGCAGTTGCCCCACCCCACTGTAGATTTGATATGGGACACTGCCCCAGTCCCATCTCTTTACCACATTCTACCTAATAAGCTCTTTCTGCACTTGCTTTTAATCCTTTTTAGTTTAATTGCATTTTTTAAACTGGTCTAATATTGCTACATACTCAAGTGTGCTAGCTTGCACTGCATGTGAATTGTTTTTACTACTGTTTTTGCTACTTCTGTATAAAAAAAAAAAAAAAAAAAAAAAACTCTAAGCCTGTTTCCTACCTTTCCTGTAACTAGTGTTCTCGATACATATTTTCTGTATCCAGGACTGTATGCAAGCTTCTGAGCCCCCCAAGCCTTTCTGTGTTGGAGGGAAGCCTTCTAGCTTATCAGTGGGAGTTTTAAGTACTAGGTAACCTGTCTACCACATAAGGAGTGGTTCTGGCCCAGAAATTGTAGTTATTGGCCGTTTGGGCGATCTCTTCCATCTCTCTTTCAACTTTCTGATTTGAAAGCCTGCATTTGCACTTGTTTCTGTCCTGTAACTTGTCTAGTGCAGATACTGATTCTTAGTTTTAGCACTTAAATTTGCTTATTCGTGCTCAGCACTTGTTCAGAACTTGTAAGCACTAAATAAGCTAATTATTACTATAGCACTCAACCTTCCTCATTACCTAGAGGAAAACAGTTTTTGTACTTACTTTTCTCACTTGCTTAGAGAAAAACAGCTCTTGTGCTCACTTTCCTCACTTATCTAGAGGAAAATAGTTTTTTATTCAGGCATGTCCAAAGGTCGGCTCCCAGTGTTTTCTCCTGTCTATCTGATGAATCTGGGAATCTTGAGGCAATGTAGAAATTGCCTCGTGTACACAGCAAACCCTCTCCTACCACCCAACACTACAACCTGTGAGAGATGCACTTATCTAGCCAAACTGGAGGCAAAGCTCTCCAACCAAGACTGAACTTGATAGTCTCACTAAATCTACACCACCATAATCCACACATAGTAACACAAAAACATTCGCAGAGGCTCTCAATAATCTGTCTAAGCAACAGAGTCCTCCAAAGCAGAAACGCAAGCAACCTCCATTCCCCCAACACAACCCAAATGATACATAGCCCACAGACTCAGTGTGCCACTCAACCACAGCCAATAAGGCAAATGTACCCAACACACTAGTCATGGGTGACTCTATAGTCAGGCACACTGACGTCCCACTCACAAGGAGAAGGTTACCGTCAGCTGCCTGTCGGGTGCCAGGATCCGTCACATAACCCATGCACTCAGGTCACTCCACAAGAAGTACAAATATGACTCTGTCATTGTCAGTGTTGGTGTGAATGATCTGAGACGTACCTCCCTAGGCAACATGAAGAGAGACATGGAAGAGCTCTCTGATCTTGTAGCCCAGGCAGGTATGACCCTATCCCTGAGTAGCATTCTGCCATCACCCAGAATGATCGCAGTACAAGGGCAAAATGATTGACTTCAATTGACTAAGCTTCTGGTGTCATTCTAAGGGGATCCAGTATCTGTCTGCTTGGGATGACATGGTCGACGCACCATGATGCTTTGCCAAAGATGGCCTGCACCTGTCGCTCCTGGGATTCCAGATACTGGCTAAGGCTCTTGCTGCCCCTATAGTGCCTTTTTTAGGCAAGGTTCAAATAACAAATTCACCACCGTAACAGGAACAGGCAAGCAAAAACTGAGGGTAATGCTACTCAATGCTAGAAGTCTTAAATCTCAAAATGCACTCACTCGGGGCATTCCTTAAAGTGGAGAACATCGATATCTGTGCAATGACTGAGACCTGGTTCAAGGCTCCAGAGAGCATCCCTGCACTACCAGGCTATAACTCGTACCACACTTTTCGGCCATGTAACCTGGACCGAAACACCAAAGGCGGAGGGTATGTCCATATTCAGTAAGGATATCCACACCTCCAGGCTAGTTGCTCAGCATAATGCATCCGAGGTTATCCAAGTGCAACTAACTCTGGGCAAAACTGCAATCCAAATTGTAGCTTGCTACAGATCCCCCACCATGCCCCCAGGATTCCCACTCCTCTTTTCTTGATGTACTGGAAAATATTGGGGTTCAACCAAACACCCTAATAATGGGCAACTTCAACTACCCCACCATTAACTGGGAAATCTACTAGTGTACAAACTCCTTAGCTCAACCCTTTCTGGAATTCATAAACTCCATTGCCCTGGATCAGCTTATCCACACCCCCACCAGGGGGCAACAATATCCTAGACCTAGTCATTACCAACATGAGTGACTAGTTCCACGCCTGAAGTCAACTCCTCGTTGGTCTGATCTGACCATATGCTAATCACCCTTGATATACACATCCCGCCCCCATTAAGGAAACCACGGTAAAAAATTTCTCCAAAGCCAACTTCATGTTTATGACAGAAGTGGTGAACTTCATGACACCCATGCAGATGAACAATACATTTACAACTCCTGAATCCTTCACAAATGCACTCTGCAAGCACTTACACGAGTGCATGGATCGTGCTATCCCAAACAAAACCAAGACGCTATCTTCCAAAAAACGGAAGCCAATCTGGTGGTCACCTGCCATAAACAAACTGTACAACAGAAGGAAGAAACTGTTGAAGAAGAGAGTAAAATCCCATGAGTGGAGGAGCTCCCTAGCCAACTTCATGCTTCTTAAGACAGAAGTGGTGAACTTCATGACACCCATGCAGATGGACAATACAGTTACAACTGCTGAATCCGACACAAATGCACTCTATAAGCACTTACACGAGTGCATGGATCGTGCTATCCCAAACAAAACCAAGACGCTATCCTCCAAAAAACGGAAGCCAATCTGGTGGTCCCCTGCCTTAAACAAAACTGTACAACAGAAGGAAGAAACTGTTGCAGAAGAGAGTAAAATCCCATGAGTGGAGGAGCTCCCTGGTCAGCCTCCGTAAGAAGCTGAGATCCCTTATAAGGTCCTCCAAAGCTAGCTACAAAAACAAAATCGCCACTAATTCTAAGGACAACCACAAAGCATTCTATAGCTGTCAAGAATCTCAATGGCAACACCCAGATCTTCGCTGAGTTACAGCACAATGGCACGAAAATTACAGAACCAACTGGTATTGACAACATCCTGACAGGTTCAGTGCTAACTTTACCCCCCTCCCTCACCCCCTAAAGGGCCCATATCTATACAGGAAGAATGCAGAGTCCCTGTAATCACAACTACACAGGTAAAAGCTGCACTCTCTAAAGCCAAAAACAGCATCCATGGGACCGGACAACATCCCAGGCTGCGTTTTACACGAACTTCAGAATGAACTGGCTCCCCACTTAAGCACCATGTTCATTAATACCCTCGCATCAGGCTTTGAGCCCACTGAATGGCACACAGCAACAGTTATCCCACTCCACAGAGGGGGAGCCACCACTGATCCTGGGAAGTATCGACCTCTTAGCCTGACAAGCCTGGTCTGCAAGGCCATGGAATGTATCATCATGGAACTCAAACAAAGACATTGGTAACCTCCAAACTCTGGATCCCACCCAGTTCGGGTTTGTGAAAGGCAGATCATGCCTCCTGAACCTGATCAACTTCTTTGAGGCAGTCACCAAAGCGGTAGATGAGGTTAAGGTGGTTCACACAGCCTATCTTGACCTCGCCAAGGCTTTCAACACCATCCCCCATTCTGTAATTATAGCTAAACTCAGTAAACTAGGTATAAATCCCTACTTCACAAGGTGGGTTGTCAACTGGCTCACTGACAGAATCCACACTAAAATTTGCAGACTCCAAATCTGACATCAAAGCAGTGACAAGTGGAGTACCACAGGGTTCCGTCCTGGGTCCTCTCATGTTTGGTAGCTACTTCTCTGAAGTACAGGCTAACACAGAATGCCTCTGGCTAACAAAGTTCGCAGTTGACTGCAAACTAGGAGCCATAGTCAAGTCCCCAAATTATGTGGACATCCTACAGAAGGGCCTCGCTGAGACAGATGCCTGGTGTCAGAGCCATGGCCTCAAGCTCAATGCCAAAAAGTGCAGTGTCATCCCCTTTGGTAAAAACTCTGTACCCATAAACTACCACATAGGCAGCAATCTACTTAACACCGAATGTGTGATGAGACCTTGGGACTCAGGTGGACAGTAGTCTCTCCTTTGGTCACATCGCCACAGTAGTCAGGAAGTCCTTCTACGTGGCACATCTCATCATAAAAGGGTTCTCATCCAGGAAAAAAAAAAGTCCTTCTTCCCTCTACTTGACACTCATTAGACCCATTATAGAGTACAACACCCTTTTTTGGAATGTACCTCACAAGACATCTGCAACAGCTGGAAAGGCCACAGAAGTACCTCACAAAGAGGATTACTGGCCTCAAACAAATGTCCTACACTGCCTCAAAAAACTCCAGCTTTACTCCGTAGCATATCGCCTACTCCGAGGTGATCTGTGCCTAACATATAAAGCTGTGTCAAACCCACAGCTGTTGGACATGCTACACCTAAAGAAATCCCAATGCCTCCGAGCAACACGCTCTAGGGACCTAAACTTTGTCACCACAATAAACAGGACATGCTGGAGGGATAGATTCCTGTCCCAGAGACTTCCCATACTCTGGAACAGGCTACCCATCTATGTCAAGCAAAGTTCTTATTAGCACTCAGCAAGAGAAATCTTGAGTGGATGGGAAATAGGAAATACACCCCGGGGATCACTTCTGTGTGTCTGCTCGACACTGACACAGGAAAATAACTTTCTTGGGTGGCGTAAGTCAAGGAACCTTGTTGGCTAGGCTTACGTAGGCCCTTGGGCCCGATAGCCTAGTACCTACCTATGAAGGGGAAGATTCCCCCCGATCACCCCTTGATGTCTCCTTTGAAGACATCCTAGAAATCCTCAGATGGGTAACGAGCAGCCCCAAGACCCGACATCAGAGGAATCCATGTTCTTGCAAGCATTTGGTGCTCGACAAACTACTTCCTGGGTGACCCCACCCACTTATCAGTCTTATTAAGCTTATCACGCAGTGGGCTTGGAAGGCACCTGACTCCATAGAGCCTATTCCCCAGAGACCGGACAAACTTTTATCACCTCCTGAAGACCACCAATATTGGGCCAAGGGGATGCCATGGTGGTGATGGCTACCACCAAGAATGAACTCGTAGTTGTGAGTTCTAATGTCCATCCTCCTAATTGGGAGTCTAGGATGATGGACAGGTTTGGAAAGCAGGTCTACACTGTTTCAACCTTTGCACTCAGGTCTTCGACCTTCATGGCACATTTTACTAGACTCCAGAGCAACATGATTAAGGAATTATTGGGGTACTTTCATGGGAGCAGTGTTTGACAAGGTTGCAGGACAAGATCACCTCTCAGCTAGCCACCCTGGAGTCTATATCGAACTCATCTATGTGATTTATTGCACACACAACCGAAGGCATGACTAGAGCAACAGGTTCTGGTATTGCCATAAGGCACCATGCCTGGATGAGCTTTTGTGAATTCATGTAATCCTTTAAGTCTTCATCAGTGCTCCTTTTGACAGATAATCTTTGTTCGGCCCCAAGGTGAAGGACACACTAGCCAGGTGTGAGAAGGATGGAAGGACTCCCCTGTCTGCTGTGGGCATTCCTTTTTTTACTTCTCAGAGATCCTACTCCAGGAATCAGAGGAGTGCAAAGGTTTGGTTCACAAAGTCCAAGAGGCCTTTTCAAGACACACGTGGCAGCGCCTCCCCTCTGGACAGGGCGAGGGGGGGGTGCTCAAATAGAAGACACCGACCTCGAGGCAGAGGTAGCCTGCGAAACAAGGGTTCCAGAGACTCTTTTTGTGGACAACCTTACCAGTGCTCCTGAAAGGAGGGACAATTGCTTACCTCTGGAAGCAGTTGGGGGAAGACTAACTGCATTCGACAGCCTGGCGACAAATAACCTCCGACAACTTGGGTGCAGAGATTCATTGCCAGAGGCTATCACATCCCCTTCACCCTTTTCCTGAGATCACTGAGAAAAATCTCAGATGTTCCACCAATCAGAGGGTTCAAGCAGCCATAGAAGTTAAAAAGCTGCTAGAAAGAGTTATCCAAGAAGTCCCACCACTCCAGATAGGATCCAGATTTTACTCCTGGTTCTTTTTAATACCATAGGTGACATGGGACTGGAGGCCGATACTGGACCTCAGCCTTCTGAACAAGTTTTCTCAGCAGACAAAATTGTGGATGATCGCAATTCAGTCTCTTCTCTTTCTAGGGGAAAACTATTAGTTGTGCTGTTTAGGCCTTCAAGATGCATATTACCACATAAAGATGGATAAATGCGCAGGAAGGTATATGCCTGCTTTCAGCTAGTGGCCAGTCATTATCAGTTCAGAGCGCTGCCCTTTGGCCTTACCACAGTCCCCAGAGTATTCACTAAATGCATGGCAGCAGTCACGTCTCACGTGAGGCTACACGGATTCCTGGTGTTTCTTTTATCTAGATGACTGGCTTCTCACTGCCCCTACCACATATCTACTGCTTCCAAGCCACAGATTTCATCATACACTTGTTCAGTGCCTTGGGTATAACAGTCAACAAAGAGAAGTCACAGCTGTCTCCCACTCAGAATCTAGAATTCATAGGAGCCCACCTCAGCACATTTTCATGTATAGCTTTTCTACCCTTTCACATGCTTCAAAAGACAAGGTCTGAAGTAAAGCTCATTTTAGTTAAAAAAATAAATAAATAAAAATATGAAGTGCCCACTCTGTCCTTCAAGCCCTAAGATTTATGTCGGCCATCACCCTGGTTCCGTTGGCAAGATTTCACATGAGGTTACTTGAATGGTTTCTGCCCTCCCAATGGTCTCATCTAGTGACTCACCCGATCTTTGGAACAGGACGTTGAAAAAAAGGATGCACCCTGGGGATGCGGTCAGAAGTCCTAATGGGCTGTCCCTTTGTTCCCCTGCAACCCAAGGCCATAGTAACCACAGACCCCTCCCAGATTGGGGGGTTATTATCTAGGAAGAACACTCCAAGGCACTTGGTCTCCATGAGAGGCTAACTTTGCACATCGATGTCCTTGAGATGAGAGCAGTGCTCCTAGCATTGCAAGCCTTTCAATCTGCTCTTCCTCTGGGAAATGTTGCAATTCAGTCAGATATGTCAGTGATATGGAATGTCAGCAGACAGTGTGGAACTATATCCTACCCCCTTTGCCAGGAAACTGAGTGTGGCAGTGGGTGATATCTTCCAACTGCTTTCTAGTGGCAACGCATATCCCAGGAAGTTCGAACGTCATAGTGGACAAGCTGAGCAGGCACATTTTACTGCCTCAGTGATCTCTCAATCCCAAAGTGGCAAAGGAATTCTTTCGCTGATGGACCAACCTTGCTGTGATCTCTTTGCCTCCCCAACCAGCAATAAGTGAAGCAGCTACTTTGCCCTCATCACCCCTCAGGGGGTGTCCCTGAGAGATGTTCTCCTTCTTGATTGACCCTCCGGTCTTCTTTATGACTTTTCCCCTGTTTTTCCTCATACCCTCTTCCTAAAAAAAGCACAAAGGTTACGAAGCAAAGTGATGCTGATTGCCCCCTTCTGGCCCAGGCAAATTTGGTTCCCCTTTCTATGGCCTCACTTAAGTCCACCATCCATGGATTCTGGCGCCCAGTTCCAGACCTGCTGTCTTGCCCGCAGGGATTGGTGCATCCTGATCTACGCTCTCTCAAGCTCACAGCTTGGTTCCCCCAATTCTGTTATTTGCCAGGCAGAATAATTTAACTTCCCCAGTACAAAAGATTCTTTTGGCCTGCCATGGGCCTTCCACCAGGAGACACTATTACAGTAAATGGTAGAGATTTTCAATTTGGGCCTCTGAAAACAATTTAGATCCCTTTTTGGCACCTGTTGAGAAAGTTTTGGAATTTTTAGCCATCCTTTTTTGATAAAGGAGCTTCTGCTTCCACCATTAGAGTTCAGTTAGCAGCCATTTCTAACTTTTACAACAGATAGTGACCATTCTGTAATTTTCCATCGACTATGCAAGGTCTTAAAGGTGCCTTTCATCTAAAATCCCCATTCAAAGATCTCTTAGCTCCATGGGATCTATCCTTGGTTTTGCAGTCTTTAGTACTACTTCCCTTTGAACCAGCAGCCACTTGCCATCTCAAATTCCTTTCCTGGAAAACATCTTTTCTAGTAGCTATCACTTCTGCCAGAAGAGTCTCTGCGATCCAGGCATTATGTGCAAAACCCCCATATATAATTTTTCATAATGACCAGGGTGTCATTGAGAACTTAACCCTTCCTTTCTTCCTAAGGTGGTCTCTGAATCCAATATTAATCAAACTATTGAGTTACCGATTTTCTTCCCCAAGTTTTCCAACAAAGGTGAATATTGCTTACACTTACTGCACATACATAGGCAACTATGTTTTTACCTGAACAGAACTAGAGTCCAGGAAATCAGATCAGTTAATTTCTTTTTCTGGTGCAATGGTGGGACAAGCTGCATCAAAAGTGACCTTCCCTAAATGGCTGAGAGATTGTGTTACCTTTATTTATTTACATAACCAAAAGGTACCTGCACCTCTTAAAGCGCATTCAACCAGATCAGTTGCCACATCAGCAGTTTTTCATTCAAAAGCTTCTATGGATGATATTTGTGTAGCTGCAACTTGGGCTGTGCTTCACACTTTTATCACGCATTACAAATTGGATATGGTCTCCAGGGGAAGAGCATCCTTTGGCTCTATGGGTCTCAGGAATATCCTTCCATAAGGCCACTCAGGGATTGAAGTAGCTGTGAACTTTGTCCCATTCGTCAAGAATGAGCTAAGATTGACATCATCAGATAAAGAAGTTATGTACTCACCATAACGTTCCATCTGTGTTACGATCTTCGTTCATTCTTGACATCCCACACACCTCCACCCCCCCCACCCCCCCGCAGATTTCTTGGGTTTCCATAGGGTTGTTTCCTACATTGATTCTGCTTATTTGTAATTTCTGTGAATACTCTTGCTATGATCTGCAAACTCTATCTGAAGTAATGGAGAGAGGGTGGTTGTGGGGAGAGTCTTTGCTAGAGAGTTTTTTGGCTGGCGCAAGCTGTAAAACGGCTGAGCCCATTCTGAAGATGGGAACAGAGTCCTGTTTAAGAATGAATTAAGATTGACAGCACAGATGGAACATTATGGTGAATACAGAACTTCTTTTTTCAAGAAGACCTCATTCAGAATGGTCATTGTGCAAGCAACTTTGCCTTCCCTGAAGGTAAACATGAATGTGCATGATAGACCCCCATGCCCCATCCCCACCTCCAGATCAAACTTACTAAATGGCATTTTTAGTACTTCAGATGTGAGCCAATCACTTTCAGTTCAGACCCCTGTCTTTCAGTCTCTCCACAGATGCCAGGTGTTCACAAAGTGCATGGTAGTAGTTGTAGCCCATTTGTGACCATAAGGGATCAGAATGTTCACATAATCAACTGGCTTCTCACTGCTACAGCAAATGAGTCTGTCAGCAGCCAGAGGTTACTTAATACAGCTTGGCCTGTCCTTTGGTATTTGTCTACTATGACAAATCGATGCCAACCTACTTATTCCAGCACCAACATGCAATGCCATCTGAGCACAGTAACTTTCACTGTAAACCTTCTGACAGAATTCTCTCAGAACCACATCTCAGAGCCTGTTGCATCATCTCTTCTCCTCTTTGCTTGTTCCTAAGAATTCTTGAGCTGAGGTTTTCAAACACTGTGGTTCTTCATGCGTTCAAGGGTTCTCCGAATGCTAAGCATTGTGGTCCCAACTGTAATAGCCCCTATCAGCTGCTGTGCACATAACTCTGCTTTGCAGATGTCATCTGAATTTGGTGGTTGACCTTTCAAACAGTGACAGTGGAGAGGGCCTTTATCCTTCCATTGCCTTCAACAACTGTCACAGTGGAGGCCTCCTTTCTGGAGTGGGGGTTGTGGGCATTACAACAAAAAATGGTCCAAGGGAGATGGACAGAAGCAGAAGCCAATCTTCACATCATTGTCCTGGAGATGACCGCAGATGTCCTATTCATATGCTGCTGTATTCATGACATCAGGGAGTCTGCCTCTGTGAACACTCACACGTCCGACCGTTATACAAAAGGTAAATGCTACCACTAGGGTGCGCATGATGTCCCGTGCCTCTCTGACATCTGTCGTAAACAGACATCTGGTATAAAGTAGATGTCAGCACGCAACTCTTCAGAACTTCACTGCCACCTGTGACTGCCAGCTAGGTGTCTGATTCGGTCGCCGAGGGGGGGGGGGGGCAAGGCTCATTATATCAGAGTGGTCCGTATGGCATCTTCCAAATTGTAGTACATAAGGACATGGTCTGTGATGTAGTGGAGTGTCATCTGGCGTCCACCCCTCCAACCCTCCTCCGCATTTCTGAATCCTCTCCCCCAGACACCCATAAGAAGCGGAAACAGAAAATTAAACATATTTCTCAGCCTCTGCCTGCTTCAGCTGTCGAACAGCCTCCGGATTGGCAGGCCTTCATCCAAGGCCTGCTCAATGCCTTTCTGGTCTTGCGTCAGGGCCCGATTACTGCACAGACCTCCACACCCTCTACCCCTAAGGGCACCTGCTCCAGATGTGTCTTCTGCAGAAGAGAATACATCTGATGATGAATCCCTCACCTACTCTTCTCAGATCGCTTCTCCTCTGGGATATGCTTCACTGGAGGAGCAGTCTAATGGCTCTGACTCCCCTGGTGAGGACCTCACCTTTGAGACCATCACTAAAATGCAAAACGTTTTCAAATGGGACAGCAGTCTGGTCACGGAGACCCAAAAGAGATGCTATGAGCTCCTAAAACTGGAATCTCCCAACCCTTCTATGCCCCCAGTACACCCTGCTTTTCTGGATGCTTTCTTGGCTGCTTCTGTTAACCCTGACTCACAGCGTCCAGACATTCTATAAGGTGCTCTAGGGAGCAGAATGATGGAACATCTGGGAAAGAAAGCTTCTACTTCTGCCACCCTTGCAGTAAGAGCAATCAACTACCAGATACACATAGCCAAGTATTCCTTGGCTCTCTGAAGATGTGGTCAAGCAACTGGGAGAGATCCCGGACTCTCCCTGCTAAAGCCAAGATTTCCTCTCTCCTGAACTCCTGCACACAAGTGACCAAACATTCCAAGTGCAGCTACGACGCTGTAGAAGCATTTGCAAGGGCTGCCTCCTCTGGATCTGTCATCAGGAGGTACTCTTGCTTAAGATTGCAGCCCCTCCTTGATGACATCAAAGCCAAGCTCCTAGATGGCGCCCCTGGATAACAAAACCAGTTTGGGTCAGCTGCTGCTGAACTCTTTTAAGACCCTCCAGACCAAAGGCAAGGAACTGCAGGAATTGAGACATATCTATCTCCCCAGTTCCACGCTTCCAGAGAAACTACCCAACTAAAATCTCTTTTGTTAGATCCTTGCCTAAAGAGAATGCAATCTAAATTGTGAAAGGACCACGGGAAGCAGCATTCTTCCAGGTCTCTCTCCTCTACTCCATCCTCTAAACAGTTCTTTCAGGGGAAGCCTGGTAGTCTGTAACTACCAGGCTCTCCACCCAGACAGCCCTCTTTGCATGCTCCTCTCCCCTCTCCCTTGCTGCTTGGAAGCAGGTTACCCAGGACTCCTGGGTCCCATCTGTTATAAAACAGGGATACTTCGTGACCTGGGAGACCAGACCCTCTCCCAAAGGTATCCCTCCCCAGAGACCAAATCCCACTTTTCCTTCCTATCCTGCAGGAACTTCTTGCTCAAGGAACCATTCAAGAGGTCCCGCCCTTTGCAAGAGTCAAGGGATTTTACTCTCGAATTTTACTGGTCCCCAGGAGGGAAGGTCCCTGGAGACCCTTCCTGGATCTATTCCCACCTCAATGCCTTCCTTCGAGTCCCCTTCTTCAGGATGCTCTCTCCCCCTATCCTTCCACTCATTCTGCCTCAGGCATTTCTAGTGTCCTTGGACATAAAGGGCACCTACTTGCACTTCCCCATCCATCCACTATTCAAAAAGTACCTCCACTTCAGTGGATTCTGCACACTGTCAGTTTTGTGCTTTTACCCTTTGGTCTTTCTGTGGCCCCAAGAGTATTTACAAAATGGCTGACCCCAGTCATGGCTTTCACCAGGATGAAGGGAGTACAGCTTTTTCTCTATCTAGACATCCTTATCCAGGCTACTTCAAGTTCCATGGCCTTGCAACATGGCAGTTTACCATCTTCCCTCCTTAAGGTCTGGGATTCACCATAAATCATAAAGTCTTCCCTAACATCCTCTCGGGATCACGTGTTTCTAGGATGTTGAATTCTGATAAGGGAAATGATGGCTTGCCTGCCGCCAGAAAAGATTGTGACCCTCACCTGACCACCTGCTCCAGGGCACCTCACCCAGAGGCTTGTCAGGTGGACGTGCTATCAGGCTCTTGGAAGGGGGTGTATTCAGAGTCGTCCTGAAAATTCAGAAGGAACAGCCTCATATCTTGCTGGTGACTCCCTACTGGCCAAGACAGCATTGGTTCCTCCTACTATTTCACCTAGCCCAAGGGCAGTCACCACAAGTTACCCAAGAGAATGGACCTGCTCACACAGGACAATGGAACACTTACACCCTCAACTGACCGTACTGAACCTCACATTGTGGGTGATAGGGCGTTGATTCCCTTTAGACACCTATATACAGAGGATGTGAAGATCTATGTCACCGCATCGAAAGGTGATAAGTTCGAACGCCCTCTGTTCAAACTGAAAAGTCCAAAAGCCCTAAACCGCGAAGTTAAGGAACATCTATTTTTTCCCAGGGAAAAACATCAGTGTGCTGTCTTCTGGGCTTTGCTGTTTCCTCCACTGTAGTGCGATCTTGGAGTTGGTATATTTAAGTAGGGGGGTGTGGGGGGTACAGCCCCCCACTTTAGTTTGTTTTAAAGTTGTTTTTATTTTTCCCCGGGAAAAAATTGCTGTTCCGTGACTTCACTGTTCAGGGTTTTTGGACTTTTAGGTTCGAACAAAGGGACTTTCCATGTGGTGATATAGACCCAGCTTCTGCACGAGGCCAGAAAACCAACTACTAGAAAATCTTCTTTTTCAAAGGAGAAGAGATTTTCCTTATGGTGTCAGAAAAACAACCTACAACCACTGACGGCAGAGCCCCCAGTAGGCTTGTCCTACCTGTGTGACCTTATGAAATCTGGACTGTCATACACCTCCATTAAAATCCACCTATTTGCCATCTCTGCTTGCCTGCCCCTACCACCTTTAGCATCTAGGTTAGAGGTCAAACTCTTGAGAGGGGCACTACACCTCATGCCACCAAGGAAGCCCCTTGGGGCCTTAATTTTATCCTAGAAAAATGGACACTACCACCATTTGAACCAGCCAAATACTGCACCCTTCAAAACTGCACTTGGAAGGCCATACTGTTGGTGGCCATAACCTCTGCCAGAAGGGTCTGCGAACTCCAGGCCCTTATGGCATAGCCCCCTTTCACTGTCTTTCACAAGGACAACCGGGAGGAACCAAGTCTTATCCCCTTTGTCGAGAAGCCACGAGAGTCCGGGAATGGGCGACTCCACCAACCGCTTTCTGATAGCAACGCACATTCCGGGCCGGTCCAACATCTTGGTGGATAAATTGAGCAGAATTGTCCTTTCTCCTTACGAGTGGTCTCTGAACCCTTGTGTAGCGGAACAGATCTTCCTCAAGTGGGGTCAGCCTTGCTGCGATCTCTTCGCATCGCCTTCCAATGTGAAGTGCAGTGAGTTTTTCGCTCTAATCCCCCTAAGGGGGGAAAGCCCCAGAGATGCTCTTGTTCATGCTTGGCCATCAGTTGGTCTTTATGCATATTCCCCGCTCCCGCTCATGATAAAGTTCTTACAGAAAGCTCGCCAGTTGGGGAGCAGATTGTTCCTCATAGCCCCATTCTGGCCTCAAGTCTGGTTCCCCTGCCTACGGTTTCATCTCATAACTCCTCCTTGGATCCCATTCCAGATCTAATTCATCACCCCTTGGGAATGCTTCCTCCGAATCTGTACAGACTGAAGCTCACAGCTTGGCTGCTCCAGTTCCACTAATTGCTAGGACTCCCGGTATCTCTCCTGTTAAATCTATCTTGGTTGCAGCACATAAATCCTCTACCAGGAAAATTTGTTCTAGTAAATGGAGACGCTTCTCCATTTGGGCTTCACAGAGAAATCTAGATCCTTTTACCACTCCGATCCCAGCAGTATTAGACTTTGTCTCGTATCTTCCAGCAAGGAGCCAGCTCCTCCACAGTGAAGGTCCAGCTGGCGGCTATTTCTCATTTCCATGTAAGGGACAATTTAGGCTCCCTCACTGCTGCCTGAATTTGTAAGACCTTTTTGAAAGGCACTTTTCTGCAACCCCCTATTAAGAATCCGTCACCGCTGTGGGATCTGACTGCGGTTCTTCAGGCCTTAGTTGCGCCTCCTTTCGAGCCCTCGGCATCAGTTGACTTAAAATATTTGTCATGGAAGACTGCTTTTCCGGTAGCTATAACTTCAGCAAGGAGAGTGTCGGAGCTGCAAGCTCTTTGTATGAAACCCCCCCATACCTTGTGTTGCATAAGGACAGGGTGTCTCTCAGGACTAATCCATCCTTTCTTCCTAAAGTTGCTTCCGAGACAAATATTAATCAATCTATTAATCTGCCTGTCTTTTTCCCTAATTTTCAGAACAAAGAGGAATAACAAACTTCATTTGCTGGATGTTCACAGGCAGTTTCGTTTTTATTTGCACAGGACAGCGGCCTTTCGCAAATCTGATCAACTCCTTTTTTTTTTTTTTTTTTTTTTTTTTTTTTGCCAAGCCCTTTTTGGGGAAATCAGTTTCAAAGGTGACTCTGGCTAGGTGGATTTCCCTTTGTATCCTACAAGCATACAGAGAGCTTGGTTTACCAGAACCAGTAGAAGTTCATGCCCATTCTACACATTCTGTGGTGATGTCTGCAGCATTCTGGTCTAGAGTATCCCTGGATGACATTTGCTCAGCGGTTACTTGGGCGTCTTCTCACACTTTTATTAATCATTATAAACTGGATTTGGTGTCTAGAGGAATGACTTCTTTTGGCTCTGCAGTGCTCCGGAATATCCTTCCTTAAGGGCCTCCCAAGATTTCGGGTAGCTGGGGACTCTGTCCCACAGGTTGCTGATCAAATGAAGTTAACTACTTCAGATAAAGAAGTTATGTACTCACCATAACATTCCATCTGAGTAGGTAAACTTCAATAGTCAGCAACCTTCCCTCCCTCCTTCCCCCTTGTCTTGGTGTTTTTTGCTGAACTCAATGGCCAGAGTTCATGAGTTGGAGGTTTGTCCTTGGTTTAGGGGTCTCAGGTTAGTTTGTTGATGTCATGTATGGAGTGGCAAACTCGATCTGAGGATTGGAAGGAGGTTGCAGTGCAGTATGGGTAGGGGGAGGAGCTTGGAGCTCAGATCTTTTGCTTGGTATGCTGCCGGCTTGGATCCGTAACCCACAGGTTGCCGACAAATGAAGTTTACCTACTCAGATGGAACATTATGGTGAGTACATAACTTATTTTTTTAACCTGTTCCCTATTTATAAGTTTGTACCGTAGCATTATCCTCCATATTCCAGAATGTAATTTATTACAGTTGATAAAGCTGTAAAGACTAATTCAGCGGGAAAAGACACACCCCAGGTGTATGAGATCTTACATTTAACAAGAGAAATTAAATATTTTGAAATGAATGTAGATAACACAGTAATTGGGTAATATGGCTTGATAGGGTTTGCAGGCTGCGAACGGCACTGACTTCTGTGTGACATGTTGGACTTCAAATATTTGTCATTCCCACTGCTCTCGGTGGCATTTTAATTTATCTGCCAAAATAACCCAGCACTGGCCAACTTTTAAAAGCTTGGACTTCCCCCTCCATATCTGTATGCATGACAGCTGATTGGCGGAGCATATCCTGAGAGCGATGCCTACAACTGTTGCAGGAAGTGAGTGCTTTTTTTTAATCCACAGAAGGTTCTCCGACTGCACGGGATCCAGTCCTGATTTCTCTGGCTTACTGCTCAAATAAAAGCAACTCTAACCCCCCACACATGTAGGGAATGGTGCATGGCCCAAAATACCTCGGTCAGTAAAAATCAAAGGCAGCCAGCACTGAAAAACAGCTCTCAGACAAAAAAAAAAGGTTTAATTTCACCCAGGGATAAATCCAGATAAATCCACATAAATACACTTCAAACACCAACAGGGTGATAGAAAGCATACCAGTTTCGGCACTCAGCCTTCATCAGTGCAATAAAGCCTTAAGTTAACATCAAGTGTGTCTATATATATATATATATATGTGTGTGTGTGTGTGTGTGTGTGTGTATATATATATATATATATATATATATATATATATATATATATATATATATATATATATATATATATATATATATTTATATATAAATAATGTGTGTGTGTGTGTATAGGTATATCCATACCCATTAATTGACTCCCATTGGCTATTACAACTATTCATTAATTCCTGGGGGAAACAAAGCCCCTAACTTAATAATCCACATACATTTTTTATAATTTAACATGGAATGCAATCCCTCCTCCTGCATATTTATTCCCCATACTTTATCGATAATAAATGAAAACCTGGCTGTAGTGTTTGTATAATGCATTAGTGCCTTTGGCACATTTGATATCCCTCAAATGTTCAGATTTTCTCAGTTTAAAGGGACGTGATGTTTGTCCTGCATAAAAGGCAGAACAGGTGCATCTAACCAAATAAACAACCCAGTCCGTATTACAATTGCCATATACCAAAATGTCAAATACCTTGGAACAGTTTGTGGAAGTAAAAGATTTTTCTTTTGGAACAAACTTGCAAAAACTGCAATGTCTACATGGGTAACATCCAACTAGATTTTTCCCATCCAGCGTGCATTGCAAATTTGATTTGCCAAACCAAAACCTCTTTTATAATGACTAAACTACCCAGTCATAGTTTTCCCTTTTCTGTATGCAAACCGACATTTGGATGGTATTAATCCCTGCAGCCCTAGCATCCATATTCAGAACATCTCAATGATTGTTAAACCCTCTGCAAAAAGTTGTATTGACCCCATAATTAATGAACCTGATAGGTTTATTATTAGAATTCTCCTTAACCTGATATTTTAATAATTCAGGCCTAAGGACCTTATCAATCAAAAATAAAGCGTGTTGGACTTTCCACCTAGAATAACCCTGTTGGAAAACCTGCGTATCATATCCTGAGCTTAATCGCCAAATTCATCAGTAGATGAGCATATTTAAGTCTCAAAAATTGGGACTTGGGAATATTGTCACTTAAATGTTTTGGATAACCACTGGTGGCATGTAGCAATGTATTTAAATGAGGGTGTTTTCTGAGTATTGAACTGTGTAGTACCATCATTCATTAGTTATTTTTACATCCAAAAATGTAATAACCTTGGCATAATTCATAATGAAATTTATACCCCACTTATTTTCATTCAAGTATTTCACAATCCTGTAAATAACCCACATCAGAATGCCATACCTACCAGCAGTCATACAAATAACTATGCCAAATGTTCATGGAACTAAGAAGAATATTGTGACTTCCATCATAAATCAGTTGCTCTTCTATATATCCCATAAAGAAATCTACATAGATGGGCATAAACGAAGCCCCCATCGCAGTCCCTTTCAATCGTAGACAACATTGATTATCAAAATAAAAAATATTTTTGGCAAGTACATCCTCTGTAAGGCACAATAAAAATGTATTAAATCCTGGGCTATACAAGGATGCGTGCGTTAACCAATATTCCAAGGCCAAAAGGCCTGTCTAGTGAGGGATGTTGGTGTGTAACGCCGATGCATCCAATGTGCATAGCAAGCATCTATTCTCAGTCTGCATCTCATCAATGATGATCAAAAACTCGGTGGTATCCTGAATACATGGAACGCACATATACCAAGAGGGGTTTCAAATATCTGGTCAAAAAGGCAGAGAGGTTCAGTTAAGCACCCCGTTCCTCTTCAAATGCCAAAAATAAAAAAAATCAGTTTTTTTTTTTTTTTTTAAATTACTGCTCAAATAAGCTCCATTTGAGGACCCTCCTTCCTTTCGTTTTATTATCAGATTTATTATTTTCCTGTTTTTGTTTATTAAAACTATTTTAATATTTTATTTCTGTCAGGCTTTACAGTAATTCCTCTAGGAATTTCTGCTTGTAGCAGTGTTTATTTTGCAGATGTTTGCGTTTACTGTTTCTAAGAAAACTCTGTATTTGATGTGCTGTGTGTCTGGTTGTTAGACACTAGAGGCCAGTCTTTACTGTTACTCTGCTTTATTTTCATCTTTTGACAGGAAAATATTGCAGAACTTCGGATTTTTCAGCATTTGTACATTTTTTACTGTATGTATGACTGTGTGTAACTTTGAATCATGATTTTACCACAAGTTATTTTAATGTACTGTGGAGATATTACTCTGACAAGAAAATATAAATTGCTGTTAAATGTTCTTTTATGACAGGTTAAAGCATGTGAAACTAATTTTAACAGTGGTTTGGCACATTGGTTGTTTTTGCATTTAGACTTGCATATACTGGAAATTCAACTTCTGTCAGTTGTAGAGTAATTCTGAACACATTTCAAACATTTGGTGATAGTAAATTTGGCAGTTTGTGTGGCGACTTGCTTATTACTAGAAACTTTTTAAGTGCTTGTAGTACATCTGGCTGCTTTTCTCTCCACTAGCTTGATGGAGCCTAACACTGGTATCCCTCATCCCTTCAAATCCAGTTGCACCTACAAAAAAAAAGTATGCCTCTGCCTATGGTTAATGGTTCTGTTAGGGGCACTGGTAGGGCTGGAGACCACTTATTTTCATCCAAACTCCTTCTAATGTAGCTTTGCCAGCCACTATGGAATAGGGGTTAGATATATCCTCCAGGGCTTGTTCCAGTACCTGGTGCAGGTATGTCTTGTACACCAGACAGAAGAGGGGTAAACTTAGCCCATTATTCAGTGAATTTGTAAAGTGCTGTCAACAGCTATCTTCAAAATAATTTTCCAAGGAGGAAAGGAATAATTTTTTGAAGTATATGCTAATAAAGAAGTACAAAAGTTTGTCCAGCAAAAAGTGAGCTGTGAAACAGAAGGAGATTCTGATGCTTGTTCTTCTGGTAGTAAAGACCACAGAGAGACTGCCAGGGAACCTTTTTTTCCAGTGTTTCAATGGAAAATGCTTGATAGGGAAAAAAGCACAAGAGTTGACTAGAAGAATCTAGTAGTAAATCAAGCAGCAACAGGGTTTGGGAGAATGAAATTAACAGGAAAATCTGGAAACATTGGACTGTCTTAAACTTGCAGTCAAGAACAGCTAGCTGTATTTGCAGATTACATTATTTTATACCTGACGAAACCAGGGAGGGATATTACAGTGCCGTGGAACATATTGACAGTTTCAGATCTTTTCAGGATACAAAGTTACTGAAACTAAACGACTATAGTGGTAAATTATCTACCCACATACAAATTGGTTCAGCAATATCCATACCTTTGGGGTCATGATAAAATGAAGTATTTAGGAGTATGGATTAAAAATGATTTTGGTGTGGTATCCAAGGATAGGTGGGAAGAGACTAAACAAAAGATGATACCAAAACTGGGAAAAAGGAAGCGCCACTATGTGGCTATCCGATAGTAAGATACAAGCAGTTAAAATGTTTAGTCCCTTTAGTCTTGTACACTGGTCAGGCATATTTTTATCAGCCAGAGGAGAAGTTGTGGATAGCAATTAATAAAGAGCTGAAGGATTTTATCTGGGAGGGGAAGACCGCAAGAGTCAAGTGGGATAAGCTTATTCTCCCAATACAACAGTGTAGATTTGGATTACCAAATTTGAAGGGGTATTTCAGAGCAACATCGTTAAACCTCCTATACATAGCACAAGCAGAAAGCTACAATTCAAAAGTGGAAAGAGGGTATGATGAAACTAAGGAAGCACAAACAAGGAGGGATTGGGATTTTGGATACAGACCTTTAAGGAGAATAATCATACAGAATATTATATTCCTAAAGTAGAAGAAAATATTCTAAGAACTTAGCTAACACGAGAATGGCGAAAGGAGATTCTGGCAGTAGGGATGACTGCAATTAGGGATACAGACAATAGGCAAGAGGGGGCTGGAATTTATTGGAGAAAACTGGCAATGGAACCAAGGTACTGAGAGCAAATAACTAGAGGGGACAAAATAATAGAACAGGAAGACGCCAATAATTTTATTTGATCTGCAGGTTAGAGATTGCCTTCCCTATCGAGGATTGATAGTCTGAGTATAGACAAAGAGAAATAGGGGGTCCTAAATAAAAGACCAGCACTGATATAGTTTTTAGTAGAGTCTAGAACAGAAGTTGCCATTCAGAAAGGAATAATTAGTAAAGCATATAAAATATTGCATGATAACTATAAGAATCAGAGGAGGTTAGAAAGAATTGGGAAGAGACTGGATAAGCAATTCACAAAGAAACAATGGGGGGTATATGTATGACTCCCAAATATGCAACAAAGTGTAGAAGATTTATTTTGCTTGGGAGTGTTTACATATGTATTTTTAGGGTCTGCATTATATGAACGAAAGTTCATGTAAGCAAGCGCTCTAATGAGCGAAACTCCTGGACATCGAGGTGTGTGTTGTGGGATCGCAGTACAGTGAAGATTGGAGCTTTTGCCCTTTCTTCACTGTAGTCCAGTCTCTGAGTTGGAATATATATTTGGCGCAGGCCCACACAATTTTTGATGTCCGGGATTTTCGCTCATTGAGCATTCGCTTATATGAACTTTTGTTCATATAATATAGACCCGTATTTTTATACCCCAAGTAGATTCCAAAAAATATTTCCACAGGTAGACCGCAAATGGTGGTGGTGTGATGGGGAAGAAAGAGGTAACTGGGAACATATTTTGTGTGTAATGATTTGGCAGACTTTAAAGATTCCCTGCAGACTGCTCTGTCGGAGATGCTTGTGTGTAAATTAGTGTAACTGAGGAAACTTATTTTTTGAGCTATGATGCAGAATCAGAATTGCACAGACATAGTAAGGCCTTGAGTTTGTCTATGATGGCTGCCAGAAAACCATTTACTAGGAAATGGAAATCAGTCTAAACCAACTTTACTACAAGGAGCAAAAATAGTAACAAAGATCAAACTGGAATTGGGATCTTTAGAAAAGGATAGGAGCAAATTACATCCTGAAATGTGGGATCAATACATAGAGAGAGAACAATGTTTGAAAGAAGGCAGGATTTGAATGAGTTATGTAATGGCTGACAATGAATGGATATATTATAAGTGATGTATAATGTTTGCAGCTATTGTGTCAGCATGGTTTATAATGTATAATGTTTGCAACTGAGATTGTGTCGGTATGGTTTGTTTTCATTTATATAAATGTAAGATTGTCTGTGTCATACATGATCATTTTAATAAAGATGTTTGTTTAAAAAAAAAGTGCTGGGTCTCTGTAACATAAATGACAGATAAAAACTTAAACATAAGAGTTGGTAAAACTTACAGATGCTGTCAGCTCTGTCATCTATGGTGCCTGAGACCTCCTACAAGTGTTAACACAACACCACAGTGATGAAGTACATAAATGAGTAAGGGGAAACCAGATCATGCCCACTCTGAAGACTAGCCATGTTAGCCTGGGGATATAGCTTTTCAGCACAAACTCACTCTACAGTTGTATATCTGAGAAAAATTGTATGGTAGATAAACTAATCAGGACCCCTCACAAATAAAAATTGAATCAGGAGAGGTCTTCTAAGAATTGATCCAACTATGGGAAACGCTTCAAGTAGATAATTTTGCCTCCATTCTCAATCATTTGGCAAAATTCTGCTTTTGCAGCTCCATGCAAAAAGGCCTGGATGACGGGTGCTTTTACTTTTCTTTGGACAGGAATGTTCTGTATGCTTTTCCACCAATATCCAGAGTCATTGTGATTCAGAAGGACATCCCAAAGATCATTTTGATATTGCCCTTCTGACCCATACAATAATGGATTATGATCTTCCATTCTCCTGTTGCAATATTCATAACAGTAGGGAGGTTGCTGCCTGTAGCACTGAACATCCGGCCAGTATACCAAAGTCTTTAGAGGTGGGGGGGTATGTGTGACGTCCGGTATCAGAACCATAAACAGACGTAGGCTGTAAAAGTGACATCTGCATATACCCCTTTAGACTTTTTCTGCCGCAGTGAACACCGAACTCCTGATCACCAGCTTGAGAAGCAATTGGCTCTCTATTCAGACCGATACAGATAAGTGCCCTGTTGTTGTTTTTTTTCTCATCTTTTGTCTAGTCTTCAGATGTACATGCCCACTAGAAAGGGGAAGTGTGCTTGTGGGAGAAAATTCCTCACAAGGACACACACGATCAGTGCATTTTTTGCTTGGGCGAGGCCCATGACCATACGTCGTGTGCGATCTGTAAATCTTTTGTACCAAAAACTCTTCACAGCCATCTGGCTGTGCTGAAGTTATATTTGGGAAAACCAAAGACTTGGGCGACTAGTGCTAGGAAAGTAGGGTTGGGTAGGCACTTCTGATGAGCCACCTCAGAGGGAGGCCAGAAAAGTCAGGCCCTATTCCCATAATGCATCTCAGGCATCCGGTGAGGCTCCTGAGGCAGATGAAAGCCCAGTTCATCGAACCTCCAATCTGATATTGTTAATCCTCGTTCATTCGTTATGCATGGGTATCGGTTCCGACCTCGGAACCGAGCCAGCCATTTTCCAAGCTCGTGTCAGCTTCAAACTCTCGAGCTAAACTCTTACCCACAATCCCCCTCTCTGTGTTACCCCAGATTGTTTGTCGCGTTGCCATTTGGTCGTGTCAAGCTGCTTCTCTTGAGCCAAGTACAGTTTAATAGTAATTTATATTACTTTTCTGCCAGAAAAGTTTCTATTTAGTTATCTCTTACCCTATCGCATCTAGCGACCATATTTTCTTGAGTTTTTCTTCTCTTTTCTCTACCTTTTTACTGCGAGGTATTCTCCCCCTTACCATCGTTGTTAATCTTTCCTTTTTTTCATACCTTCGGGTATTCTTTTGTACAATTGCTGGTACCCTTTTTTACTATCTAATTTTATTATAATGGCAGATAAGAAAGGTAGTCCGGGGTTTAAACGGTGTTCTGATTGTGGACCCAAACTACCTACATCTGATGCACACTCTTTGTGCATTTATTGTTTGGGGGCGTCCCACTTATCTGATTACCCACTCTGTACTATTTGTGAAAACTTTTCAAATAGAACTTTGTTGGAAAGGAAAAACAAGTTGTTGCTGAAGGGACTTCTTAAATCTCCCTTTTCAGAGGCTATTTCTGGGTCGGAGGCCTCAACCCCTCCTAGAGCCCATAAGAAAATCTTGGATGTTCCTAGCAAGGCTAAATCTTTGCCTTCATCACCGGCTGGGGACTCTCGCCAACCAAGACCTAAAAAGGCTAAAGTTTCGGCTCCGGAGCTCACTCAGTCAGCCCCAGTGCTTTCGGTGCCTAGAACTCCGGCACCGAGGCCTTCAGCTCCATTACTGATCGTGGCTCCGTCTTCTCCTGCAGCCTTCACCATATCGGCACCAAGGGGCTCCTCAGTTTAGACTATTAACACTGTATCGGCACGACCGTTCAGTCGGCGCAGACCTTGACCACATTGGCTCAGACATCTTCCTTGGAACAGACACCTTTATTCTTTACTCCAGTTTTGTCGGTTCCAGTTTCGGTACCGACAACCACCTCGGCACCGATCCCTGTGTCTGCGCAGACCATGACCTCTGCACCGATGACTTCTTTGGTGCAGACACCTGTAGTCCAGTCTCTCTCGACACCGTTCTCAGTGCAGACTGGTGAGATGGGCACCGAGTTTGCCTCTTCGGTGGACAGGCCTTTCTCCCTCAGTCTCCGTGAGGTCCACTAGAAGCCTTTACGAACACTGTGTTGCATCTTGTGGATCAGGTGCTTTTGGCCAGAGGTATCCCACCCCCCAGGAAGTATCCTTCCTTGGGAGGTGATCACTCGTCTCCAAAGACCCCCTCTTATTCTCCTCCTTCATTGCCTTTGAAGTCAATGGATATAGCACAGTCTTCCCCTTCTGCGGTTCCCTTTATGGATCTCACTAAGGAACCGCAGTTGTCTTTGTGGCAGGAGCGTTTTGCTACGACCCAGGATGTCAGTTGTGGCACGCATAGTTTGCTGCTCCACAGCCATCCAGGGACTCTGTCGGCAGGCTGAACCACTTGAGAGGGGTGACCCCTGTCCTAGACATTCACTCCTCTTCAGGTGGACCGGCCTTCCAACCGATGGAGAAGGCTTTTGCTGCTGCTGGCGATACTGGACTTTCTATCCCTCCGCCCTCCTCTGGTGCACTGGTTTCACAAGTCGCACCGAGCGGACACCGGGTGCAAGGGCCTCGGGACATATTCCCACAGGAAACCCTCTTTCCGCCGTCTTCCCCAGCTTCTCCCACTGAGGAAGTCCACCGGAAAAGTTTGTGTAAGAGGAAGCACATGGACTTCACAGAGGAGTCCCTCACTGAAGAGAGAGATTCTGATGAGGGGGAAGGATCCCCTCAGTCACCCTCTGAGGTATCCTTTGGTGATATCCTCGAAATCCTGAAACAGAGGTGTGACTGGCAGTCCTCTAATCCGACCTCTGAGGAAACTGTGTTCCTGCAGGCCTTTCCCGCCCGGCCCCCTACCTCCTGAGTTACTCCACCTGCCGATGAACTTGTCCGGCTTATTGTGCAGCGTGCTTTGAAGGCTCTTGACACCATCGAAGCTATTCACCGGAGGCCAGATAAGATTTTGTCCCCTCCTGCTACGGATCCCCATTGGTCAAAAGTTCTTCCTGTGGATGCTTTGGTGGTGGCGGCCACAACAAAAAAGGATCTGGCAGAAGAAAGCCAGACTGTCCATCTGCCTAACAGAGTCCCGGGCCCTGGACAGGATAGGGAAGCGCACCTTTGCATCAGCGACCTTTACTATCAGGTCCCTGAATTATATGGCACACTTTACCAGGCTTCAAAGGGATCTGATTTCTGAGCTCTCTGAAACCTTGGCTGGCGCCGTGTCTGATGAGGTCCGTGACAAAGTGGCCTCTCAGCTGGCCACCATTGAGTCAATATCTACCTCCTCTATGCGACTGATATCTCACGCATCAAAAGGAGCAGCTAGAGCAGCAGGTTCAGCTGCGGTCTTGAGACGACACGCCTGGATGCGCTTGTGCAATTTTGCGGAACCCTTTAAGGCTTCCTTTCTTAACGCTCCCATTGAGGCCTCCTCGTTGTTTGGACCCAAAGTTAAAAGCACACTGGCCAGATGTGAACAGGTTGGTAAGACTCTTTCTGCCGTAGGTGTCCATTATTCTTCCCCTCAACGTGCTTTCTCCCGAAACCAAAAGAGTGGGAAGATATGGTTCAAGAAATCTCAGGGTCCTTTCCATGACACACAGGCCGAGTTCTCCCCTAAAGGCAGAGGGGGAAACTCACAGGGAAGACTCTTCTTTCGGGGCAGAGGGGGTCCGCGTAACCAGGGTTCCAGGGATTCTTTCCCTGGCCAATCCTACCAGCGCTCCTGAAGAGCGGCCCAACTCCTTTCCTCTGGAGGTGGTTGGGGGAACGTTTCTCCTTGTACCCTTCTGCCTGGCTAACCATCACCACCGATTCTTGGGTACAAAGGATTATAACCAGAGGTTATCATATCCCCTTCGATCTTTGTCCTGTCCCTTCAAAAAACCTTCCCGACGTTCCACCCAGTCAAAGGGAAGAAGTAGCACTAGAGATAGAAAAGCTGCTAAGAAAGAGAGTCATCCAAATAGTCCCTCCAGACCACATAGGATCTGGATTCTACTTAAGACTATTTTTGGTGCCAAAGAAAACGGAGGACTGGAGACCAATTTTGGATCTCAGTGTATTGAACAAGTTTGTGAGTGTACAAAAATTCCGGATGGTCACAATACAGTCTATCCTCCTGATTTTGGAAAAAGACGATTGGATGTGCTCGATAGATCTTCAAGATGCGTACTACCACATAAGTGGACAGGCCATCAAGAAGATTTCTGCACTTCCGTGCGAGAGCCAGTCACTACCAGTTCAGAGTACTGCCCTTCGGACTGTCTACAGCCCCCAGAGTGTTCACAAAGTGCATGGTAGTTGTCGCAGCTCACTTATGACTTCAAGGATTCCAGGTGTTTCCATACCTAGACGACTGGCTCATTTCTGCCCCCACCAGACATATGCTGGAAGAAGCACTGGCATACTCTCTCCTCGCTGCACAAAGGCTAGGCATAACCATAAACTGGCAAAAATTCAATGTCACCCCATCTCAGTCAACAGAATTCATAGGGGTCATCTTGGACACAAAGAACTGCAAAGCTGCCATTCTAGAGCACAGAATTTTAAGGATAAAGCAACAACTGATTGCAATCCTTTCAAGGGAGAAGTTCACGGCTCACTCGGTTCTACAGTTGTTGAGTTCCATGGCAGCCTCCATCACCGTTGTCCCCCTGGCCAAGTTTCACATGAGGCTTCTACAATGGCTACTGCTCACCCAGTGGTATCCGTTTCAGCCATGATTCGAGTAACCCACAGGTGCAAACAGGATTTATATTGGTGGATGACGCAATCTGTCACAATGGTCTCGCCCCTTCTCCCCCCAGCAACCCAAGGCCACAGTGACCACGGACGCCTCCCTGATGGGGTGGGGGGCTATGTCAGGGACAGACAGTCCAAGGCACTTGGTCCGAACTGGAGGCCCATCTGCATATAAATGTTCTAGAGCTGAGGGCAGTGCTTCTGGCGTTGCAAGCATTCCATCCCCTGCTGCCGTCTGGGACAATTGCGATTCAGTCAGACAACATGGCGGTGGTCTGGTACATCAACAAGCAAGGTGGAACTAAATCTTTACCCCCTTTGTCGAGAGGCCATGAGGATATAGCAATGGGCAATGGCTTCCAACCATTTTCTTCTAGCAATGCACATTCCCAGGAGTTCCAGTGTGATAGCAGACAGACTCAGCAGGTGCATTCTTCAACCTCACGAGTGGTCCCTGAATCCCTTGATAGCAGTGGTGATCTTCCACCGCTGGGGCCGCCCTTGCTGCGACCTCTTTGCATCCCCGACCAACTACAAATGCAGCAACTACTTTGCCCTGATTCCCCCTCCGGGACAGTCACCCAGGGACGCTGTAGTCCACGATTGGCCCTCGGGTCTTCTTTACGCATTCCAACCCTTTCTCCTCATTCCCCAGTTTCTGAAGAAAGTCCGTCGGTTGAAGAGCAAGGTGATCCTCATATTGGCCTTGACAGATTTGGTTCCCCTTCCTTTGGCCTCACCTACTAGATCGACCATGGATTCTCCATCCAACCCCGGAGTTGATCTCACATCCACAGAATCTGATTCATCCCAACTTGAACAGCCTGAAGCTCACAGTGTGGCTACTCCAGTTCCCTTGATGCCAGGCAGAATGATCTTTCTTTACCAGTACACTACATTCTCATTGCCTCTCAAGTCTTCCAGTAGAATTACTTTTCTGAGCAAGTGGAAAAAGATTTACCTGTTGGCTGAAAGATAAACAAGTAGATCCCTTCTCGGCACCAGTGTCGATAATACTAGACTATCTGGCCGACCTTTTCCAGTCGGGTCTATCGTCCTCTTCTACCATTAGAGTTCATTTGGCTGCAATTTCTAATTTTCATGAGTGTCCAAGATTCCTCGGTTATGTCCCACAGAATTGTGCAAGACCTTCATAAAAGGTGTGAATCATCTGAAGCTACCTTTTAGAGAACCTATTCAACCAACCATCTACAAGCTCTGACAATGCCACCTTTCGAACCAGCCTCTTCTTGCGACTTCAAGCATTTGTCATGGAAAACCTTGTTTTTGGTCGCCATTACTTCTGCCAGACGTATTTCTGAACTTCAAGCTTTATGTATCAAGAGTCCACTTGATTTTTCCTAGCGATAGTGTCTCTGAGAACTAATCCATCATTTCTGCCAAAAGTGATCTCTGAAATGTCCATTAATCAAACCATTGAATTGCCAGTTTTCTTGACCAATCATTCAAATAGAGGAGAGTATTGCTTACATACCCTAGATATCCACAGGCAAATCCGTTTTTACTTAAACAGGACTAGGTCCTTTTGTAAATCTGACCAGTTATTTTTGTTTTTTTCTGGACCTAGATTAGGATCTGCTGTTGCTAAGGTCACATTAGCTAGATGGTTGAAGGACTGTGTGACCTTCATTTATACACAACATAATATCTCGTTGCCTACTATAATGAAAGCTCATTCAACAAGGTCGGTGGCAAATTCTGCTGCCTTCCATGCCAGAGCTTCTTTACATGACATCTGTGCAGCTGCAACTTAGGCTACGCCTCATACCTTCATCAATCATTACAAATTGGATTTGGCCTCCAGGGGAAGAGCATCTTTCGGTTCTGTGGTGCTCAGGAATATCCTTCCATGAGAGCCTCCCAGGAATAGAGGTAGCTGGGGACTCTGTCCCATGCGTAAAGAATGAACGAGGATTAACAATATCAGATAAAGAAGTTGTCTTACCATAACGTTCCATCTGTATTGTTGATCCTCGGTCAGTCATTACGACCCCCCCCCCCCCGTGGTTTCTAGTGGATCTCACCATCCGGTTCTCTTAGGTTATTTGACCATAGGTAGCCTTTACCTTCTTTGACTTGCAAACTCAATCTGAGGTAACAGGGAGAGGGGGATTGTGAGTAAGAGTTTAGCTTGAGAGTTTGAAGCTGACGCGAGCTTGGAAAATGGCCGGCTCGGTTTCGAGGTCAGAACCGATACCCATGCGTAATGACTAAACGAGGATCAACAATACAGATGGAACATTATGGTAAGACATAACTTCTTTTTTCTCAATCTATACCTGGAACCTCCATGGAAGCCAGGTTGGCGGAAATGCCAAGTACGTCTGCTGAGGTAGAACAGCCATTAGATCCTGATGGCGGAGGGAGGGAGCCATGGCTCATGGCGTCAGAGGGGCATATACTCTACCATCCTCCCAGAACACAGTTGCTAAACAGACACACCCATCCATTACTCTGAAGAGGAACAGAAGCTGAAACACTCAGAAGAACCTGTTCATGGGGGGGGGGGGGTTTCTTGGAACCTTTTCAGGGCATTTCAGGCCCTTCAGACACAACTACCCCAATCTGCCATACCTCCTAAGGCCTACACTGGAAGGATCAGAGGAAGAATATTCCTGCTCTTGAGGAATCCTTGATCTACTCCTCATAAATTGGTTCCATTCCCCAAAGGAATTTATCTCTCTTGAGGAAGATGATTCCATTAGCCCTGAGTCTCCAGGAGAGGAGTTCACTTTTGGCGATACTCTTTCTCTTATGAGGGGGACATTTTAAATGGCGGGCCTCGGATGTCTCTGACACAAAGAAGAGGTACTTGATTTACTCCAAATGGAGCAACCCTCCCCTTTGCTGTCCCTCCCTTACTTCCGGCCTTTCATGATGCCTTTCTGGCTGCTTCCCAGGCCCCTGCTGCCAAACATCCAGACAGGCTCTACAGAGTGACTCAAGACACTCCATTCCTTTTTAAGAACCCACCAGCAGACCCTGCAGTTACAGCAGTCTCTGCTGATAAATCCTCCAGACAGCTCCCATCATCTTCTCTTTACCCTACTGACAAAGGACATCAAGCTCATAGACTAGGTAAGAAGGTCTATACCTCCTCCACTCTTGCTATTCTAGCCCTGAATTACCAGACCCACATGGCTAGGTTTGTCTTGGACATACTCTCCAAGGCTTCAGCACTCCTACCCGAGATAGCAAACTCACGTGCTAAGACAACTCAACACCCTTCTTTCTGCAGCATCTCAAGTGACTAGGCACTCCATAAATTGCAGCTATGATGCTGTGGAAGCCTCCTCAAAATAAACAGCTTCTGGATCTGTTCTGAGGAGATACTCCTGGGTGAGACACAGCCCCTACCTTTGGATGTTCAAACCAAATTGCTAGATGCCCCTCTGGATAAAAAGGCTCTCTTTGGAAAAGCCTCAGCAGAACTACTCCAATCCTTTCAAGAAAAGGGAAAGTAATTACAAAATCTGAAACATTTACTGGTGTCCCCTATCCCCAGATACCGCAGGAATTATCCATAAAGAACTAGCTTCCTTAGGAGACTGTCTGCTCTACCCCAGGCAAAGAGAAGGCAACCTAGGAAACACTCCACTCTTAGAACCCACCCCACCGCCTCTTCCACTTCTTTCAGTGTCAGTCTGACCAAGCCAGACCACCTCCACTGTGACTCAAAGCCTCTGCATCCCAACACCTCCCTTCGTCTCACCTTTTCCCTACCCTCCTGGCAGAAGATCACATCAGAAAAATTGGTCCTCTCCATTATTCAGAGAGGTTACTTTATGACTTGGTGGACATTGCCCTCCTTCCAGGGGACACTCTAACCTCCATCAAACCAGATTCATCTCTTCCCCTCCATTCTCCACCAATTACAGGCTCAGGGCACCATAGAAAAGGGTATCTGCCCAACAGAGTAACACGGATTACTCAAGAATATTTCTTGTTTCAAGGAAAGATGGTCCTTTGAGACCAATTCTGGATTTATCTGTTCTGAACCTTTTTTCAAGGTCCACACCTTCAAAATGCTGACCTTATAGCTACTCTTGCCTCTTACCAGGCTTTCATGGTAGCTCTGGATTTGAAGGACGCCTACCTTCATATTCCCATACACCCAGACTACAGGAAATTCCTACACTTTTCAGTAGGCTCCTTGCATTTTCAATTCTCTGCGTTACCTTTTGGGATCTCCACAGCACCTCGGGTATTTACAAAGTGCCTAGCTCCAGTGATTATCCACTGCAGAACTCAGGGATTAGAAATATACCCTTACCTAGATGACCTGTTAATACTTCTCCGGGACAGTCAAACCCTGTACCACCACCTGCAAAGGGTGACCGTTACCCTTGCAGAGTTAGGGTTCACTGTAAACAAGGTAAAATCCCACCTGATCCCTCACTCAAGACCTAATTTTCTTGGCATGCAGGATCAGAACAGACAGGATGACAGCCTTCATACCAGATCAGAGGATAACAGACCTCACTCCTCTACTTCAAAAACCTTCTCAATCAACCTCATTTACCAGCCAAATAATTCTTGAGTCTTAGGCCACATGACATCCCTGATGATCTTCGTGTTTCACTGTTGCAGTCATCACATTTGGGTTATCTGCTTGTGGGTAGCTATCAGCCGGCCTGAATACCAGAGTCTTCAGATTCCTGTGTCGGATGCTGTCTCTTCTTCCATAACGTAAGGTTGTCAGGGGTATAAAACATACAGCCGACGCCATTACATCAGTCTTTCTTGCCGTGCGGTGCCTGAAGCAGAAGCAGTTCGCAAGTGCCGGTCGGCCGACTCCTGAAATTTTCTTTTTCGAGTTTCAGATCCGAAGTCTTCAAAAAAAAGATAAGTACCCCATTGGGGATCCTTTTCTTGCTCCAACCGATGTCAGTAAAGTTAGCAATTGTCTTATCTGTGGAAAGCAAATACCTCCTAGAGATTTTCATTCATACTGCATCCCCTGTGACCACGACGTCCCTCGCTGTCAATTTTGTGCCTTGTTCAACCCCCAAACTATTCTTCGTTGGGCTATCTTTGCAGCAAATTATTTTTGTACTCTGTCTCAGTACTCCGAAATGGCTTTAAGCCATTCAACTACCAGTCTTCCAAAAAAGGTAAGGATAGACAGACCGCATAGGTTCAAAACTGCTAATGACGCTTCCGTTAAGCTAGTTGCCAGTCCGCCGGTGCTCAGTGAGGCCCTTTTGCAGCCCCTGATATCTGCTACTTCAGATTCGCAGGCCTCTACTGAGACCCATTCAGAGTCCAGTATGCCGCAAGATGCTTCAACTCTGGAGCCTGCGGATGTCTCTACCTTGGATGGGTCCAGAGCCGCTGAGCAGGCACTGGCTTCTGAAGGTGTATTCAGGCTTACAGACTTGTATTTTAAACCAACGCCATCATCTTCATCCAGGCCTAAAACTCGCACCATGCCTAGAAAACAGATGTTCAAACCACAGGCTCAGGCCCATATGCCTAAAAAACAAATGCTTAGAATGGCTGAAGACCTTATTACTTTAATTAGGGGAAGCCAGCCTTCCCCCTCTGAGACCTAGAACCAATTTTCCTTCTGATTCTTCTGATCAGGAATCTGATATTTCTGTTCCTTCTGATTACCAGGATTTGCCCTCATCTACCTATGAAGATTCTGTTGCAGAGGATTCCATTCCCTCTGCTTCCCCTCCAGAAGATTTTTCTTTTGGTGAAACCTTGCACACACAGCATTTCCGCTGGGAAAGCCAGGATTACTCTGATCTGAGAGCATTTCTGCTGGGAAAGCCAGGATTACTCTGACTCCAAAAAAGAGGCTTGGGGAATTCTTGCTCCTTCCTCAACACAAGCCCTTGTGGACATTGTAGATGATGCTTTCTTGGAATCTAGCCTTTCCCCAGACACTTTACCTCCAGCTCCCAGAAAACCTGACCGATATTACAGAATACCTGAGACTCAAGTTCCTCTTCAAGAATCCTACTGCGGATCCAGAGACCATTTCCCAAGGACCGAAAGGCATTAAGGCTACTGCTGCCAAAAATCCTACCCCTTCTGATAGATTCTTGAGCCTTAGACAGATGGGGTAAGAAGGTATACACTTCTGCTACTTTGGCCATTAGGGCTTTAAATTGCCAGTTTCGTATGTTAAAGTATCAGCAGCATTTTATGTGGCTACTTAAACAGAAAATGATGATTCCTGACTGTGCTGAACACAAAGAATTACAAGATTTAATGCATTCTGCAGAACAAGTTGGTAAACATACTTTGCAATGTGGTTTTGACGCTTTAGAAGCGTCTTGCAGGGCTGCTGTCACTGGGTCTGTACTTAAAAGGCATGCTTGGCGTAAGAAGCAAAACTTGCCAGATTATGTTAAAGCTAAATTACTGGATGCTGCCTTAAACCAAGACTGCCTTTTTGGCAACAAAGCAGAAATCGCCCTCAAAAAGATGGAGGAAAAAGCTAAATCTATGCAAACTGTTAGATTTCCTACAAGTACAGCCTCCCAGGTTTAGTAGGCATTGGCCTTCAAATAATTGGTCCTTTCCAGTCTCTTCCAGGCCTCCTCAGTCCAAACCCAGGAACAGCAGACCACCTAGGTTGCAGTCTCAGGCTGCGCACAGGCCTAAGCAGTGGGGGGCTCCCACTTCCAAAGCAGGGAGTAGTAAGCCACCCCCTATGGAAAAATGGCACAATGACTTAACCTTAACCCTTCCACGCCCTGCTCCAACTGCCTGCTCCCTTGGGAGGAAAGCTCACCCTGCATGCAAAAAACTGGGAACTCATTACCCTGGACAAATGGATTTTGAACATAGTTTCCCAAGGGTACATGTTTCATTTCCACACACTACCAACCCCAAATGGTTGGCCAGACCTACCCCCAAATCAGTGGGCGGAGGCCCAACAGCAGGTTTCTCTCTCTCTCTCTCTTCTAAGTATCAGGGCTATTCAACCTGTCCCAGCAGAACAAAGGGGACAAGGTTTTTATTCAAGACTTTTCCTGGTACCCAGAAAAGACCGGTGCTGGCGTCCTATTCTGGACCTCTCTATTCTAAACACCTTTCTGGTAATCCCAAAATTCAAAAATGCTAACACTTCAGCAGCTTCTTCCTTTGCTAGGCAAAGAAGCCTGGCTGGCAACATTAGACTTAAAGGAAGCTTATCTGCACATTCCAATAAGGGAATCTTGCAGGAAATACCTACGCTTCAGGCCAGGCTCCATGCACTATCAGTTCTCTGCACTTCCCTTTGGCTTATCTACTGCACCCAGGGTATTCACAAAGTGTCTAGCTCCAGCCATTGCATTTTGCAAGCAGAGAAATATTCAGATATACCCGTACTTAGATGATTGTCTGATTCAGGCAGAAAGCCAGGACTTGCTATTACAACATCTGGCATTCGTAAAGAAACTTCTAACCTCACTGGGGTACACCATAAATGAAAAGAAATCACACCTAGTACCCTGCCAACAGATTGCATTCCTGGGAGCAAGCTTGAACACAACTTCCCAGATGGCTTTCCTCACTCTGGAGAAACAAGTTTATTTGACAACCTACTTCAAACTATTGGCCACAAAACCCCAGCTATCTGCAAGGAAAATTCTGCAAGCCCTGGGGTTCATGGCCTTTTGCATTCTACTAATTCCATATGCAAGACTGCATATGAGGACTCTACAGTGGTATCTAAAAAGCCTATGGTGTCAACATTCTCAAGACCTGGAATCAATGCTTCCCACCATTCCTTGTATAAAGACAGTTCCTTTGGTGGGCAGAGGCCTGCTACCACAACAATGGGCTCCCTTTCACTCTACCCCATGCCACCCAAACCCTAACAGACGAATCAGACTATGCATGGGGGGCTCACTTGGCAGGGCAGTGCATTCAGGGCAAATGGAATCCGAGACAGATGCACCTGCAATCAAAAAGAAATGTTAGCTGTACAGAATTCCCTGACAGCCTTGAAAGACCGCATTCTTCCAGGACAGCTATTGGTAAAGACAGACAACACCATAGTTATGTGGTACATAAACGAGCAGGGGGGGACCCACTTGTACCCTATCTGCAGACTAGCCATGGCTTTGTGGAACACAGCCTTGAGCTACCACGTGCACCTACAAACTCAATCCCTGCCAGGCAAGGTAAATTCACTGGCAGACAACTTAAGCAGAAATCCCATGGACCCACACAAATGGAAACTAGAACCAAAAGTATTCAACCTCTTGAGGAACAAATGGGAGACTCCAGAGGTAGACCTGTTTGCCTCACCTCAGAACTACCAATTGGACAAATTCTGCACAAGGACTCCCCTCAATCAAGCTTGGAAAGTGGATGCCCTGTCCTTTACCTGGGAAAGCTTCTCTGTCTTTCCCCCTCTGCCTCTCCTCTTGAGGGTTCTACTAAAGATCAAACAGGACAAGCCAAGGACAATACTGGTTGCACCAGGCTGGCCACGCCAGCACTGGTACCCCCTCTTGTGGAGTTTGACACTGCTGGATCCATGGCACCTGCCTCAGACACCTTCCCTGCTGTCCCAACAGGCGGGCCAGATTCTGCACCCTCTGCTTCACACCCTCAACCTTGCAGCCTAATTCCTTGAGCTCTCCAATAGCATGCCTCAGTAAGCAGGTGCTGATGTCATTCTGGAGGCAAGGAGGCCTAGTACTAGAAAATCCTATGCTGAAATGTGGAAAAGATGCTGTTCCTGGAGCCAGACTCAGGAGATGGGCACAACGGTGCCCAGCTTACCTCATATTCTTCAGTACTTAACAGAAGTGCTGCACAAGGGCCTATCCTTCTCGTCAATTAAAATTCATGCCGCTGCCATTTCAGCACATTATAATACTGAGCCACCCATCTTCTCTCACCCCCTGCTTAAACAATTCCTTAAGGGACCAAACATTTAAGACCCCCAGGAGAGCCCCCACTCCAGCCTGGGACCTTAACTTTGTATTGGAAAAGCCCCCCCCCCCCCCCCCCCTTTGAGTCAGCTGCAACAGCAGACTTGAAATTCCTTTCTTGGAAAACAGCCTTCCTTCTAGCCATCATTTCAGTAAGAAGAGTGTCTGAATTACAGGCCCGCGTGGTAGTGGAACCCTTCATTATCTTCCATGCAGACAGGGTTTCCCTCAGTACCAATCCTTCCTTTATGCCCAAGGTGGTGTCTAGTGTGGCCCTAAATCAGTCCATTCATTTGCCTCCTTTTTTCCCCCGAATACTGCACTCTTTGGACGTGCACAGACAACTTAGATTTTATTTGGACAGGACGAAGTCTCTGAAAATCTGAACAGCTGCTAGTTGGCTTTGCTGCAGGGGCAGAGGGGAAGACCATTTCAAAGCAAACCATTTCCAAATGGATAGCCCATTGCATTCATTTCTGCTACAAGCACCATGGAAAACCTACCCCACAGGTGATAAGATCACATTCCACCAGGGCTGCATCTACCTCTGCAGCCTTTCTCAGAGGAGTCCTTACCAGGGATATCCTAGAAGCTGCTACCTGGAGTTCTGTACATACCTTCACCAAGCAAAGCTTTACTTTTATGTATGTCTTTTTGCAAGAGCACTACTGTATGGAAAGGTTTTCCCCATCACTCCTACACCTCCAAGTATACTGACTCAGATTGCTGTACTTGAGTGAAAACGAAATATTCCTAACTCTAAAACAGTACATGTGAAGTTGTGCAATATCGCCGTTCATTCATCACTGATGGGTTCAGAGCTGATCCTCAGCTCAGACACGGCAGACTAGCAAGCTCAAAGTTCTCCAGTAGCTCGAGACCCCACCCCTTATCTCACAGTGCACTGCTGGAATTTTCTCGGATCTAATTTGCCACGGCATGGATCTCTTGGTTTCCAGCTTTGCTTGAGACTTTATTGGGAGTTTTTCAACTTTCAGCAAGTTATATTTTTCAATTTTTATATATCCTTGATCTATATTTAATAGCAGATATTACTCACTAGTTAGATAGTAGTTTTTATGTGTTTCCCTTTCCTCAGTATAATCTCTTTGTCTTCAGCCCTTTGGCCTTAGGATCCCTTCTTTAGTTATTAGTCAGTGTTCCTTGTTGGGACTATTGTTTTTGGATTACTTAATCCTGTTTATATATAGTTGCAGTTGCCCCTTTTGGGCCGTGTGTGTGTTTGTGTGAGTTAATAGCTCATAGTTGGTATGTTTCAGTTGTGGAAATGTCTGAAGAAAAAGACAAACATCCAAAGTCTGTGTTTAAAAAGTGCCCAGACTGCGGACAGAAAATGTCAGTCACGGATACCCATGTGCAGTGTGTTTACTGTGTGGGTGAGGTGCACCTGCAAGAGTCTTGCAGTATCTGTCACTCCTTTTCCACCAGAGTGCTAGCAGAAAGGAAGAGGAAATTGATTGTTAGGGGTATCCTCAAACACCCCTTTTCTGAGGCATTGTCTGACCAGGATGGAGCCACTAAATCGTCCTCTGATTCTAGGTCCAAAAAAAGGGAAAACTGCCAAAGTGTGGTGACTTCGGCTCCACTGTTTTCGGAGCAGACAGTCTGTTCTTTTCGAAACTGGGACACTGCTCTGGAACCGGTTGCCGAAAAACCTCCATCCATATTGCTCCAATCAGCTCTATCTGTTCACTCTTCCAGGTCCTCTCCCAGCTTATCTGATCTGGATATGGACTGGCTGGTTCAGAAACTCTCAAAGGCACCAGGCCTAGTTAAATTGCTGTCAGCTCAGACCCAACCGTTGGAGCTGAAGACCACTACTCTTGAATTGTCTGCTCCTCCTCCGAGCCATACCGGACCTTCGGAGCCGGAGGAGGCCGACCTGATGATTGTGGATCCCTTGGAGCAGACACCTGCTCCAGTGTCATCGGCTCCATCTGCTCGGATGTTTTTGGCGCCGACCGGGGACTCTAGGAGCTGACACACTCCGGTCGGGTCTGGGGAGGATAGCTGCACCAACTTGTTGGTGCCGACTCTTCCTCTCTGGGCCTCTGCTCGGGTGAGCTCTGCTCCTACCTCGGGCTTGGAGCCCACGGCTTCGGTGCGGGAGGAGATTGCAGCTCCGGAGCCATCAACTCATCATCGCAGCCGAGGTGCATTCAAAGCCATGAGGCGAGTCTTGTCTCCTAAGACTTCCTCATCTCAAGGTCTGGCCTCTTCTTCCCCTAAAGTGCCTGTGTCAGTTTCTCTCTCTTCCGATCATCCCAAGCGTAGAGACCCTGAGCCTCAGGTAGCCCCACAGGGCACTCCCTGCTCTTCTGAGACCTCTCCAGAAGTCCCCCCCCCCGAAGAAGTTCCCAAGGATAGATTATGCAAGAGGAGGCATTTGGACTCCCCCCAGGAGTCTCACATCGGACACCGACCTTGGGTGAATCAGAAGGGTCCCCTAGATCCCCCTCTGAGGATATCTCCTTTGCGGAGATTCTTGAAATTCTTTGGCAGAGGGGTGATTGGCAGTCCAAGAGCCCTACTAAGGACGGTTCTTCTGAAGGCGTTCGGGTCTCAACCTTCCACGTTTTGGGTAACTCTGCCCTACGATGAGCTTATGGACCTGGTCTCAGGGCATGGGAGTCTCCAGAATCTATGGAACCTGTTCCTAGGAGGCCTAATAACTTTGTCAGCCCCTGTGGAGAAGTCCTTTTTGAGCAAGGGGAGTCCTTGTTGATGCCATGGTGGTGGTGGCAGCCACCAAAAAGGAAATGTCTGAGACTTCCTCATCTGTCCATCCTCCTAACCTTTTCTTGCCTCAGTCTGATGTCAGAAAAAGTTAACAATTGCATTTCTTGTGGAAAGCAAATACCTCATAAGCCCCCGACAAAAGGCTTAGACACGAGGAGGATTATGCCTCCTCTGATCAGGTGTCTGTTTCCTCAGGCTCCTGTGAGGAACAGGATTACTCCTTTCCCCCTTATGAAGATTCTGATGCTGAAGACTCAATTCCCTCAGCTTTTCCCCCCTGAAGACTACTCCTTTGGGGAAACCTTACACACCATGAGGGAACTTTTTCACTGGGAAGGTCAGGCTCCGGGAGTTTCTTTTACTTCCCCAGTACAGACCTCTTGCTATCCCCCCTGTTTTGGACATAGTAGATGATGTTTTCTTAGAATCTAGTTTAAATCCAGATTCTCTGCCTCCTGCTCCAGCCAAACCAGATAGATACTATAGAGTGCCTGACTCTCACAAATTCCTTTACAAAGGCCCTGCTGCTGATCCAGAGACCATCTCCCAGGGTCCCAAGGGGACTAAGGCTTCTATGGCTAAAAATCCTGTACCTTCGGAAAGGGACTCCAGAGCACTAGACAGGTGGGGAAAGAAGGTTTACACCTCTACTACTCTAGCTATGAGAGCATTAAATTGTCAACTTCACATGCTTAAATACCAGCAATTCCTTATGTCAAATAAAACAAAAGATGGGCACGCTCCCTCAACAGTCTGAACTCAAGGAAATGCAAGATCTGTTGCATGCAGCTGAACAGGTGGGCAAACATACTTTACAATGTGGTTTTGATGCCTTGGAAGCTTCTTCCAAGAGCAGCTGTTACTGGGTCTGTGATACGTAGGCATGCTTGGTTAAAGGAAAAATCTCTGCCTGATCATGTTAAAGCAAAGTTACTGGATGCGCCCCTACAGCAGGATGTTTTATTTGGGGTTAAAGCAGAGGAGGTTTTAAAGAAAATGGAGGATAAGGCAAAATCTATGCAGACGGTCAGATTTCTTACAGGTACAGCCCCCACGCTTCAGCAGAAATTGGCCAACAAAAATTGGTCCTTTCCAGCTTCTGATAGGCCACAGAGGGTAAATACAGGCGCCCAAGGGCAGAGGACAAGCACAAATCTCTTACAAACCTCGCCAATGGGGCACTTCAACACAGAAGGGAGGAGAAGACAGGTCCCAAACCACTAGAAGGCAAACACAATGACATCAAAATGCCAAGCAAAACACTCTTGGCAGCTCCCTTGGGAGGAAAATTAACACTTTTTGCAGACAACTGCCGCATCGTCACAAAGGACAAATGGGTCCTAGACATCATCCCACACTGATACAGATTCAATTTCCACACCTTGCCAAGGCTAAAAGGAATGCCAAACCTGCCACAAAATCAGTTGGCAGAGGCACAAAAACAAATTACAGCTCTCATGGACATGAAAGCCATCCAACTGGTACCTACACAGGAGCAAGGCCAAGGATTTTACTCAAGGCTCTTTCTAGTCCCCAGAAAGGACAATGCTTGGAGACCCATTTTGGACCTTTCAGTTTTAAACACTTTCTTGCAAGTACCCAAATTCAAGATGCTAACACTACAGCAGCTTCTTCCCATGTTGGGCAAGAAAGCTTGGCTAGTAACGAACCTCAAGGAGGCATACCTGCATGTCCCTATCAGACAAAATTGCAGAAGATACCTCCGTTTCATTGCAGGTTCAACCTATTACCAATTCTCTGCACTGCCCTTTGGCTTATCTACTGCGCCCAGGGTCTTCACAAAATGCCTGGCACCAGTAATTGCATACTGCAGACAGAGGGGAATTCAGATATACCCATACCTGGACGACTGTCTCATACAAGCAGAAAGCAAGGACATTCTCTTACAACACCTGGTTTTTGTAAGACATCTAAGTTGCCTAGGGTACACAGTAAATGAACAGAAATCAAAACTAGTGCCCTCACAAACTATGACATTCCTAGGTGCCATCTTGAATACAATGGCCCAGATGGCTTATCTGACGCCAGACAAACAACTACAATTAACTCAATACTTCAGAACAATGGCAACAAAGGCCCAACTCCCTGCAAGAAAAATTCTGCAGGCCTTGGGCTTCATGGCATCTTGCGTACTACTAATACCATTTGCAAAACTGCATATGAGGAAATTACAATGGCACCTAAAAAGCATATGGACTCAACACAGTCACAGCTTGGAAACAATGATAACTCTCATTCCCTGCCTTCAGCAGGATTTTTTATGGTGGTCACAGGCTTGTCACCTCAACAAGGGTCAGCCTTTCACCCTACCCCCAGCCAGGCAAGCTAAGACAACAGATGCACCTGACTATGCACACATGGCAGGACGGTGCATTCAAGGCTTATGCACAGCAGATCAAAGGAATCTGCACATCAATCAAAAAAATGCTAGCTGTACAAAATGCTCTGACAGCCTTCAAGGACCTCTTGTATCCAGGACAGCTTATCATAAGGACAGACAGCACCACAGTAATGTGGTACAGAAACAAGGGGGCACACACTCCTACCCTCTATGCAGGCAAGCAATGACCTTGTGGAACACAGCACTGGCTTACCAAGTTCAATTACAAGCGCAATTCCTGCCAGGAAAAAAGAACATATTGGCAGACGACCTAAGCAGAAACATCATGGATCCCCACGAATGGAAACTGGATCCACAAGTATTCGCAATGATAACTCAAAAGTGGGGGCTCCCAGAGATAGTTTTGAGGGCTGGCAAACAGGTCTATCAGCCAACAAGGTTGCACAAGGACCTTTCACAAACAAGCTTGGAAAGTGGAGACACTCATTCAGTTGGAAAATGCTAACAGTACATGCCTTTCCTCCACTACTCCTTCTCACAAAGGTGCTACTGAAAGTCAGGATGGAGAGACCCCGAATGATACTCATTGCTCCAGACTGGCCACGCCAGCACTGGTACCCACTAATGTTAAGTTGTCAATCTCACCTTCATTCTTGCTGGATGGGTTCGGAGCCGATCCTCTGCTCTGGCTCTGCCTAATACTAAAGCTCGAGCTATTTTTACCGGCTCGAGGCTATGCTATGTCCCATAATGCTAGGTGTCATATACCTAGATCTCGTTTGCCGCTTCAGCTACGAGGTTGCGTTTTCACCTGCTCCAGGTCGTATTTAGAATTTTTATAATTATAGTTAGTTTTCGATTGATATTTTTTCTAAGAGTTCCCAAGGATAGATTATGCAAGAGGAGGCATTTGGACTCCCCCCAGGAGTCTCACATCGGACACCGACCTTGGGTGAATCAGAAGGGTCCCCTAGATCCCCCTCTGAGGATATCTCCTTTGCGGAGATTCTTGAAATTCTTTGGCAGAGGGGTGATTGGCAGTCCAAGAGCCCTACTAAGGACGGTTCTTCTGAAGGCGTTCGGGTCTCAACCTTCCACGTTTTGGGTATCTCTGCCCTACGATGAGCTTATGGACCTGGTCTCTCGTAGGGCATGGGAGTCTCCAGAATCTATGGAACCTGTTCCTAGGAGGCCTAATAACTTTGTCAGCCCCTGTGGAGAAGTCCTTTTTGAGCAAGGGGAGTCCTTGTTGATGCCATGGTGGTGGTGGCAGCCACCAAAAAGGAAATGTCTGAGACTTCCTCATCTGTCCATCCTCCTAACCTTTTCTTGCCTCAGTCTGATGTCAGAAAAAGTTAACAATTGCATTTCTTGTGGAAAGCAAATACCTCATAAGCCCCCGACAAAAGGCTTAGACACGAGGAGGATTATGCCTCCTCTGATCAGGTGTCTGTTTCCTCAGGCTCCTGTGAGGAACAGGATTACTCCTTTCCCCCTTATGAAGATTCTGATGCTGAAGACTCAATTCCCTCAGCTTTTCCCCCCTGAAGACTACTCCTTTGGGGAAACCTTACACACCATGAGGGAACTTTTTCACTGGGAAGGTCAGGCTCCGGGAGTTTCTTTTACTTCCCCAGTACAGACCTCTTGCTATCCCCCCTGTTTTGGACATAGTAGATGATGTTTTCTTAGAATCTAGTTTAAATCCAGATTCTCTGCCTCCTGCTCCAGCCAAACCAGATAGATACTATAGAGTGCCTGACTCTCACAAATTCCTTTACAAAGGCCCTGCTGCTGATCCAGAGACCATCTCCCAGGGTCCCAAGGGGACTAAGGCTTCTATGGCTAAAAATCCTGTACCTTCGGAAAGGGACTCCAGAGCACTAGACAGGTGGGGAAAGAAGGTTTACACCTCTACTACTCTAGCTATGAGAGCATTAAATTGTCAACTTCACATGCTTAAATACCAGCAATTCCTTATGTCAAATAAAACAAAAGATGGGCACGCTCCCTCAACAGTCTGAACTCAAGGAAATGCAAGATCTGTTGCATGCAGCTGAACAGGTGGGCAAACATACTTTACAATGTGGTTTTGATGCCTTGGAAGCTTCTTCCAAGAGCAGCTGTTACTGGGTCTGTGATACGTAGGCATGCTTGGTTAAAGGAAAAATCTCTGCCTGATCATGTTAAAGCAAAGTTACTGGATGCGCCCCTACAGCAGGATGTTTTATTTGGGGTTAAAGCAGAGGAGGTTTTAAAGAAAATGGAGGATAAGGCAAAATCTATGCAGACGGTCAGATTTCTTACAGGTACAGCCCCCACGCTTCAGCAGAAATTGGCCAACAAAAATTGGTCCTTTCCAGCTTCTGATAGGCCACAGAGGGGTAAATACAGGCGCCCAAGGGGCAGAGGACAAGCACAAATCTCTTACAAACCTCGCCAATGGGGCACTTCAACACAGAAGGGAGGAGAAGACAGGTCCCAAACCACTAGAAGGCAAACACAATGACATCAAAATGCCAAGCAAAACACTCTTGGCAGCTCCCTTGGGAGGAAAATTAACACTTTTTGCAGACAACTGCCGCATCGTCACAAAGGACAAATGGGTCCTAGACATCATCCCACACTGATACAGATTCAATTTCCACACCTTGCCAAGGCTAAAAGGAATGCCAAACCTGCCACAAAATCAGTTGGCAGAGGCACAAAAACAAATTACAGCTCTCATGGACATGAAAGCCATCCAACTGGTACCTACACAGGAGCAAGGCCAAGGATTTTACTCAAGGCTCTTTCTAGTCCCCAGAAAGGACAATGCTTGGAGACCCATTTTGGACCTTTCAGTTTTAAACACTTTCTTGCAAGTACCCAAATTCAAGATGCTAACACTACAGCAGCTTCTTCCCATGTTGGGCAAGAAAGCTTGGCTAGTAACGAACCTCAAGGAGGCATACCTGCATGTCCCTATCAGACAAAATTGCAGAAGATACCTCCGTTTCATTGCAGGTTCAACCTATTACCAATTCTCTGCACTGCTGCCCTTTGGCTTATCTACTGCGCCCAGGGTCTTCACAAAATGCCTGGCACCAGTAATTGCATACTGCAGACAGAGGGGAATTCAGATATACCCATACCTGGACGACTGTCTCATACAAGCAGAAAGCAAGGACATTCTCTTACAACACCTGGTTTTTGTAAGACATCTAAGTTGCCTAGGGTACACAGTAAATGAACAGAAATCAAAACTAGTGCCCTCACAAACTATGACATTCCTAGGTGCCATCTTGAATACAATGGCCCAGATGGCTTATCTGACGCCAGACAAACAACTACAATTAACTCAATACTTCAGAACAATGGCAACAAAGACCCAACTCCCTGCAAGAAAAATTCTGCAGGCCTTGGGCTTCATGGCATCTTGCGTACTACTAATACCATTTGCAAAACTGCATATGAGGAAATTACAATGGCACCTAAAAAGCATATGGACTCAACACAGTCACAGCTTGGAAACAATGATAACTCTCATTCCCTGCCTTCAGCAGGATTTTTTATGGTGGTCACAGGCTTGTCACCTCAACAAGGGTCAGCCTTTCACCCTACCCCCAGCCAGGCAAGCTAAGACAACAGATGCACCTGACTATGCACACATGGCAGGACGGTGCATTCAAGGCTTATGCACAGCAGATCAAAGGAATCTGCACATCAATCAAAAAAATGCTAGCTGTACAAAATGCTCTGACAGCCTTCAAGGACCTCTTGTATCCAGGACAGCTTATCATAAGGACAGACAGCACCACAGTAATGTGGTACAGAAACAAGGGGGCACACACTCCTACCCTCTATGCAGGCAAGCAATGACCTTGTGGAACACAGCACTGGCTTACCAAGTTCAATTACAAGCGCAATTCCTGCCAGGAAAAAAGAACATATTGGCAGACGACCTAAGCAGAAACATCATGGATCCCCACGAATGGAAACTGGATCCACAAGTATTCGCAATGATAACTCAAAAGTGGGGGCTCCCAGAGATAGTTTTGAGGGCTGGCAAACAGGTCTATCAGCCAACAAGGTTGCACAAGGACCTTTCACAAACAAGCTTGGAAAGTGGAGACACTCATTCAGTTGGAAAATGCTAACAGTACATGCCTTTCCTCCACTACTCCTTCTCACAAAGGTGCTACTGAAAGTCAGGATGGAGAGACCCCGAATGATACTCATTGCTCCAGACTGGCCACGCCAGCACTGGTACCCACTAATGTTAAGTTGTCAATCTCACCTTCATTCTTGCTGGATGGGTTCGGAGCCGATCCTCTGCTCTGACTCTGCCTAATACTAAAGCTCGAGAGCTATTTTTACCGGCTCGAGGCTATGCTATGTCCCATAATGCTAGGTGTCATATACCTAGATCTCGTTTGCCGCTTCAGCTACGAGGTTGCGTTTTCACCTGCTCCAGGTCGTATTTAGAATTTTTTATAATTATAGTTAGTTTTCGATTGATATTTTTTTCTAGATTTTTTTCTAATAGTGTTAGTAGTGACCCGACTAGTCTTACCACCCTTTATTAGTAGTTTTCCTACTCTTTTCCACCCTTAAAGTGGTTAGGCCTTTATCTCCCCCCTTTTACAGTAGTTTGTAAAGTAAATTTATACAGGTTACTTAACTAGGTGTGTGTGTGTGGAATTTTGTTTTATTGTAGTAATTGTAAGAGTGTCAAGTGTTGTGTGTGTGTTTGTATACTTGTTAGACTTTGTTGTCCCATTCCTATGGTATCATGTCTAAGGATACCAAGATATCGGGATTCAACAAGTGTGACTCGTGCTGTCAGAAGATGTCTCTGACAGACTGTCAAACTTCATGTGTGTATTGTTTGGGCCCTCTGCACCTGCAGGACTCTTGTTCCATCTGTCATGCTTTTAGCCCAAGAGTCCTGCAGGAGCGCAGAAATAAGCTCATCTTAAGGGGCTTATTGAAGCCCGAGGGTTCTCCTACCAAGCCTCTGTCAGGAAAACCTTCCAAGCCCACCAAACCGTCAGCTCCATGTCTGGAGCCGGCGCCGAGCGGACCTTCTGCCTCGTCGGTTCCGGCCGGAACAGATACATCGAGGCCTCAGTCAGCTCCGACCTTGGCATCAGAGCAGTCTCCAAGCCGAAAGCACTCCCGATCTCCCTCATTGGAGTCGGTCAGGTCAGCTCCGAAGTCCCCTTTGCTAGTGGAGCCATAGGTCTCACTCCTCTAGATCTTCCAGGCTTTCGGACCACGACCTCGAGAGGGTAGTCAGTAGGCTTTTGAAGTCGCAGGCACTCGCGCAGTTATTGCATAGCCTGTCTCAACAGACAGCGGCTTCCCCAATGCCTGCTCCAGTTCCTCCTCCGACTATTCCTTCGAGCTCGGAGCCGGAGGCAGTCAGGGTTGGTACCGTGGGGGCGTCGGAACAGATTCCACCCTTATCGGTTCTTTCGTCGGCTCCGATTCCTTCATTGGCTCCGTCCTTGGAGGGATCCGGGCGCCGAGACTCCCTCGTCTGTTCTGAGAGGGCGAGTGGCATCAGACCCTTGTCCGACCCCGTTCTCCCACGGAGTGTCGGCGCAGGTGAGCTCTGCCCCAACATCGGCCTCGGAGCCATCCCTCTCGGTGCCGGGAGGAGCTCTCATCTCTTCGGAGCTGGGTCCCTCCTCTCTCTGCCCGATAGGGGCACCTTTGAGGTCATGAGCGTGCTGGCTCCTACCCCGGCGCCACGGTCGACCCCTCCTTCCATGGTGCCTGCTTCGGCCTCTGCCTACCCTCCCGAACCTAACCGTGGAGAACCAACGCTCCAGGTCGCCCCATTGGGCGTATCCTCCTCTTCTGAGGCCTTCCCTAATCCTGCGAGGGAGCCCCCTCAGAAGAGGACATGCAAGAGGAAGCATGTGGACTCCCCGGAGTCAGTGACATCTGACACCGACCTGGATGATTCGGAAGAGTCCCCAAGGTCCCCCTCTGAGGATGTCTCATTTTCTGACATCCTAGAAATCCTTAAACAGAGGGGGAACTGATCTGCCCTCAACCCTCCCGAGGACGGGTCGGTGTACCTGGACACATTCGGTTGTCACCCTTCCACCTCCTGGGTGTCCCCGCCTTTCGACCCACTCATGGAGGTGGTGGCTCGGAAGGCGTGGATGGCTCCGGTTACTGTGGAACCAACTCCCTGGAGGCCCACAGTTTATTACAACCCCTTCGGGCAAGCAATTTCTCACTAAGGGCGTTCCAGTTGATGCCATGGTGGTGGTGGTGGCCACTAAGGAGTTGGCTGACGCTTCAGTTCCTGTCCCTCCTCCTAATAAGAAATCTAGGACTATGGATAGGTACGGCAAGCGGATGTTTTCTTCAGCGACCTTTGCCATGCATTCGCTGAATTATTTGTGCCATTTCACCCGTCTTCAGAGAGACCTTCTCAAAGAACTAGGTGATACCTTGCAGGACCCATCAGCTGCGGGCTCTCAGGAAAAGCTCAACTCCCAGCTAGGGACCCCTGAACTCTATTGTAAACTCCTCCATGCGGCTCATCTCCTATGCCGCTGATGGAGCGAGTAGGGCTGCAGGCACGGGCGTTGCTCTAAGAAGTGGTGCCTGGATGCGGCTTTGCAACTTTGCCGTCCCTTTCAAGGCATCTTTCACTAAACACCCCCTTTGACGGTTCTGCCTTGTTTGGACCTCAAGTGAAGGATGCATTGACCAGGTGCGAGCAGGAAGGCAAGACTCTCTCTGCTGTAGGAGTCTTTCTACCCCTTCTAGACCATAACCTAAGGGTCAGAAAGGTGGGAAAATGTGGTTCCGCAAACCTCGGGGAGAGTACTGCCTGACGCATGTGGTGAGCTTCCTTCCAGAGGCAGAGGAGGGAACAATAATAGACGCCGCCCGAGGGGCAGGGGGGGGTTCGCAGAATCAGAGTAGCAGAGAATCTTTCTCTGGCAAACCCTTCCAGCACCCCTGAGGGGCTGCCTGACTGTCCACCTTCGGAGGCAGTCAGGGGAAGACCATCACTGTATCCAGAAGCCTGGCATTCCCTCACTCAAGACAAATGGGTACGGTCGATCATATCTGAGGGCTACAGAATTCCCTTTACTCACACCCCACAACAGCCAAAAGGGCCCCTTCCAGACGTTCCACCCGGTCTGAGGGATCTAGCAGCACTAGAAATTTCAAAGCTGCTAAGAAAAAGGGCCATCCAGCCAGTCCCAGCAGACCAACAAGGATCCGGTATCTACTCCAAGTTCTTTTTGGTACCAAAAAAGGGGACTGGAGACCTATTTTGGATCTCAGCAGGCTGAACAAGTCTGTTTAAAGAACAAAATTCCAGATGGTCACGCTACAGTCCATTCTACCCTTTCTGGATCAGGACAATTGAATGTGCTCTATAGACCTTCAGTATACGTGCTACCATATCAAGATGAACAGGCGCTCCAGAAGGTTTCTCCGCTTCCGGCTGGGAGCCAGTCACTACCAATTCAGAGCCCTGCCCTTTGGCCTCACCACAGCCCCCAGGGTGTTTACCAAATGCATGGCAGTGGTTGCGGCTCACCTAAGACGACAAGGATTCCAGGTGTTTCCATATTTAGACGACTGGCTCCTTACGGCCACCACGAGGCATCGACTACTCCAATCCAGGGATTACGCTGTACAAATGTGCAACGCGCTAGGTATCTCTCTCAATTTTGAAAAGTCTGCATTGTCGCCTTGTCAGTCTACTGCCTTCATAGGCGCCGTTTTAAACAGTGGAGCTCTCAGCAAAACTACCCGCACCAGAGTTTCAGACATTCGCAACCATGTTCAGATCCTACTACAGGAGACCAAAGTCCAAGCCAGATTTGTACTAAAAACACTTGGTCTCATGGCAGCAGCAATCACTTTACTCCCCCTAGCACGTTTTCATATGCGAATCCTGCAGTGGATGTTATTTTCCCAGTGGTCCTTTCAGCAGCTCCCCATGTCACACACCATTCTAATCACTCAGTCATGCAAAAGACACCTTTCTTGGTGGACGGTCTCCCCTCAAGTACTCCAGGGCAGACCTGTGGTCCTTCCTCCTCCTGTTGCCACTGTGACAACGGATGCCTCCCTGATCGGGTGGGGGGGGCATTTTCAGGGCAGGACAGTCCAGGGCACATGGCAACCCTTTGAATACCACTTGCACATAAATGTCTTGGAAATGAGAGCGGTACTTTTAGCGTTGCAGGCCCTTCAGGACTCTCTACCAACCGGGACTATTGCAATTCAAACAGACAATATGTCTGTAGTGTGGTACATCAACAAGCAGGGCGGAACCAGATCCTACTCCCTATGTCGAGGAGCACTCAGACTTTGGCAATGGGCGATCTCTTCTCAACGGTTTCTGGTAGCAACGCATATTCCCGGGAAGTCCAACGTCATAGCGGACAGACTGAGCAGAGCCATTCTCATGCCTCACAAGTGGTCTCTCAACCAGACAATAGCGGAAAGAATTTTCAGAAGGTGGGGGTCATCCTTGCTGCGACAGTTTTGCAACACCTCTAAACAGCAAGTGCCCGACTTCTTCACCCTGTTCCCTCTCCCAGGTCTACCCCTTAGCGACGCTCTAGTTCACGATTGGCCCCGGGGTCTTCTTTATGCATTCCCCCCCTTTCCCTTGATTACTCAATTAATCCAGAAAGCAACTGCCTTGAGAGCCAGGATGATCCTTATTGCCCCTTACTGGCCTCGACAAATTTGGTTTCCGTTCCTGCAATGCCATCTACTGGAGAAGCCCTGGCATCTGGACCCAGTGCCAGATCTTCTGACCCATCAATTGGGCAGGTTGCATCAGTCCCTTCGATCTCTCAACCTCACAGCATGGTTACTCCACTTCCAACCCTAGCTAGGCTTCACCTTATCTCTCAACCAGTTCGAGATATTATCCTCGCTTCTCAAAAGTCTACTACTAGAAAGACTTATGCTAGCAAATGGAAGCGTTTCTCTGTCTAGGCAGGGAAAAAGCATGTGGACCCCTTTACGGCTCCCGTCCAGACAGTTCTAGAGTTTCTAGCAGAACTCTTTCGATTGGGCTCCTCCAGCTACCATCAGAGTTCAACTGGCAACTATTGCAAATTTCCACGTTTGCTTGTCGGAGACCAGCATCATGTCCCACAAACTTTGCAAAGCCTTTTTAAAAGGAACCCTTTTACTTAGGCCCCCGGTTAAGGACCCTCCCCCACAGTGGGACTTAAATTTGGTACTGTCTTCCTTAATTCTTCCTCCCTTTGAGCCGGCGGCTTCGTGTTCGTTGAAGTTGCTCTTGTGGAAAACACTCTTCTTAGTAGCCATCACCTCAGCAAGAAGGGTCTCGGAACTTCAAGCCCTTTGCGTTCGCCCTCCTTATCTTGTTTTTCGCAAAGACGGAGTGTCTCTTAGGACTAATCCCTCCTTTTTACCCAAAATAATCTCAGAAAAAAATCTGAATCAGACCATAGATCTTCCAGTCTTCTTCCCAAATTACACCAATAGAGCTGAACGAAAGTTACATTCTTTGGACGTTCACCGTCAATTACGCTTCTACCTGGATAGAAGTAAGCAAATGAGAAAATCAAACCAGCTCTTCCTGTCTTATGCGGAGGGGAAGCAAGGCCAACCAGTCTCTAAGGTAACTTTGTCCAGGTGGTTGTCCTGTCTTATGTTGGTCTATCAGTTGAGGAACACCGAACTTCCTACAAAGCCTAGAGCCCATTCAACCAGAGCTTTAGCTTCTTCAATAGCCTTTCAGGCAAGGTTGCTAATGGATTCCATTTGCGCAGCGGCCACTTGGGCCTCTCCTCATACCTTCATTTCTCATTACAAGCTCGATATGGCCTCCAGAAGTCGGGCTGATTTTCTTTCCACGGTACTCAAGAGTTTGTTCCATTGAGCCACCCAGGATTTAGGTGCTAAGGACGCTGTACCATCCAGCAAGAATGAAGGCGAGGTTGACAACTTAACATTGAGAAGTTGTGTTCTTACCATAACATTCCATGTTAGTTGTCTTCTCGCCTTCTTTCTTGCGTCCCACCCTCCATCCCCCTAGCCTGGGAGATCTAGAGTACCTTGTGAGAATTTTTGCCACCTCAGTTATTTCCCCAGCTAGCTCCCTCTTTTTTGCTAGCTCTTCTAGAGGGCTTATATATATATTTTATATATATATATATATATATATATATCTCTATATATATATATATCCTTCTCCCTTTTGTATCTATGATTAGGTGGATTGTTCTCTGTTGACGCCTAGCATTATAGGACATAGCATAGCCTTGAGCCGGTAAAAATAGCTCTCGAGCTTTAGTATTAGGCTGAGTCGGAGCCGAGGATCAGCTCCGAACCCATCCAGCAAGAAAGAAGGCAAGAAGAAAACAACTAACATGGAACATTATGATAAGAACATAACTTCTCATTAAGGAATATGGCCCATGGCCCACCATGGATTCTACCACAAATTACCCACCTGCTCACACAGCAAGACAATCAGATTCTACACAGCCAGCTCAAAACCTTAAACTTGGCTGTATGGCAAATCACGTAGGCAACCAGCCAGCTCCTCTCTCTCAAGCTGTTATGGAAGTTATTCAGGAGGCCAGGAGGCCCAGCACCAGGAAAGCCTACTCAGACAAATGGAAAAGGTTTTGCGCCTGGAACCAAGCTAAAGGCCAAAATACCCTTCAGCCTGACATACCTCAGATTCTGCAATATCTTACTGAGATGTTACACAAAGGGCGCTTTCTTTTTCATCTATTAAAATCCACGCCTCGGCTATTTCTGCTCACTACAACACGGATCCTCCCTTATTTTCACATCCACTCTTAAGGCAGTTTCTCAGAGGGGCCAAGAACATTAGGCCTCCCAGGAGAGCACCAACACCTACTTGGGACCTCAATTTTGTTCTGGAAAAACTCACGCTACCTCCTTTTGAACCAGGTTTCTCAGCTGACCTAAAGTTTATATCATGGAAGACTGCCCCTGCTGCTAGCAATCACTTCAGCTTGAAGAGTGTCAGAGCTTCAGGCACTAATGGCAGTAGAGCCTTTCCTCATTTTTCATCAAGACAGGGTTTCTCTACGAACTAACCCCTCTTTTATGCCTACAGTGGTATCCAGTGTGGCCCTAAATCAAACCATCCATTTTACCCACCTTCTTTCCAAATCTACCGAACAAAGGAGAAAGACTCCTGCATTCCTTGGACATTCAAAGACAGCTACGTTACTACTTGGATAAAACTAAGGTTTTCAGAAAGTCTGACCAGCTTCTTGTATCCTATGCTACAGCATCACAAGGAAAGGCTATCTCAAAACAAACCATTTCCAAATGGATAGGACATTGCATACGGTTTTGCTACACCCACCATGGAATACCAGTTCCTGTTACCATAAGGCCCCACTCTACCAGGGCAGCAGCTACATCTACAGCCTTCCTCAGGGGGGTACCAACCAAGGATATTCTGGAAGCTGCAACTTGAGTTCAGTACACACCTTCACCAAACATTATCACTTACCACTTTACTCTAAGACCAAAGCGGGCTTCGCCACTGCAGTTTTGCAGGGCCTTCTAGCCCCCTCTAACCCTGTTTGACTCCTCCGCCCATCCTTAGCTTTGGGATTCTACCCAAGTGTGATGACTGCAGCAGGGTAACACGATGAACATATTACAGTTTTGTACCTACCATAAATGTAGATGTTAGAGTGTATACCCTGCTGCAGTCCAGGTTACCCTCCCTCCATCCCCTCTAATACTAGCTGAACTTATCTCTCTTCTATACAACCTCTGTGGTGTATTTGCTTGTGCCTAAGGGTTTTGTTTTATTTTTTTTTCCCAAGATAGCTATATATATATATATATATATATATATATATATATATATATATATATATATGTATATGTGTGTGTATATATATATATATATATATATATATCGAAATGCTGAAATATCGAATTTCAGTATCTCGAGACTATAACACCGAATCCACAAAACACCGACAAATAAAAACTGCGAAACCACATAACCGAAAACACCGCACACACTACTCAACATACAACACAACACCCACATCACAACATAAACAAAAAAACACACATACACAACTCACACACACATAAGCAGGGGGGCAAGCACCCCTGCACACCCCCCTACTTATATATACTAACTCAGAGATCGCACAAACACAACACAAAAAGCTCACTCACACACGCACATTCTCCAATCCCTCACACACACACTAACTCCCACTCAAAACCCTTACAAAACACTCACTTACCTGACATAACACCTACATCCAAACACGGCACCGTGCCTCTATATATATATATATATATATATATATATATATATATATATATATATATATATATATATATATATATATATTTTATATATATACATTTTTATATATATATATTTATATATATTTATATATTTATATATATATATATATATATATATATATATATATATATATATATATATATATATATACACACACACACACATATTTTTGGCCACCTATTAGGGGCACCTGACATCTGGGGCAAGAAAAACTGAAGAAAATGACATCTGATGCCTCTGATATACCCCTGGCGCTCTGACGTCAGTGAAGGTGACAGCAACAGACGCCGGACCAAGACTTTGGAATTCTGGCAGACTGCGGGACCGCCTGATGGCAGGATAACCCAAGTGTGATGACTGCAGCAGGGTATACACTCAAACATCTACATTTATGGTAGGTACAAAACTGTACCTTTCTTTACCATCGCATTCTGGAAGATCCATGGATCCTGGACCCAGTTCCAGACTTGTTGACACATCCGTCAGGGGATCTTCATCCATCCTTACAGACACTGAAGCTAACCACTTGGCTGCTCCAATTCCCCGCATAGCCAGGCTCTATGATCTTTCCCATGACACTAGTCAGATTTTGTTGGCTTCCCTTAAACCTTCCACGAGAAAATTGTATCGTAGTAAGTGCAAGAGTTTTTCCATTTGGCGGCACAGTGGTGCAGCGGTTAACGTTGTCGCCTCACAGCAAGAGGTTCTCTGGTTCGATTCTCGGCTGGGGTGCCTTCTGTGTGGAGTTTGCATGTTCTCCCTGTGCTTGCGTGGGTTTCCTCCGGGTACTCCGGTTTCCTCCCACATTCCAAAGACATGCATCTGGAGCATTTCTCCCCGGGCCTCTGCTGAAAACAGGATCTGTGGAACCCAGTCGGACATTCCCGGTCAACAAATGTTAAATAAAATAAATAAAATAAAATAAATAAAATAAATTTGGGCTTCTTCCCACAACATTGACCCTTACCAAGCGCCATTGTCTTCTATCTTACAATTCTTGACAGAAATCAACAAAGGAGCAGCGGCTGTTGCAGTGCGATTGCAATTAGCTGCTGTATGTAATTTCCATCTGGGAATCGATAGTTTGAATATTATGGCTCACCAATTGTCTAAGGCTTTTCTAAAAGGTTCCTTTCACATAAGGCCTCCAGTGAAGATGCCTTATTCCCCCTGGAATTTGAATTTTATGTTATCTCGTATCATTCTTCCTCCTTTTGAGCCTGCATCATCTTGTGAACTAAAATTTCTGTCATGGAAAACTCTCTTCTTAGTAGCCATCACTTCAGCCCATAAAGTGTCAGAGCTCCAAGCCGTATCCATCAAAGCCCCTTATATGGTCTTCCATGCTGACATGGATCTCTCAGGACAAATCCATCCTTTCTGCCCAAAGTATGTTCTGAGGTTAACATTAATCAAGTCATTGAGTTGCCGGTTTTCTTCCCTAATCATACCAACAAATTGGAATAAACGTTGCATAAACTCGATGTTCATAGACGACTTAGATTTTATTTGGACAGAACAAAAGACATTAGGAAATCAGATCAGCTCTGTCTCTTTTTCTGAGGCCAGGAAAGGTAAACCAGTTGCTAAAACAACCCTAAGTGGCTGTATCACCTACACATATGCTTGTCATAATATACCCTTGTCTAGTAAGGTAAAGGCTCATTCAACCAGAGCAGTTTCTACCTCTTCAGCCTTTCAAGCCAAATTACTTTTGGATAACATCTGTGCAGCAGCCACATGGTCTAAGCCTCACACTTTTTTATAACTCATTACAAAGTGGATAAGGCCTCCAGGGACAGGGCTTCATTTGGCTCTACGGTTCTGAAGAGTGTTCTTCCGTGATCTACCCAAGATCAGGGCACTAGGGACGCTACCCATCAGTGATGAATGAACGGCGAGATTCAACAACTTCACATAAAGAAGTTATGTACTCACCATAACGTTCCATGCGAGTTCCATCTCGCCTTCATTCTCACATCCCACCCCCTTCCTGGCTGGCAATTAACCTGGAGGCTGTCTTTATCCCGGTTTTTCAATGTGTATTCATTCCTAGGCAGAATAATTATTGTACTTCTATATGGTACGCAGCAAACAAGATCTGAGGTAATTCCAGCAGTGCATTGTGGGATAAGGGTGGCGTCTCGAGCTACTGGAGAACTTTGAGCTTGCTAGTCTGCCGTGTCGGAGCCGAGGGTTGGCTCTGAACCCATAAGTGAGAATGAAGGCGAGATGGAACAACTTGCATGGAACATTATGGTGAGTACATAACTTCTTTATCTCACAGCTGGTATGTTTGCTGAGGTATGACAGTCTTAAACACACAAGGAGAGCTTTTTGTATCCATTTCCTCACTGGTTCACAACAGTATTGACTTGATAGTGTTGCACTTGGAAGTTCCTCTACAATGTGTATGTACTAGTTCTTTCTGAAAATGTATAAGTTAATTGTGAAGTACTAACAGCTTCTTTTGTGAGTAACTTTAACATCCCCTAAATCTAATGTAATATATATTTGTTCTGAATTACTGAATGCCTATGGAAAAATAGACCTGTTGCATTGATGTTTTCACTGTTGATTTGTAAGTAAGGCACGTGTTGAACATAAAGTGAACTGGGGGCTGCTGTTTGAAGTACAGTTTTACTGTGAGCTTTATATATGTAATCTTTAGTCCTCAAGGTGTGAAATATTTACATTTCTGCCTCTTTAGTTTACTTCTCAGTATTGACATGTATATTAGTTTGATACATTAATGTTAATGTGCAGTACATTGTTTGGATACAGGTCAACAAGGATAAGATGTCTTCACTTTTAGGAAGCAGTTGTATCTAACAACATACTTTGTATGCATTGATTTATTTGCTTTTTTGTTTTACAGGATCCGGAGGTAATGGCAGCATTCCAAGATGTGGCACAAAATCCAGCAAATATTTCCAAATACCAGAGTAATCCCAAGGTTATGACTCTTATCTCCAAGCTTTCAAACAAATTTGGAGCTCATGGTGCTCATCCATAAAGACTTTGCGCTTGAGATAACAGCTGCAAAACACTTGTAATCATGGTAGTTTCCTATGAAGCAGACCGATGAAACTGTTTGTGGGAGTACTGGACAGAATAAAACTTGTATATGTATATTCAGATTTTTGTTTTTTTTTCCCCTTTATGCTTTGTATTAAGTCACAGCATTTTCTGAAAGCATCCTGTGGTGATAAAAGGAGATGAATTGCTGATGCAAACGAATGTCAGTCAAAGGTTTGTTTGTACGCATGTACAAGTGTAGCTCAGCAGCTTTCAAGGTCATGTATTCTTGCCAGTGAAAGTCATCTTGCATCATATTTTCTAATTTTAGTTTCAACATTTTAAACAAAATGCAGAATGGTGTAATCGCAAAACATGGTATATACATACCCATATAGTCAAGGAGGATTACTAGGATAGTGCTGCAGTAATTTAATAGTGCTTGACACTCTTCTCAGATTGGGTTCTAAAATGTGTACCTTGGATCTTGCTGTAAGGGGCCCTTGTTAGCAAGTAGCAATTGAAGATGCACTCTTATAAAAAACCTCCCAACAGGAATTCTTGCATTTTGTGTTTTTGCAGTTTCCACTAATGTATGCTGAGGACACCAAGTTATCCTGTCTTTGAGGTTCACACAGTTTGGATAGTAATTCTGAGTTTCGTTGTAGGAAAATTCCCCATGTATATATGCCAGAGAAAATCATATCTTAGTACTTGTAATCTTGGCAAATGTTAGGACATAATTCTAATTTTTATTGCTTGGGAGAGGAGGATAATGTAAAGGAATGTTATAAGCACCAGAGGGTAAGTGTGGTTACCATAAGGAAGCAGAAGATTGAGGCCTATTCTGCCTGAGATGGCAGTTTTGGAAAGTAGCTAGTATACTGAATAAACAAGTTAAAGGCACAAGTCCAAGCAAGGGTCATACCCCCATCCCCCTGTTATTAGACAGTCTATCTCAGCTTGTAAGAGATTGAGCTTGTATCATCTAATAACTGCTTAGGAGATAGAAGTAGGTACCTGGCAGCCAACTTCTCTCCCATGTTGAGCAAATGGCCATCTGGTCTGTACATGACAAATGGGCCCTCAAGGTCCCCCACCTATGAAGGCTGTTGGTAGAACTCTGGGTCTGGGAATCCCCACAAATTCTACTGTCCCATCAGCAAGTTGCACCTGGTTTCTTTCCTGCACGCACACTGCTGATCCCAAAACATTGACATTTGGAGGAATTTGATAGTGGTTGCAGGGACACATCCACAGTAAACTTTGTCTGTCATAACCGGACCCTACATAGTTTCTTTCCTTGGCAATAAAAGGAGGCCTCTTGTTGCTTATTTGCCACATGCCCAAACAGGCATTGGCAAGCACAGGTCACCCCCAGGAACTAGCAAGACCTCTGAGGAAGTTTCAGAGGTGTGAACTGAGGTCTGTAATTTTGAGACATACTAAAATAGAGCATCTCCTCCCATGAATTGCCAGCCATGAATGATAGATGCTCAGGCTCACAAAACTGGGTTGGCATGGATCTTATTTACTTTTCAAAAAGCCTTAACTAGTAGAGTTCCTTATAAGGATCTTTGCTGCAGTCTGTTCATAACAAAAGTTTATTAGCCACAGGAAGCCATCAGTTTCCTGCTAGAGTTGTATTGCATTCAGATCTATTTGAGTGTGCAGGATAATGTGTAGTACCTTGGCTGTTGGTAAGTCTGGAAGCAAAGTAACATGTAAGCCACTTCATCTTCTGTTCTTCCTTTTAGCACTGATGTTAGGTTGATGTGTGAGAGAAGTTTCCCTTTATACATTTTATAGTACAATATTTTAATCTGTTTTGAGCCTTAATAGTTCTGTGTATATTTGCATTTTGGTCTTTTTTTTCTCTGATTTTAATGTCCCTATAAAAGATTACAGTCAAGTGTTCTCATGGGAGACTCACTACCCCCTACAGTCTACCATTTCATGATGTAAGCAGTTGCTGCCATTTACAAGGCTTTTCAGCAAGATATTCGTAAGACAAGACAAGAACCTTAGTTTTCACAGAGCAGTATAACTGATATAAAATAGTTCAAGGAATACCGGATGCTTCTAAATTGGGAAAGTGCCCTTCTTAACTCGTTCACTCCTAGGGACAGTCCCACTTTGGGCATTTGTGTCCTGTGAAAAAAACGGCAAATGTCCTGAGATTTTAAGACAAAATATATTTCTTACATTTTCTTTAATAGTTGCATAGAAGTTATTTTGTATCTGGAATACATAAATAGTATATGAAATAGCATAAGCAACTCAAATGCAACAAAAATGAGCTTTTATTTTGGCAAAAAAGTGAAATTCTGTCCTTTGCACTGGCTGTGGGTATGTTATGTCCTGCAAAATCTCACGTTTTAAAAAAAAAAAAAAGTCCCACTTTGGGCATTTGAAAAGGTGGCAACCCTAATTCACTCCAGTGGAGCTCAGCAAGTTTGCACTGTAACTTCCAATGGGCGGAGCCTAAGCCTTTTTTCATAGTTTCATAGTTTAGTACTAGGCTATCTGCCCTGGGGCATTTGCAAGCCTAGCCCTAGAGATGTGGCTTTCGCCACCCCATGTAGTGGTACTAAGGTGTATAGAATAAATTTAGAATACTGTGCCTTTGTCTTTCTAATAGTATTTGCTATAACACACTGAATCATCTAATAGAGAAAACACTAACATTAACATGACTGAGCACTAGGTCTTTTAATGTACATGAAATTAATCTTTCTCAAGCAATAACATCCTTGATTTTTTTAATCTACATTTATTTTTACTCATCTATTCTTTTTAGTTGCTGGGACCATAGGGCTACACCACCCAGTCGATTTGGTTGCACTCTTAATAATGCCAAAGCTTTGCATTCAAGTAAGTTCTGTCTCAGCATATGAAATGATAATGTGGTCAAAGCAGATGGAACAGCATTTGGATTTTTGCTTAACTGTTACTGGTGCACAATTAAGCAGGACAAAGTCACCAAACATATCTACCATGACTTCATTTATTCTGGTAAGCGTGTCCATTTTTGCATGCTATAGCTTTGCTGAAAAAATATTTATGTATGGACCATCTAGCACACCCCCCAATGTGTATTTTTCACTCCGATATGACTAAAAATTTATCAATATACCTGAGCTTCTGTGCTATGCTGCATATTTTAGTCTCTGCCTCAGGCAACTGCAGACATTTTGTAAAACATCTCTATGTAGCACATTTTGACACAGTAACATCAGCCCCTGTATCAATCATGAAACTCACATGAGTTCCTTGAATATATATTTTAACTTGCCAGTCTATTCCAGCATCAACCACAGTAATGACTAAACCCAGGAAAATGCAATCTGCATTTTACATTACTTTTACCATTGTTTTCAGAAGCAACCTCTTTAATTAGCTCTGTCTTACAAAGGACAACAACATGGTCCAGTCTCTTACATTTCTTACACATTCCGCCATATACATACACTGCTCTGTCTCCTTACAGTAATGGTCACACTTAGTGCATCTGCAAGGCTTACACTAACTCTGTTTCTCATGCATTTGTTTAGTCTGGCCAACATTATTCTTTTCTTTTAAGAGATACCATTAGCTTTGTGCTTTCTTCATATACATCATTTTCCATGTTTAAATTAGCATTTGCCTTTTAACTAAGTCCACCTCTCTGGTGGTATATCTGAAAACCAGATTTAGTGGTCCATGAAAAGAAGACAAAAGTAGCATTGATCATTGAAATCACTACACCCAGTGACTACAGTGTCTTGCACACAGAGAGACACAAAGTCATAAAATATGAAGATTTGCAGGCAGAAACAAAAGCAATGTAGATGAAAGACACCCAGACACTTCCAACAGTATTAGGACCAACGGGTCTTATAAAAACGAATCTACAATCATACTTAGATATGGAATTGATTCTGACAGAGTTTATAGTTATTGAGAAGAAAATTCAACCATGGCAATAGAACAAAAATGTAATAAAAGATAGTCATAAAGAACAAAGGATCATTTGTTGTTAAAGTCATAATGGAGAACTGTAAAAAGGGGAAGAATCTAAGTATGGCATGGATTGACTACAGACAATCATTTGATAGTATCCCACATTCATGGATAAAAAAGTACTTAAAAATGTATAAGATACACCCTACACTGATCAGTTGCATTACAGTGATCATGAAACAGTGGCAGACGACTTTGAAATTAAGCCATTATAAAGGACAAATTATTATTCCAGGGATAACAATTCAAAGGGGGATCTTCCAGGATGACTCCCTGTCACCACTGCTATTTTGTCTTGCCCTTAACCCTTTAAGCTGTCTACTTAACAGACTAGGCCATGGCTATAATTTGGCTCCTAGAAAACAACCAAGTGTAAATACCGCTCATCTTCTCTTTGTTGATGATTTGCAACTGTATAGCTCATCAGATGAGGAACTGAAAGTACAAGTGCAAGTTGTCAAAACTTTTTCAGATGATATAAGAATGGCTTTTGGTCTTGATAAATGTGCAAAAGCAACCTTTAAAGCAGGAAAACTGCAGCACCAAAAAAAATCCATTTGGGAAAATACTGATATAAAAGCACTTGAGCAAGAGGGTGTGTATAAATAATTGGGAACTGACAAAGGATCAACAATAAACCATGAACAAATGTGAATAAAACTTAGTAAGAGATACTTTAGAAGACTTTAATTAATCCTGAAAACAGCGCTGACATCTTGGAACAAAATTCAAGTTATAAACCAATTTGCTCTTCCCATCCTAACTTACAGTTCTGGAGTGATTGCCTGGCCCCAAAACATGTTGATTAGACAGGAAAACAATAATGCTTCATGCTCATCAAATGATTTATTAAAGTCAGTACATACCAAGAATATATATTCCCTGTTCTGAAGGAGGTATGGGCCTCCTTGAAATTGATTACATGTATAGATCTGCAATTGTGGGACTGCACACATCTCCTGAGCTCACAATTCCCAAATGTAGTCAAAGTTTTGATACAAGAGGAGAATAAATCTAAGATGACTTCCCTGCTTAGTCTATTAGAAGCATACCGGCATCAAGCAGGAATGGAAATCAAACCAGAAGTAGATAAAAATCAGGCAGCAACTGAATGTGCCAAAAAAACAAAAGAAAGAATATAAGGTGACGGATCAGATGAGAGGGCAAGAAATGTGGAAAATGCATAAATATAGTTGCAAGTATAGAAAACGTCTGGAAGAACCTCATGTTGATCGGGATCAAACACAGGAATGGTTATGATGAAAGGTTAATATTGGCGACCCAAGATAGTGGGCTAAGTGCACATTGGTTTACAAAGTCCATTGAACATGTGGGAGAAACAGACAAATGTAGGGTTTGTAAAACAAAATTGGAAACAGTTGCACACCTTGTTGCTGGTTGTGACATGCTAATGGTAGAAGGATTGCACACTGAAAGGCACAATAATATGGCAAGACTGTTGCACTGCAAACATTATGGTATTCAAGTGGCTGAAAAACACTGGAAACGTGAACCACAAAGCATCATAGAAAATGATGAAGTCTACAGCACATTACCAACAGTTCAAAAATAGATGTGAGAAAACCAGATACAGTGGTCCATGAAAAGAAGACAAAAGTAGAATTGATTATTGAAATAACTACACCCAGTGTACCACCTACAGTGTCTTGCATACAGACAGACACAAAGTCATAAAATATCAAGATTTGCAGGAAGAAATGAGAGCAATGTGGAAGAAAGATACCCAGACAGTTCCAATAGTAGTGTGAACAATGGGCCTCATAAAAAAGAATCTACAATCGTATTAAGATATGTTACCAATACATGTAACTCTGTATGAACTGCAGAAGAAGTAATTACTGGGCACACTGCAGATGCTGTGAAGAGTACTTTTAGCTGACCTCAAAGACTGAAATAATATTAATTTCATGAACTCATACTTTGACTTAGGAATGGGGTTCATTCTCACTTGAATGTTTCAGCCATTACACACAGAGCTATCAGCCATTACACACAGAGCTATCTGAGGAGGAGCAGCTGATCTGTGATATATAACAATAAGTAGCCCTTTTTTTTTTTTTTTTGCTTATTTGTAGTAGTTTTTGCTTATTCTAGATATTTATAGCAATTTTATTGTATACTGCATACTTGTACTGTATTTCATAGCTAGTGGCTCACTTGTGATAAAAATTTCTGTAGTGTTTTCTTCCCAAAATAGTTTAGGTCATAGCTGTAATATTGTCCATATTCCTGATTGTGTTGTGGGCCTAGTTGTTTGTTAGAGGCTGTTTTCTGAGCTCATTGTCCAGGCCATCTTAGTTAGCAAATACCATGCCCCACTTCAGTGAGAGTTTAGTGTTTATGGTCACTGTCTAGTTGGGTTGCCAGGGCTACAGCTTGGAGAAAGCATCTCACTGGTTCTTTTGAGCTTTTTTTAAAGTTGTTTCAGGTTTCAACTTTCTGTTAAGCAGTTAGCTTAAGTGATTCAGCCATTAAATACAGAGCTATCTGAGGAGGGGCAGCTGATCTGTGACATATAGCAATAAGTAGCCTGTATTTTTGCTTATTTGTAGTAGTTATTGCTTATTCTAGATACTTATAGTAATTTTATTGTATACTGCATACTTGTACTGTATTTCATAGCTATTGGCTCACTTGTGATAAACATTTCTGTAGTGTTTTGTCCCACTCTCCCTCCCTATTGGCATCTTGTCTTTATACCTGCTGACCTTGCATTTCCCCGCCCCTACTCTAAATTTGATCTTGGACACTCCTCCCAGTCTAGTGTCATTAGCTCATTCTACCTAATACAGAAGGAACATGTGAGAAGGCCAACCCACTTAGTTTCTTTCCCTCTGTTCCTCCTTTCTCCCTTTCTTAAAAAAAAAAAAAAAAAATGTCTGAATATCCTTGTATTCTGACTGTGCTTCTCAAATATTTTGGAAATAGAGTATATTTTAGTGCATTTATTAAAACTGTATTTGCCTTAATATTGCTACAACTCAAGTACTCTAGGTTGCACTGCATCTGAATTGTTTGTGTGTTTTAGCTGCTTTTCTGTATATATAGACTTTTCTGTATATGTAGACTAGCTACGTATTCGACTGTATTACTGCCTCTTAAATCGTTTTTCAGTTGTGCACTTGCCTTGCTTCATTTAAAAAGTTTTAAATTGTTAATTTTGTAGAGTTTTAATTGTATTTACTGTTTAGGGCTACACACTCAAGTGCATTAGCCTTTTCTGTGTTTATTTAGTATATTGCATTGTTAAGCCTGTTTTAACAAAAAAAAATACTATCTTGTTTGCTTGTTTCCCATCTTTCCTAGCTAAGTATAGTCCAGATCCCAGGCTTTGCTGGTTTCAGGACTTTATTTTCTGTGTTCAGAGCTATCCAGACCTTGCTGTGGTAGAGGGAAGTCCTACTGCTTACCAGTGGGAGTGGTGAGCATTGTACTGCTTAACACTAGAGGAGTGGTTTCCAGCTCTGAAATTGTAATTTTAGCCATTTTGGGCTGATTTCTATCCCTTTCAACGTTCTTTCTTAAAAACACGCTTGTTTGTGCATTTTTCACATCATGCACCACCGCGGGGCTGCGCTTAAACTATTCCAGGTGCCAGAAAGTCTGCTTTTCAAATTTTCCCTTTGAACTAGCTGGTTTCTCAGTAGTAGCACTAAAATCTGAACCCCTGTGACTAGCACTTGCTCTATAACCTGCTGGAAAGCACAAGGAAGCCTTAAACTGATACAGGCACTCAACTCTCCTTGTTAATAATGAGAAATTAATCATAGGCACTAAACAGCCTATAATTGCAAAGTACCTTGCAAAGGTAAGGAAAAACAGCTCTTGTACTTTACAAAAAAGCGCCTAAAGAGGCATGTCCAAGGGTCAGCTTCCGGTGATTTCTACTGTCCACCTGGTAAATCTGGGTATACTAGGGCAATGCAGCAACTGCTTCATGTACACAGACAACCCTCTCCTCCTACCACCCAACCCTACAACCTGCGAGAGGTGCACTTACATAGCCAAACTGGAAGCAAAGCTCTCTCCAGCCAGGATTGTACTAGACAGTCAAGAGGAGAAGGTTAACACCTGCACTACACCTCAAGCAACACATAGCCCTACAACACCCACACCATCAACACTAAACCTACATATGCGGAGGCTCTGAACATTAACCTGCCCAAGCAAGAAGGACCTCCGAAGCTGAAACGTAAACAAACACCAGTCACAACCAAAGTGACACATAGCTCACAACACCACCCAACAACAGCCCCTAAGGCAAGACAACATGCCCAATACTTTAGTCATAGGTGACTCTATATTCAGGCACACTGATGTCCCATTCACCAGGCTGAACAAGGAGAAAATTAGTCTGCTGCCTGTTGGGTGCCAGGATCCGTCACATAATGCATGCACTCAAGTCACTTCACAACAAGTGCAAATACGACTCTGTCATTGTCCATGTTGGAGTGAATGGCTTGAGACGTACCTCCCTGGACTACATGAAAAGAGACATGGAAGAGCTCTTAGATCATGTGGCCGAGGCAGGTATGACCCTAGCCCTGAGTAACATCCTGCCTTCGCCCAGAATGATACCACAGTATAAGGACAAAATGATTGACTTTAACAATTTGCTAAGCTTCTGGTGTCATTCAAAGGGGATCCAGTATCTGTCTTCCTGGGACGACAATTGACGAACCACGATGCTTTGCCAGAGATGGTCTGCACCTGTCACCCCTGGGATTCAGGTTACTGGCTAAAGCTCTTGCCAACCCTATAGTGCCTTTTTTAGGCAAGGTTCAAAGGACAAAAACCACCACCATAACAGATACAAGCATGCAAAATCTGAAGGTAATGCTACTCAATGCTAGAAGTCTAAACTTCAAAATGCACTCTCTCGAGGCACTCCTAAAAATGGAGAACATAGTTATCTGTGCAGTAACTGAGACCTGGTTCACGGCTCCATTGAGCACCCCTGCAATACCAGGCTACAACTCTTGCCACACTTTTCAGCCACCAAACCAAGACCGAAACACTAAAGGTGGAGGAGTGTCCATATTCACCAAGGATATTCACACCTCCAGGCTAGTTGCTCAACACAATGCATCTGAAATTCTCCAGGTGCAACTAACACTAGCTAAGACTGCAATCTGAACTGTAGCTTGCTACAGATCCCCCACTATGCCCCAAGATCCTCACTACACCTTTCTAAACATACTGGAAAATATTAAGATATAACCAAACACCCTAATACTGGGTGATTTCAACTACCTTGCCATTAGCTGGGAAAACTACTCGGGTGCCAACACCTTTTCCCAACAATTCTTGGAATTCATAAATTCCAATGCCCTGGATCAGCTAATCCATTGTCCCACCAGGGGCTCCAATATCCTAGACCTGGTCATTACCAACATGGGAGATAGATGCTCCACACCAGTGGTCACCCCCTCATTGGTTAGGTCTGACCATAAGCAAATCACCCTTGACATCCACATCCCACCCACACCTCCCAGTAAGGAGACTTTTGTAAAAAAAAAAAACTTCTTCAAAACCAACTTCATGCTACTCAAGTCAGAAGTGACAAACATCATGACACCCATGCGGACAGGAGCTGAAAGTCCCATACACAAACATTAAACATACTCTCTACTTTAACTGATATTCCTATCTTTCTCCCTTTGCATAATCATGCTTTCCTCAATCCTCCAGCAACTCAAAGCCCCTTGCTTCCTCCTTCTTCTCTTTCTGATTCCTTCATGCTATACCAGCTCATATTCTTCCTTTGCGTGTCCAATCCCACCAACAAAAATAACATCCACTGAAAACTTCCTTCTCCCTAACTCTTACTCTCATTTCCATTCTATCTCCTCTTCTCTCATTCTGTCCAATCAACTCTACCTGTTCCACTATAAAATCATCTCCACTATTGCTAATACATTTACACACAAAATAACCTTACATCCAACTAAACTCTTTTCCATTCAACAACATATTCTTAGCTGGAGATATTCACCCCAACCCCTGGTCCCATTCTCTCTGCTAACAATAATTACCCATCCCCATCTTCCCCCTTCCCAAACACCCCAAAAATCTTCACCATGAACTCCCAGAGTCTCAGTAACAAAGTCCACATCTAACCAATAACCAACCCGACATCTTAGCCATTTCCGAGACTTGGCTTAATCCCATATCTCTGATTCAGAGATCCTTCCCCCAGGATACCACATTCTTAGAAATGGCCGACCAAATAAAAAAGGTGGTGGCTCTGTCATAGCCTACTCCAAATCACTTACTTTAATTCCCCTCCAAACTCCAGTTCCTCAATTCAAAAATACTGAACTTACAGCTGGACTACTGAAACTAAATAGACACAAAAATATCTGTATTATTGCCCTATATATCTCTCCCGGGAACAATATCCCTATTCTTGAAGACATTCTCCAATGGGCATCTACTAACGTTAACTACGAAACATACATTTTAGGTGATGCAAATATCGACTGGAACAAAATCAACTCTCTCTCCCTCCCAAGACATCAACCTTTACAACTTCACTCAAACAATTCATCATATAACCCAACCCAACAAAACTAACCCCCCCAGGATCCTCTATTGACTGGATCTTAGTCTCCGATCCAAATAAAATCACTAATTCTGGAACAATTCCTGATACCATTAGTGACCACCTCCTAGCCTTTATTCATCGCACTACCAACTCTTCTTCTCACCAACACCAATACATTCTAACTCATAATCTTAGTAACTTTAACCCCATAACCTTCTCAAACCTATTCAAACAAATGGGCTGGCAAGACCTAAAAACCCTCCCTCTTGATGCTGCTATTGACTGCTTCAACTCTGTCTTTTTAGATACGCTAAACTCTCTTGCCCCTAACAGAAATAAAAGGGTAAAAACACATACTGCTCCTTGGTTATCTAAACATACTAAACAAATTATGCATCAGAGACAAACTATGGAAGCTGTTCCAAAACAATAAACTGCCCAATACCTTGTTCCAATACAAACAACTACGTAACCACGCAAAACAACAAATCACTAAGGACAAAAAATCCTATTATATCAACCTCCAGTCAAATAATAAAAATAACACCAAGAAAGTCTGGAATTCAATAAACTCTCTCCTTAATCCCAGCTCCAAGAATAATCTCCGTCTTGATCCTAGTAAATCTGACCTAGAACTAAGCTCAGAATTTAACTCTTTATTCATACAAACAATATCTGACCTAATCAAGACCTTCCCCAGCAATAACCCATTTGTCCCCCCATCAACTCCCTGCAATTCCCCCAATAACCCTCCCCTCAGGTTCGAGCTCAAACCTGTCTCGACTAACTTTATAAAAAGACTTCTGTCTAAACTTAAACCCGGCTCTAATGCCCCTGATAATATTCCCTCCGCTTTCCTAAAATGTGCTGCAGATGGGATAGCACTCCCAATCAGCATCATTATCAAAAGATCTATTAAGGAATCTTACATTCCCAAACTTTGGTGCTCAGCATACATTCTTCCTCTTCACAAAGGAGGCAAGAACACCAGCATCTCAAATTTTTGCCCTATCGCTCTACTCTCACCAATCTTTAAAATCTTAGAAAAGTGCATCCACCACCAAGTTATGCCTTTTCTAACCCAAAACCATCTTCTTACACCAACCCAACATGGCTTCCACTCTGGCCATAGTACTACTACTGCTCTACTTTCCTTCTTAGAAACTATCAATCAAGCCCGGGATTCAGGTCACCTGGTCTCTGCTGTTTTGCTTGATCTCTCTAAAGATTTTGATACTGTTTCCCATAAACACCTTCTCCTTCACCTCTCAAACCTGCATCTCTCACCTAACTCTCTATCCTGGTTTTTTAGCTACTTATCAGATAGGTCTCAAGCAGTCAAATGGAAAAACTCCATCTCCTCCTTCCTACCTACCCCAACTGGTGTACCACAGGGATCCATCCTTGGACCCATGCTATTTAATATTTTCATTAATAACTGTCACATTGCTATCCCCGATGACAAAATTATTCAATACGCAGCCGATTCAACCTTAGTCTGCTCTGCCTCAAACATCTCTAAACTGCTCCTCAAAACCCAAGCTGCTTTCTCAACCACTGAAAAATTGATGCGCCAAAATCACCTCTCCCTTAATGCTAACAAATCCAAAATACTCCTCTTCTCCCCCAGAAAGGACTACTCCTGTGATAAAGATACTTTCAAAGTCCTTAGTCACTCCAAAGTGGTTCCCTCTGCCAAACTTCTTGGTGTTACAATCGACAAATTCCTTAAGTTTGACATACATATTCAACAAAATATTAAGAAAACCCACCAAAAACTAGGTATGCTATATAGGAACAATCGCTTTCTCTCTCACTCCACCAAGCACACTTTGGTCAATACCTGCCTTCTGCCCTCATTATTATATGGAGCCCCTCTCCTAACCAACTTGTCCTGCTCTATCACCTCCAAACTAGAAAGCTGCTGCAACAAAATCTCTAATTTTGCCTCCAACAGTAAAAATACCACCCATCATTGCCTTTCCCTTCAATCTCTAAACTGGCTAGAACTACCAAACTACCTAAACTATCTGCAGCTCACCACAGCACACAGACTTGTACTTCATCCAACTAACTGTCCTGCTCTAGCGAACATCCTTCCATCCTACATCTCCAACAGAACTCTCAGATTTGAATATCAAAACCTGATTGCTATCAACAAACCTAAAAGTCCAGCTGGCCATCTTCTCCTCTCTCTCACTATTGGCAAGGCTTGGAACTCTCTCCCTTCCTCTCTAAGAACAATAGCAAACTCAGAAAACTTCAAAACTCAGCTTTTCAAACGTCTGTCCACTAAATGAAAATGCACCTGCCTTCACCCCACCTAAAAACTATCCAAGAACACACCGATATCCTACTAAGAGTGTACCCTAGCACTCAAAAAGTCCTACAGCTATTTATCCTTGAACTCCTTTGTGTAAATATTGTAAATAGATTCACAGTTTAAAACAAGTGCATGCAAAATGTCGTCTTAACTCTCTTCTCATTGTGCACATATAATGCATTTTCCCAAATTACTCTGTAAGAATAGCTTTATAATTGTATAACCCTTAAGAAAAACCTTAATGAATTTGTTTTTGACTATTTGTAATAATGAATGTTCTTATTGAGTAAACTGGTCTCTGCAATGTATCATTTATATTTTTCATATTTCTTTAATTTGTATTTTTGGAGCTTTTCTCCCCGGGCCTCCACTGAAAACGGGTCCTTGGGGCCCAGTGGACTTCCCTGGTAATCAAACTGGAAATAAATAAATAAAAGTTTAACTGCTGAATCCTACACTAAGGCACTGTGCGAGCACATCCACTCGTGCATTAATCGTGCCATCCCAAATATAACCAAGACGCTGTCCTCCAAAAAAGGAAGCCAATCTGGTGGTCCCCTGCCATAAACAAACTATAAAACAGAAGAAAGAAACTGTTGCAGAAAAGAGGAAAATCTCAGGATGCAAAAAACTCCCTTACCAGCCTCAGTAGGAAGCTGAGATCCCTCATAAAATCCTCCAAAGCTAGTTATAAAAATAAAATTCCCAAAGATTCCAAAGACAACCACAAGGCATTCTATAGTTATGTCAAGAATCTAAATGGCAATGCTCAGATATGCTCTGAGCTACAACAGAATGGCATTAAATAAACTGATCCCAAGAATATTGCCAATATCCTAGCAGATTGATTTAGTGCCAACTTCACCCCCTAAAGGGTCCATCTCAATACCAAAAGATTGCCAAATTCTGGTAATCACAGCCACACAGGTAGAAACCGCACTCTCCAAAGCTAAGAATACAGCATCCATGGGACCAGATGACATCCCGGGCTGTGTACTACATGAACTACAAAATGAACTGGCACCTTACCTAAGTGTCATGCTTAATCATAGCCTCACCTCAGGCTTTGTGCCCACTGAGTAGCGCACAGCTGTAGTTATCCCACTCCACAAGGGGGGATCTACCTTGGATCCCAGGAACTACCGTTCCATCAGTCTGACGAGCCTGATCTGCAAGGGCATGGAATGCATTATCATGGAACTTATAAACAAAACATTGGCAACCTTCAAATACTGGACCCCACCCAGTTTGGGTTCGTGAAGGGCCGATCTTGTCTCCTGAGCCTGAGTGACTTCTTCGAATCAGTCTCCAGAACTGTGGACGAGGGTAAGGCGGTCCACATAGCCTATCTGGACCTCGCCAAGTCCTTCGACACCATCCCCCACTCTGGAATCATAGATAAACTTACTAAGCTGAGCATAAATCCCTACGTCACTCGATGGGTTGACAACTGGCTTACTGACATGATCAAGACTGTAAAAGTAGCCGACTCCAAATCCAGCTCCCGACAAGTGAAGTACCTCAGGGTTCAGTCCTGGGACCGCTCTTATTTGGCATCTACTTCTCTGAAGTACAGGCCAACACTAAGGGACTCTGGCTAACAAAGTTCGCAGATGACTGAAAACTGGGAGCCATTATTGAATCCCCAAATGATGTGGATATTCTACAAAAGGGCCTTACAAAAACAGATGCTTGGTGCCAGAGCCATGGGCTCAAGCTTAATGCCAAGAAATGTATAGTTATCCCCTTTGGGAAAAACCATGTACCCATGAGTTATCACATAGGTGGCAGTACACTAAACACTGAAAGTGTGATGAGAGACTTAGGGACACAGGTGGACAGTGGTCTCACCTTCGAAAACCACATAGCCACAACAGTCAGGAAATCCTTTTATGTGGAACACCATCACTAAGGGCTTTTCATCCAGAAAAAAGGAGGTCATTGTCCCACTGTACTCATCCCTCATTAGACCCATTATAGAGTACAATGCCCCATTTGGTATGTACCTCACAAGATATCTGCAACAGCTGGAAAGGCCACAGAAATATCTCACTAAAAGTATCACAGGCCTAAAGCAGATGCTCTATGCTGACCGTCTAAAAAAACTCCAGCTATACTCTGTGGCATAACGTCTACTCAGAGGCAATCTCTGCTTAACATACAAGGCCAAGTCAAACCGTGAGCTGTTGGACATGTTCCACTTAAAGAAATCCCAATCCCTCAGAGCCACACACTCCAGGGATCTAAACCTTGTCATCACAGTGAACAAAACATGCTGGAGGGATAGGTTCCTGACTCAGGGACTCCCCATACCCTGGAACAGACTGCCCATACATGTCAAGCAGAGCGCCTCCCTGGCCCTCTTCAAAAGGAACCCCGACGATAGACTTGAATTCTGTCCTCTCATTCGAAACAAATGTTCTTATCTCTCTAACCACAGTGGTTATGAAAAGTGTAAATGGCAAACTCTTCATCACAAACTATTTTTATAGTGGTAGTATTCTTTAGGTTCTAGGTCTTAAACTAAATGTTTTAAGTCACACTCACAGTAGCTATTAAATTTGTATTACTTTGTAAACAACTTTCAGTATCTCAGGAACCACTCAAGATACACACACTGTCAGCAGCATTTTACTTATCTAGTTGAGAGCGTTCATATGAGGCTAAGGAGTTCTGTCTGTGTTGCTTGGTTGTCGAGATATTTAGAAAAATGTGAAAATTATAGCCATATAAATTAATATAAAAACTATTAACATCTATGTAACTTCACTTGACAGAGGTCAAATATTAATGCAGTTGAATTTGCCCTGTAAGTTTTAAGGTAATTAAAGATAGTTCTCTGTACTTCCCTTTGGCTTATCTACTGTGCCCGGGGTATTCACAAAGTGCCTGGCTCCAGCCATTGCATACTGCAGGCACAGAAATATTCAAGTTTACCCATACTTGGATGATTGCATGATTCAGGCGAATAGTCAGGAATTGCTACTTCAGCACCTGGCATTTGTAGAGAGACTTCTGACTTCTCTGGGGTACACCATCAGAGAAAACACATCTGGTGCCTAGCCAAAAGACTGTATTCCTGGGCGCTAGCTTAAACACAACTTCCCAGATGGCATTCCTCACTCCAGAAAAGCAGGTTCATTTGATAAGCTACTTCAAACTAATGGCCTCCAGGACCCAGCTATCTGCAAGAAAAATACTGCAAGCCCTAGGATTCATGGCCTCCTACATTCTGCTAATTCCATATGCAGGACTGCATATGAGGACATTTCACTGGTACTTAAGTCTCTGGTGTCAACACCCGCAGGACTTGGAAACACTGATTCCTATCATTTATTGTCTAAGGGCAGAGTTCCTTCGGTGGGCAGGGGCTTGCAACCACAAGCGACTTTTTCACTCAACCCCTCGCTGCCCAAACCCTGACAATGGGCGCATCAGACTGTGCATGGGGGGCTCACATGGAAGACAAAGGCATTATAGCCAAATGGAGCCCAGGACAAATTCACCTGCATGTCAATCAGAAAGAAATGTTAGCTGTACAGAATGCTCTGACAGCCTTCAAATACCTTTTCCTTCTAGGACAACTCTTGATAGACAGACAACACCACAGTTATGTGGTACATACGCAGGGGGAACTCATTCCTACCCACTCTGCAGGTTTAGCCATGGCCCTGTGGAATACAGCCTTGAGCAACCAAGTGCACCTGCAAGCTCAATTCCTGCCAGGCAAATAAAATACACTGATAAACGACTTGAGCAGAAGGCTACTGGACCCACACGAGTGGAAACTGGAACCCAACTCATTAAAACTCAACAGGTGGGGGACACCAGATGTGGACCTGTTTGCCTCCCTCCAGAACCATCAATTGAGCAAACTTTCCACCAGAAATCCCCTCAGCCAGGCATGGTGAGTGGATGCCCTATCCTTTACATGGGAAAACCTCTCAATTTATGCCTTTCCCCCGGTGCCCCTCCTCTCAAAAGTACTACTCAGGATCAAGCAGGACAGACCAAGGATAATCCTTATTGCACCAGACTGGCCACACCAGCACTAGTACCCACTCCTACGCAGTCTGACAGCAGTGCCACCCTGGCACCTACATCAGACCCCCCTTCCTGCTCTCCCAGTAGGAAGGACATATTTTGCAACCTCAGCTGCAAACACTGAACCTTGCAGCCTGGCTTCTTCCCTGAACACACCACCAGCAACCCTCAACAAACAGGTGCAGAACGTCATCCTTGAGGCCAGAAGGCCTCATACTAGGAAATCCTAATCAGAAAAAGTGGAAAAGGTATGTTCTTGGAGCCCATTCTCTAGGAAAGGGCACAGCAGTGCCCTCTTTACCTCAATTTCTAGATTACCTTGCAGAAATGCTCCACAAAGGCCTTCCTTCTCATTTAACATTCATGCCTCGGCCATCTCAGCTCACTACAATACGGAGCCACCTCTTTTCTCACTCTCTCTGATCAAACAGTTACTAAGAGGAGCTAACAATTTAAGACCCCCAAGGAGAGTTCCCACCCCTGCCTAGGACCTTTTCTTTGTACTAGAGAAGCTCACTCTTCCCCCTTTTGAACCTGCTGGCAGAGTTAAAATTCCTCTCTTGAAAAAGTCTTGGTTCTACCCATCACTTCAGCAAGAAGAGTGTCTGAGCTTTAGGCACTAATGGCTGTGGAACCCTTCATTATTTTCCAGGCTGACAGGGTCTCCATCTGGACTTAACCCATCATTTATGCCCAAAGTGGTATCAAGTGTGGCCTTGAACCAATCAATCCATTTACCAACCTTTTTCCCTAATCCTCAGAATCAAGGGAAGAGGATCCTGCACTCCTTAGATATGCACAGACAGCTCAGGTTCTACCTTGACAGGACTAAGCCTTTCAGAAAATCTGTCCAGCTGCTAGTCAGCTTTGCTACAGGGGCAGAGGGCCAGGCCATTTCAAAGCAAACTATTTCAAAGTGGATAGCACACTGCATCCATCTCTGTTACGAACTCCGTGGAAAAACTTACCCCACTCGGGATCAGAACTCATCCCACTAGGGCTACCTCAACTTCTACAGCATTTCTCAGGGGAGTACCTACTAGGGACTTCCTGGAAGCTGCAGCCTAGAGTTATGTACACACCTTCACCAAGCATTACCACTTACCTGTCCTTTCTAAATCCAGAGCTGGATTTGCCACAGCAGTCTTACAAGGCCTGCTAGTTGGCCCTAATACTTCTTGACTGCCTCCACCCTTACTCAGCTTTGGGAATCAACCCAAGTGTAATGACTGCTACAGTGACACAAAGAACATAGTACAGTTGTGTACACTTACCATAAATGTAGATGTTCGAGTGTATTCACTGTTGTAGTCCTGGATGTTCTTAGTGTTTCACTGTTGCAGTCATTACGTTTGGGTAATCTGCTGGCAGGCTGCCCTCAGTCGGCCTGATTAACAAAGTCTTGGGTCCTGTGTCGGTTGCTGCCCCTTCTTCCATGACGTCAGGGGTTGCGGTGCTCTAAGTAGAAGCAGTTCGCAAGTGCCGGTTGGCCGACTCCTGAAATATTCGTTTTCGAGTTTCAGAACCTAAGTCTTCAACTTAAAGCCAAGTTACCCCACTGGGGAAACTTTTTCTTGCTCCTTACCGATGTCAGTAAAAGTTAATAATTGCATTACTTGTGGGAAGCAAATACCTCATAAAGATTTTCATTTGTACTGTATTCCTTGCCTAGGCCCTGACCATGGCATATCTTGCTGTCGGTTTTGTGCTTTATTTAATCAGCGCACTATCAGTCGTCAGTACATTTTTGCCTCTAAATATTTCGGTTCTCGGTTTAATTATCCAGAAATGGCCGGTTAGCCATCCAACTACCGGAATTCCAAAAAAAAGACAGAGACAGGCCATCGAGGTTACAAGCTGCCAATGACGCTTCTAAGCCAGTCGCCAGTACTCAATGAGGCGCTTTTGCAGCCCTTGGTACCTGCTACTTCTGACTCGCAGGCCTCTACTGAGACCCATTCGGTGTCTGGTATGCCGCGAGATGCTTCACATATGGAACCCGCAGATGTCTCTACCTTGGATGGATCCGGAGCCGCTGTGCCAGGCACCGGCTTCTGTGGGTGTATTCAGGCCTAGCAGACTTGCATGTTAAACTGACTCCAACTTCTATTCTAAGGCCTAAATCTCTGTCTATGTCTAAAAAACCGACGCCCAGGCTGCATGTTCTGGCCTCTATGCATAAAAAACAATCAAAATGGCTGAAGATCTTATTACTCTAATCAGGGGTAGTCAACCCCCCCCCCCCTTCTAAAAGGCGTAGGACTGAGTTTGACCATGAATCTTCTGATCAGCACTCTGTTTCTTCTAATTCTTCCAATGACCTGAATTTGTCCATACCTACTTATGAGGATTCTGATGCAGAGGATTCCATTCCCTCTGCCCCCCCCCCCGAGGACTTTTTTTTGGGGGAAACTTTACATACCTTAAGGGAGCATTTCCACTGGGAAAGTCAGGAATTTTTCTGAATCTAAAAAGAGGCTTGGGGATTTCCTTTTACCTCAGCATAGGCCTTTGGCTATACCTCCTGAACTAGACATTGTGTTTTCGGAATCTAGTATGGCCCCTGATTCCCTGCCTCCAGCTCCTACTAAACCTGAGAGATGCTACAGGGTTCCTGAGTCCCACAAGTTCCTTTTCAAAAATCCTGTTGTGGATCCAGAAACCATTTCTCAGGGGCCCAAGGGCATTAAGGCTTCTACTGCTAAAAATCCTACCCCTTCTGATAGAGACTCCAGGGCGCTAGATAGATGGGGTAAAAAAGTTTATATTTCTGCAACCTTGACAATCAGGGCTTTAAACTGCCAATTTCATATGCTAAAATATCCAACAGCATATTATGAGACTGCTTAAACAGAAAATGATGATTTGTGACTGTGTGGAAAATAGATTTACAGGATTTATTGCATTCTGCTGAACAGGTTGCAAAACATACTTAGCAATGTGGTTTTGATTCTTTAGAGACCTCTTGCAGGGCTGCTGTTACTGGGTCTGTGCTTGGAAGGCATGCTTGGTTTAAGGAGCAATCTCTGCTTGATCATGTTAAAGCAAAAGTGTTGGATGCTCCTTTAAGTCAGGACCACCTGTTTGGCAATAAGGCTGAAGAAGTTCTAAAAAAGATGGAAGATGAAGCTAAATCTATGCAAACTGTAAAAGATTTCTTACAAGTGCGACTTCTAGGATTTAGTAGGCACTGGCCTACTAAGAACTGGTCCTTTCCAGCTCCACTCAAGCCAAACCCAGACATACCAAAAGCACCAGGTTTCAGTCCCAAGGGACTCTCAGAACTAAGCAATGGAGGGACCTCCACTTCCAAATCTGGAAATAGCAAGACACCCACTATGGTAAACAGTCTCAATACTTTCCTTTAAAATTGTCAAGCACTTACCTTTCAGTCACCGCTTTGGGGGGAAAGATTGCTGTTCATGCAAAAAACTGGGAACTCATAATCCAGGACAAATGGGTTTTAAATAGTGTCCCAGGGGTACAGATTTCATTTCCACACATTGCCAACACCAAATGGGTTGCCAGACCTGCCCCCAAATCAGCGGGCAGAGGCTCAGAAACAAGTACTTTCCCTCTTAAACATGGGGGCTATTTAACTGGTAGCAGAAGAGGAAAAGGGACAAGGTTTCTATTCCAGGCTTTTCCTGGTACCCAGAAAAGACAAATGATGGCATCCAATTCTGGACCTGTCTACTCTAAACACCTTTCTGGACATTCCAAAATTCAATATGCTGACTCTTAACCAGTTACTTCCTATGCTAGGCAAAGATGCCTGGTTGGCAGTTCTAGATTTAAAAGAAGCTTACCTGCATATCCCAATCAGGGAATCTTGCAGACGATACCTACTCTTCAAAGCAGGCTACTTGCATTATCAGTTCTCTGCACTGCCCTTTTGCTTGTCTACTGCACCCATAGTATTCACAAAGTGCCTGGCTCCAGTAATTGCATTTTGCAGGCAAAAAAATATTCAAATGTATCCATACCTGGACGATTGTCTAATTCAGGCAGAAAATCAGGCCATACTTATCTGGCTTTTGTAAAAAGGGTTCTAACTTGTCCAGGGTGCACCATAAATGAAAAGAAATCACAAGTGGTACCCTCTCGACAGATTACATTCCTAGGTGCAAGCTTGAATACAACTGCCCAGATGGCTTTCCTCACGCCAGAAAAGCAAATTCATTTGATAACTTACTTCAAACAAGTGGCCACAAAAACCCTGCTATCGGTAAGACAAATACTGCAAGCCTTGGGGTTCATGGCCCGCATTCTTCTAATTCTATATGCAAGACTGCATATGGGGAAACTTCAGTGGTACTTAAAAAGTCTATGGAGTCAACATTGTCACAGCCTAGAAACAATGATTCCTATCATACCTTGCCTACGCCTGGAGTTCCTATGGTGGGCAGATGCATCAGACTATGCATGGTGGGCTCCCCTGGCCGGGAAGTGCATTCAGAGCAAATGGAACCCAAATCAAATGCACCTACATATCAATCAGAAAGAAATGTTAGCTGTACAGAATGCTCTGACAGCCTTCAAGGAGTACATTCATCCAAGACAACTAATGGTAAAGATGGACAACACCACGGTTATGTGGTACATAAACAAGCAGGGAGGTACACATTCCTACCCCCTCTGCAGACTAGCCATGGCATTGTGGAACACGGCCTTGAGCTACCAAGTGCAACTACAAGCTCAATTCCTGCCAGGAAAACTGAATACACTGGTAGACGGACTAAGCACAAATCTCATGGACCCACACGAGTGGAAACTGGAACCACGGATTTTAACATGTTCACAAGCAAATGGGGGAACCCAGACATAGATCTATTTGCCTCCCCCCTGAACTACCAGTTGGACAAATTTTGCACAAGGACTCCTCAGAAAAAAGCCTGGAAAGTGGATGCACTGTCCTTCAGCTGGATAAAACTATCAGTTTACGCCTTTCCCCCATGGCCTCTGCTCTCTAAAGTTCTGCTAAAAGTTAAACTGGACCAACCAAAAATTATTTTAATTGCTCCAGACTGGCCACACCAACACTGGTACCCACTCCTGCGCAGTGTGTCACAAATATGTCCGTGTCACCTGCCTTACTGTCTCAGCAGTAGAACCAAATTCTACATCCTCAGCTCCCAACATTGAACCTTGCAGCTTGGCTAATCACTTAAATTCACCCTTAGCATCCCTCAGCATACCTGTGATGGATGTCATCTTAGAGGCGAGAAGACCTAGTACTAGAAAATCTTATGCTGACAAGTGGAAGATTCTGTGCCTGGAACCAGTCTTTAGGGATGAGCACAGCAATGCCCAATTTACCTCAGATTTTGCAATACTTAACAGATGCTTCACAAGGGCCTGTCTTTTTCCTCTATTAAAATCCACGCTTCAGCTATTTCAGCTCACTATAACACAGAACCACCCCTCTTTTCTCATCCCCTGCTCAAACAGTATCTCAGAGGGGCAAAGAACTTAAGACCACCCAGGAGTTCCTACACCTGCCTGGGACCTTAACTTTGTTTTGGAAAAACTCACTTTACCTCCTTTCGAGCCAGCTGCTACTGCAGACTTAAAATCTATTTCTTGAAAAACAGCCTTCCTCTTAGTAATTACTTAGCTAGAAGGATATCTGAATTACAGGCCCTTATGGCAGTGGAGCCTTTCATCATCTTTCATGCGGACAGGGTATCTGAGGACCAATCCATCCTTCATGCCCAAGGTGGTTTCCAGTGTGGCTGTTAACTAGTCCATTCATTTGCCAACCTTCTATCCCAATCCACAGAACAAAGGGGAACGGATTCTGCATTCCTTGAACGTGCACAGACAACTTAGATTCTACTTGGACAGAACTAAATTTCGAAGAAAATCTGAACAATTGCTAGTGTAATTTGCTACTGGGGCAAAGGGGAAGGCTATTTCAAAACAAACCATGTCTAAAAGGATAAGCCATTGCATTCATTTCTGCTATAAGCACCATGGAAAACCTATCCCCCAGGGTATCCGTTCTCTTACCACCAGGGCTGCATCTACTTCTGCAGCCTTTTTCAGAGGTGCTCCTACCAGGGATTTTCTAGAAGCTGCTACCTGGAGTTAAGTACATACTTTCACCAAGCAGTATCATTTACCAATTTGCTCTAAATCCAGAGCTGGCTTTGTCAATGCTGTCTTGCAGGGCCTTATAGCTGGTCCTAATGCTGTATAAATCCATCCTCCCAAGCATAGCTTTGGGAATCTACCCAAATGTAATGACTGCAACAGTTAAACGCGAAGAACATAGTACAGTTGTGTGCACTTACCATAAATGTAGATGTTAGTGTATTTACTGTTGCAGTCCTGGATGTTTTTAGTGTTTCACTGTTGCAGTCATTGCATTTGGGTAATCCTGCTGGCAGATTGCCCTCAGTCAGCCTGAATTCCAAAGTCTTGCATCCTGCATCGGCTGCTGCCGCCCCTTCCCTGACGTCAGGTCGTCTGGTATAAAAGAAGCAGCCGACGCCATTTTCTTCAGTCTTTCTTGCCGCGCGAAGCAGAAGCAGAAGCAGTTCGCAAGTTCATAGGTTCATACTAGGCTATCTGCCCTAGGGCATTTATAAGCCTAGCCAGAATGTGTTTGGCTTTCGCCACCCATTTTAAATTTATTTTGCTGTGCCCTTTTTTGAGGTTAGTATACTGTGCCTCTGTCTAACAGTGACACAGAAGTGATACCCGGGGTAAACCTACGATCTCCCATCCACTCAAGATTCCTCTTGAAGAGAGTCAATGAGGGACTCTGCCTAACCTGGACAGGGATTTTATTCCAGAGTGAAGAGAGCCCCTCTGGGTTATGAATCTGTCCCTCCAGCATGTCCTATTTATTTCAGTGCTGAGGTTCAAGTCTCTCGAGCTCGTAGCTCGATGGGATTTGGATTTTCTGAGGTGCAGCATGTCCATTAATTCCGGGTTGGACATGGCTTAATACGTCAGACACAGATCGCCTCTGAACAGGCGGTATGCCACTGAGTAGAGCTGGAGTTTCTTTAACCGGGCAGCATATGGCATCTGTTTGAGCCCTTTGATCCTCTTGGTGAGGTACTTTTGGGGTCTTTCCAGTTGCTGCAGGTGTCTGGTAAGATGCATCCCAAAAGTGGCATTGTAGTCGATTATGGGCCTGATAAGGGATGAGTAAAGAGGCAGGATGACCTCCCCTGATCTAGATGTGAATCCCTTCATGATTAGGTGGGCTATATAAAATGTTTTTCTAACCACTTTGGCCACGTGGTTGTCAAATGAGAGATTGCTATCAACTTGGGTCCCCAGGTCCCTAATTACTTCTTCTGTACTTAATGGATTACCACCTATGTGGTAATTTGTGGCACTGTTTTTGCCAAAGGGATGACTATACACTTTTTGGCATTTAGCTTGAGGCCATGGCTCTGGCACCAGTTGCCTGTTTCTATGAGGCCCTTTTGGAGGATGCTTGTGTCGGCTGGAGAGTCAATTATGGCGCCCAGTTTGCAGTCATCTGCGAACTTGGTCAGCCACAGTCCTTCCGTGTTGGCCTGTACCTCCGAGAAATATATACCAAACAAGAGAGGTCCCAGGACTGAGCCTTGTTGGGACGCCACTTGTAACTGGTTTGGAGTCTGACATGGCTCCAGCAATTCTAACCATGTGGGTTCTTTCCTTGAGCCAGTTTGCAATCCATCTAGTAACAGGGGTTTATATTTAAGCTGGTGAACTTATCTATAATGCCAGAGTGGGGTATTGTATCAAAGGCTTTTGCGAGGTCCAGGTAGGCTGTGTGGACCACCTTCCCCTCGTCAATGGCCTTGGTGACTGTTTCAAAGAAATCAACCAGGTTTAAGAGGCAGGATCTGCCCTTAAAGCTGAACTGGGTAGGATCCAGTGTCTGTAGGTCCCCAATATCTTTATTTATGAGGTCCATGATGATCCTTTCCATAGCGTTGCAGACCAAGCTAGTCAGGCTTATGGGGCGATAGTTTCCAGGATCCGTTGAGGCACCACCTTTATGGAGAGGGACCACTGTTGCTGTACGCCACTCTTTGGGCACATATCCTGTAGTAAGGCTGAGATTGAACAGTAGTTTTATGTTTGGGTTTAGCTCTTCTTGGAGTTCATGTAGGACGCAGCCCGGGACACCGTCTGGTCCTATTGATGCTGTGTTTTTTGCTTTGGAGAGGGCAGCTCTTACCTGAGCATCTGAGATGTCAGGGGGGGCAGCACTCTGCTGGGATAGATATTTGCCCTTTTGGTGGGGAGTGGGGGGAGAAGTTTGCGCTTAACCTGTCAGCTAGGATGTTGGCAATGTCTGTGGGTTCGGTGTATTTTTTTGTCATTTTGGACTAATTCTGAGCATATCTGGAAATTACCACCCAGGTTCCTAACATAACTAAAGAAAGCCTTGTGATTATCCTTAGTGTCCTGTGCAATTTTTCTCTCTAAGCTGGTCTTAGACAATTTTATGAGTGCCCGTAGTTTTTTTGCTAATACTAATCAGTGATGCCTTCCCTTTTTGGGATTTTGCTCTATCATTTAGTAGCTTCCTCCTCCTATTGTATAGTTTGTTTATGGCTGGGGTCCACCAGACAGGACGTCTGCCTTTGGAGGATTGGGTCTTGGTTTTATTTGGGATCGCATGATCCATGCAGTGTTCATCGTGCATACAGCTGCAGTCATAACAGATGGGTTCTCCTGCCGTCAGGCGGGTCCTCAGTCGGCCGAATTCCAAAGTCTAGGTCCGGCGTCGGTTGTCATCGCTTCTTCCCTGACGTCAGTGCGACAGGGGTATAAAAGAACCAGCCAACGCCATTTTCTTCAGTCTTTCTTGCCACGCGGTGCCTGAAGCAGAAGCAGTTCGCAAGTGCCGGTCGGCCAGCTCCTGAGATTACGAAAAATTTGGAAACCGAAGTCTTCTTAAAAGCTAAGTACCCCATTGGGGAAACTTTTCTTGCCTCAGACCGATGTCAGACAAAGTTAATAATTGTATTTCTTGTGGGAAGCAAATACCGCATTAGGATTTCCATTCCCTCTGTATACCTTGTTAAGGCTCAAACCACGACGTCTCGGTCTGTCACTTTTGTGCTACATTCAACAAACGCACTATTAAGCGTCGGGCAGAGTTCGCCCAGCATTTTTTTGGGAAAGCATTTAACTATACCATGTCATCGGATACTCCGCCGGTTTTGTCTAAAAACCGCAAAGACACGGATTGACACTCGAGGTCCACGGCCTCTACCGACACCATGCCAAAGCAGACTACACGTGGTCCGGTTCTCAGTGAGGCGCCTACCGACCCTGGTTACCGACGACACATCTTTGGCGGTGTCTCCTGTACCCGAGGTCGCAGGCTCCTCGGCCCACACCCCGACTACGGATACCGAAGCCACTCTTGGCGTTGAAACACAGAATGTGGACAGTTCCACCTCCACTCAAGGTGTCTTCAGACCTTCCTCTTCTTTCTCCATCAAGGCTTTCACCAAGTCTAAAGCAACCATGCACCCTAAGAGACCAGCTACACAGGGCCCATCTCCTGGCCCCATGCCTAAGAAACAGATGCTTAAAATGGCTGAGGATTTAATTACTCTAATCAGAGGTTCTCGGCCACCTCCGGACAAAAGGCCCAGAGTGGAGGAAGATTCCCCCTCCTCTGATCAGGGCTCCATTATTTCAGAACACTCTGATGATCAGGAACAGTCTTACTCCCCTTTTGAAGACTCTGATGCAGAGGAGTCTATTCCTTCTGTATCCCCCCCTGAGGATTACTCATTTGGGGAAACTTTGCATACCTTAAGGGAACACTTCCACTGGGAAGGCCAGGATTATTCAGATTCCAAGAAAAGGCTCAGGGAATTTCTTTTGTTACCCCAGCCCAGGCCTCTGGCTATACCTCCTGTCTTGGACATCCTAGATGTTTACTCGGAGGCCTGCCTTAACCCGGACTCTCTACCTCCAGCTCCAGTTAAGCCTGACAGGTACTACAGGGTTCCTGACTCGCACCAATTTCTTTACAAAAGCCATGCTGCTGACCTAGAAACCATCTCACAGGGGCCCAAGGGAGTTGAGGCTTCCATTGCCAAAAATCCATTGCCTTCCGAGAGAGATTCCAGATCCTTAGAAAGGTGGGGAAAAAGATATATACATCGGCTACCTTAACCATGAGGGCCTTAAACTGTCAGTTTCATATGCTAAAATACCAATAGTTTCTGTTATCTCAATTGAAAAGTAAAATGTCACAACCTGAACAACCAGACTTGAAGGAGTTGCAGGATTTGATGCATAGTGCAGAACAAGTAGGTAAACATACCTTACAATGTGGTTTTGATGCTCTAGAGGCCTCATGTAGAGCTGCTGTTACAGGCTCAGTCATACGTAGGCATGCCTGGTTCAAGGAACAAGCCTTGCCTGATCATGTCAAAGCTAAATTACTAGACGCACCTCTTCAAAAGGATGTACTATTTGGGGCAAATGCTGAGGAAGTATTACGGAAAATGGAGGAAAAAGCTAAATCAATGCAAACTGTGAAAGAATTTCTGCAGGTTCAACCCCCATGTTTTAGTAGAAATTGGCCTTCCAAAAACTGGTCCTTTCCTGCCACAGACAGACCCCAAAGAGGCAGATACAGGCACCCGAGGAGCAGAGGACAATCACAAGTATCGTACAGAGGCAGACAATGGCAAGCTCCTACACAAAGAGGTGGTGAGGACAACTCACAATCTTTTAGAAAGCAAACCCAATGACTTTCCCCTTTGCAGGCCAACCAGGTCTCAAATGGCAGCCCCCCTTTGCAGGCCAACCAGGTCTCAAATGGCAGCCCCCTTAGGAGGAAAGCTGGCACTATTCTCAAAAAATTGGCATGTTGTCACAAAAGACAAATGGATCTTGGACATTATAAACAGAGGCTACCAATTCCATTTTCATACCTTTCCAAAAATGAGAGGCATGCCAAAACTGCCACACAATCAAAGGGCAGAGGCACAAAAGCAAATTTCAGATCTTATAAACATGAAAGCTATTCAAGAGGTACCTACACACGAAGAAGGTCAAGGTTTTTATTCCAGGCTATTTCTGGTGCCAAGGAAGGGAAAAGATTGGAGACCTATTTTGGACCTTTCCATCCTAAACACGTTCCTACTCGTACCAAAATTCAAGATGCTCACTCTACAGCAACTTCTTCCCATGCTGGGCAAGGAGTCTTGGCTGGTAACATTGGACGTCAAGGAGGCATACCTGCATGTCCCAATCGGACAAAATTGCAGAAGATACCTCAGATTTCTTGCAGGTTCAACCCATTATCAATTCTCTGCATTGCCCTTTGGCTTATCTACTGCGCCCAGAGTATTCACGAAATGCCTGGCATCAGTAATTGCCTACAGCAGACTTCAAGGGATACAAATATACCCTAATTTGGACGACTGCCTGATCCAAGCGGACAGCAAGCACACTCTTCTGAAACATCTGGCTTATGTAATAATGTTATTAAACTCTCTGGGATACACAGTCAACAAAGAGAAATCAAGGCTAATACCCTCTCGGAATATAACTTTCCTGGGTGCCAATTTGGACACAAACACCCAGATGGCCTACCTCACGTCAGAGAAGCAGGGGCAACTAATTCAATATTTCAGAACACTGGCAAATTGCACCAGGGCTGACTGCAAGGAAAATCCTGCAGGCTCTGGGATTCATGGCATCTTGCATCTTACTAATCCAATGTGCAAAGCTGCATATGAGAGAACTACAATGGTACCTAAAATACATATGGTCTCAACACAGCCACAGTTTGGAAACAATACTAACACTAATTCCATGTCTGCAAAAGGAATTTCTGTGGTGGGCTCAAGCATGTCAAACACAGGTCTTCCATTCAGCAAGCCTCAAGCAAATCAAGTCATCACAAAAGATGCCTTGGACTACGCCTGGGGGGTGCACATGACAGACCGGTGCATTCAGGGCAAATGGTCCCAAAAAGAAAAGCACCTTCACATCAATCAAAAAGAAATGCTAGCAGTAATAAATGCTGTTATAGCTTTCAAGGACCTTCTACAACCAGGTCAACTATTGATAAGAACGGACAACACCACAGTTATGTGGTACATAAACAAGCAGGGAGGAACACATTCTTATCCCCTATGCAGACTGGCCATGTCACTTTGGAGCATGGCCATGGACTTACAAATGGAACTACAAGCACAGTACTTGCCAGGCAAGGAAAACACGCTGGCAGACAACCTAAGCAGGAATATGACAGATCCACACGAATGGAAGTTGCATCCAAAAGTTTTTACAGAAATCCAAGAATGTGGAAGGCCAGACATAGATCTCTTTGCCTCCCACAAAAATCATCAATTGACAAAATTCTGCTCGAGGATCCTCCATCCAAAGGCCTGGAGAGTGGACGCTCTCTCTTTCAGTTGGACATCAATGACAGTTTATGCCTTCCCGCCTCTTCCTCTGCTGCCCAAAGTCCTATTGAAGACCAGAGCAGACAGACCAAAGATGATCGTCATTGCTCCGGACTGGCCAAGGCAACACTGGCACCCACTCCTGAGGAGCCTGACGCATTCCCCTCCATGGACCCTACCTCTAATGCCTCTTCTGACTCAGCACAGCTTCAAAACTCTTCACAGTCAGCTAAAAACACTTAATCTAGCCGCATGGAAGATTCCTTAGCATCACAGCAGGCCCTACTCTCCAAGGAGGTGCAGGATGTCATTTTGGAGGCCAGAAGGCCATCAACTAGAAAAGCTTACTCCGCAAAATGGAAACGTTTTTGTGTCTGGAATGAGAAAAAGGTCCAGAACCCTGGAAAACTGAATTTACCTCAAATACTACAATATTTGGCTGAACTGCTAAGCAGTGGACTTTCATTCTCCTCCATCAAAATCCATGCCTCAGCCATTTCTGCAGAATACAACACTGATCCTCCTTTATTCTCTCACCCTCTTTTAAGACAGTTCCTCAGAGGGGCTAAAAATTTAAGACCTCCAAGGAAACAACCAATACCTGCTTGATCTTAATTTCATTCTGGAAAAACTGACTTTGCCTCCTTTTGAGCCAGCTGCCTCATCAGATTTGCAATATTTGTCCTGGAAAACCGCTTTCCTTCTGGCTATCACTTCAGCTCGTAGAGTTTCAGAACTACAGGCTCTCATGGCTGTCCAGCCTTTTATCATCTTCCATCAGGACAGAGTCTCCTTACGAACCAACCCGTCCTTTATGCCTAAAGTGGTATCCAGGGTAGCTTTAAATCAGGCCATACATTTACCTACTTTTTATCCCAATCCTCAAAACAAAGGGGAGAGATTACTGCATTCCTTGGACATCCACAGGCAACTGCGTTATTTGGACAGAACAAAACCTTTCAGAAAATCAGAACAGCTCTTTGTGGCCTATGCGGTAGGAGCTCAGGGAAAGCCAATTTCCAAACAGACAGTCTCAAAATGGATAGCCCACTGCATACGTTTTTGCTATTCCTTTCATGGCAAAACTGTACCTACAGGCATTAAAACCCATTCCACCAGGGCCACAGCCACCTCTGCAGCCTTCCTCAGAGGAGTTCCTACCAAGGATATTTTGGAAGCCGCCACTTGGAGTTCTGTGCATACCTTCTCCAAACACTACAACTTACCATTATACTCCAAATCTAGAGCAGGCTTTGCCACTGCAGTCTTGCAGAGCATTTTGGCTCCTCCTAGTTCCACCTAGTGCCTACCACCCCTTTCTTAGCTTTGGGATTCCACCCATCTGTTATGACTGCAGCTGTATGCACGATGAACATAGTACAGTTTTGTACCTACCATAAATGTAGATGTTAGTGCGAATACAGTTGCAGTCCAGGTTTCCCTCCCTCCTTCCCCTCTAGGGGTATTCTTTTATGGTGTATTTGCTTGCAACTACTGTTTTTTGATTATATTGCATTGCATTACTACATAATTTTATGTATTGCCTTCCTTCTGGGGGCACCTGACATCTGGGGCAAGAAAAACTGAAGAAAATGGCGTTGGCTGGTTCTTTTATACCCCTGTCGCACTGACGTCAGGGAAGAAGCGACGACAACTGACGCCGGACCTAGACTTTGGAATTCAGCCGACCGAGGACCCGCCTGATGGCAGGAGAACCCATCTGTTATGACTGCAGCTGTATTAGCACTCTAACATCTACATTTATGGTAGGTAAAAAACTGTACTTTCCTGAAGGTGTTCATAGAATGCATTTATAAAGGATTCTGCGGTCTGGGCCATATTTTCCACAGGCCCGGGGGCTTTGAAGGATTCCACCTCGGTTTTGAGGAGTGTGAAATTTGCTTGAGAGAAGTTTTTCACTGTGGTTTTCTGGGCTGGGGGTGGGGTCGGGATGTGAATATCCAGTGAGATTAGTTTATGGTCTGATCTTACCAGTGAGGGATACACTTCTGGTCTGGAGCATAGAGTCCCCATGTTGGTGATAAGGTCCAGTATGTTTTTCCCTTGTGGGAGTGGTAACAAGTTGTTCCATAGCATTTGAGTTTATAAATTCTAGGAACCTTTGGGCTAGGGTGTTGGAGCTAGAGTAATGCTCCCAGTCTATGTTTGGGTAGTTGAAGTCGCCCAATATAACGGTGTTTGGAGAGACCTTCATATTTTCCAGTGTTCTCAGGAAGGCCGAGTGGGGTTCCTGGGTTTGGGAGGGTGGTCTGTAGCAGGCTATAAACTAGAAGGCAGTTTTACCCACTCTTAGTTGCACATGGATAGTCTCTGATGCTTCGTGCTTTGCCACCAACCTGGAGGTGTGGGTATCTTTGATGAATATCTATACTCCCCCTCCTTTTGTGGTTCGGTCCAAGTTTTGGGGCCGAAAAGCATGGTATGAGGTATAACCTGGTAGTGCTGGGGTGCTTTCGGGACCCCTGAACCAGGTTTCTGTTACTGCACAGATATCTATGTTCTCCATGCTAAGGAGAGTTTCAAGTGCATGCATCTTGAGGTTTAACACTTCTGGCGTTGAGTAGCATTACTCTTAGTTTCTTATCCCTTGTGATACCTATGGAGGTGGGTTTGTCTTTTGAACCTTGCCTAAAAAAGGCACTATGGGGGTAACAAGAGCCTATCCGAAAGCCCAAGGGTGACAGGTGCAAGCCTTCCCTAGCGAAGCATCGTGGCTTGTCGAGCATATCATCCCAAGCTGACAGGCATTTGATCCCCTTTGAATGACACCAGTACTTAAGCCAATTGTTGAAATTGATCATCTTGTCTTCATATTGTGGCATCATTCTTGGTGAGGGTAAGATGCTACTCAAGGTCAGGGTCATACCGGCCTGGGCTACATGCTCAGAGAGCTCCTCTGTCTCTTTTCATGTAGTCCAGGGAGGTACGTCTCAGGTCATTCACACCAGCATGGACAATGACAGTCATATTTGTACTTGCCTTGGAGTGACCTGAGTGCTTGTGTTATGTGGCGGATCCTAGCGCCCGACAGGCTGCTCACCATGACCCTCCTTGTTCAGCCTGGTGAGCGGGAAGTCAGTGTGCCTGACGATAGTCACCTATTACAAGTGTATCAGGTGTGTTTAGTCTTAAGGGCTGACACTGTTTGGCACACTGGCTTTGTGAGATGTGTTGCACGTGTTTTGTTTTGGGGTAGCGGTTGCTTGGGTGTCTGCTTTGGAGGTCTCTGCTGCTTAGGCAGATCTTTATTTAGAGCCTCCGAGTATGTTTTTGTGTGATTATGTGTTTGGTTTGCTATCGTGGTAGGTCTATGTGAGACTGGAATTGTAGTGAGTGTGGTTTCCTTCTCCTCCTGACTGGTTATGCCAGTACTGAGTTGAGAGAGCTTAGCCTCCAGTTTGGCTATATGGTTGCATCTCTCACATGTGTTGGAATTTGTTGGGAGGAGGAGACATGAGGCAATTGTAACATTGCCTCAAGATTCCCAGATTCACCAGCTGGACCAGAGAGGAGATTGACAACTGACCTTTGGACATGCTAGAATAATATTGGGAATTCCTTTATAATTGAAAACAATGGCCAGTGGGGAGTGAGGGTGTAGTGCTTTTAATTTGTAGTGCTGACATATAATTGCTTAGTGAGCAAGTGCCAGGTAACTTAAGTGCAATGTGTTACAGGTAACTTAAATGCAAAAACGACAAACAGTAACTTTCTTTCAAGTGAAACAAGGAAATAAGTACAGTAAGCAATGCAGATATCACTAGTGATCCACAGAAGCGCTAAGAAGCCGCGTATTAGGTGGAATTAGCGTTCCCGGGAAATTGGCCGACTCCTGAGATTTTCGTGTTCAAGTTTCAGACCCGAAGTCTTCAATAAAGCTAACTACCTCATTGGGGAAGCTTTTTTCTTGCTCCAGAGCGATGTCAGAAAAAGTTAATTGTATTTCTTGCGGAAAGCAAATACCTCATAAGGACTTTCATTCTTACTGTATTCCTTGCCTAGGCCCTGATCACAATGTTTCTGGTTGTCTGTTTTGTGCTAGATTTAACCAGCGCACTATTAAGTGTCTGTATGATTTTGCTTTAAACTATTTTGGACGCCGGTTTAATTATCCAGAAATGTCAGATAGCCATCCAACTACCAAAGTTCACAAAAAACACAAAGGAAAGGAGAGAGATAAATAACCGATGCCAAAAACCAACGACTAAGCTTCTCCTAAGCCAGTCGCCGGTTCTCAGTGAGGCGCTTTCACAGCCCCTGACGCCTGCTACTTTAGAGTCGCAGGCCACTACCGACTCCCACATGGAGTCGAATATGTCGCTGGAAACTCAAGGTATTGGAGCCTCGGACACTATTCCCTCAGATGGGTCCGGAGCCGCTGAGCAGGCACCGGCTTCTGAGGGTGTATTCAGACATAAACATCTTTACATTAAACCGACTTCAGCTTCAAAGGCAAAGACTAAAGCACATTCTAAAGCAAAGAAACTCAAGAGCCACATGGACAGGCCTCTATGCCCAAAAAACAGATGCTCAAAATGGCCGAAGACTTGATTTACCTTGATCAGGGGTTCCCCTCCTCATAAGAGGCCTAGGCAAGAGACTGTGAATCTTCAGATCAGGTTTCTATTTCTTCTGATTCCTCTTCTGATCAGAAATATTCTCTTCCCCTCTATGAGCTTCTGATGCTGAAGAATATATACCTTCAGCTTCTCCTCCAGAGGACTATTCTTTTGGGGAAACCTTGCATACCATGAGGGTGTATTTCCACTGGGAGAGCCAAGATTTTTCAGAATCTAAAAAGAGGCTCAGGGATTTCCTTTTATTACCTCCACACAAGCCTCTAGCTATTCCACCTGTGTTAGACATTGTAGATGTGTTTTCGGAGTCTAGTCTGACCCCTGACTCCTTACCTCCAGCTCCTGTTAAGCCTGACAGATATTACAGGGTTCCTGACTCTCATAAATTCCTTTTTAAAAACCCTGCTGCAGACCCAGAAACTATTTCACAGGGTCCCAAAGGAGTCAAGGCTTCCGCTGCAAAAAAAACTCTACCCCCTCTGACAGAGATTCTAGGGCACTGGATAAATGGGGAAAAAAGGTTTACACATCTGCTACCTTGGCTATAAGGGCCTTAAACTGTCAGTTTCATATGCTCAAATAGCAGCAACATGTTATGGCATTGCTTAAACAGAAAATGTTAAATTCTGAATATGCAGAAAACAAGGAAATGCAGAATGTATTGCATGCAGCTGAACAAATTGGAAAGCATACTTTGCAATGTGGTTTTGATTCTTTGGAGGCCTCCTGCAGGGCATGATTCTGGTTCTGTAATTAGTAGGCATGCTTGGTTAAAGGAACAAAATCTGCCTGATCATGTCAAAGTTAAATTATTAGATGCACCATTACAGCATGATAATTTATTTGGTGTTAAGGCAGAAGAGGTGTTAAAAAAAATGGAGCACAAAGCTAAATCTATGCAAACTGTCAAAGATTTTTTGCAAGTACAGCCAGCTAAATTTAGTAGACACTGGCCTACAAAGACTTGGTCCTTTCCTGTGTCAGACAGACCTCAAAGGGGCAGATCCAGATGCCCTAGAGGCAGATCCTAGGCGCAAGGTTCATACAGGTCAAAGTAATGGGGTGCTTCTACCTCCAAAGTTGGAGAAGACTAATCACAGCCATACAAGAAACAGTCCCAATGACTTCCCCTTGCCTGCACCAAGCACTTATCTCCAGGCAGCACCCTTGGGGGGAAAATTAGCACTTTGTTCTCAAAATTGGCACATTATAACCCAGGACAAGTGGGTTCTAAGTATAGTGTCACAAGGCTACAAGTTCCATTTCCATACCCTGCCAAATGCAAACGGCTGGCCAGATTTGCCAAAAAATCAGTGGGCAGAGGAGCAAAAACAAGTCTCATCCCTCATGGACATGGGGGCCATTCAACAAGTACCAGAGGAGACCAATACTGGACCTATCTATTCTGAACACATTCCTGGATATACCAAAATTCAAAATGCTGACTTTGCAGCAGCTTCTGCCCATGCTGGGTAAGAGTGCTTTGCTTGTGACTTTAGGACATGCAGATATGCCTCTTTTAGGTCTAATCAGACAATCATGCAGAAGATACCTCAGATTCAAGGCTGGCTCAATGCATTACCAATTCTCTGCACTGCCATTTGGCTTATCTACTGCGCCCAGGGTCTTTACAAAGTGCCTGGCACCACTAATTGCATTCTGCAAACAAAGAGGAATACAAATATATCCTTACTTGGATGTCTGTCTAATTCAATCAGAGAACAAGGATATTCTTCTATAGCATCTGGCATTTATGAAAAGACTTCTAACATGCCTAGGGTACACAGTCAATGAAAATAAATCAAAACTAGTACCGTCTCAAGAGAATATTCCTGGGTGCAAGCTTAAATGCAACTGCCCAGATGGCTCATCTCATGCCAGACAAAGGCAACTGACTACCTATTTCAAAATGTTGGCAACAAAGGCCCAGTTATCTGCAAGAAAAATTCTGCAGGCTTTGGGCTTCATGGCATCCTGCATCCTACTAATTCCATATGCAAGACTGCATATGAGGAAACTTCAATGGTACCTAAAAAGTGTTTGGACTCAACGTTGCCACAGCCTGGAAACGATTATTACTCTCATTCCCTGCCTGCAACAGGAGTTTCGATGGTGGGCAAAGGCTTGTCACCAGAACAAGGGACAGCCATTCACATTACCCCCAGCCAGGCAGACACTAACAACGGATGAATCAGATTATGCCTGGGGGGGCCACATGGCAGGAAGATGCATTTAGGGCACATGGTCTTCAAACCAAATGCATCTGCATATCAATCAAAAAGAGATGTTAGCTGTTCAAAATGCCCTGACAGCCTTCAAGGACCTACTTTATCTGGGACAACTACTGATAGACAACACCACGGTCATGTGGTATATAAACAAGCAGGGGGCACACATTCTTACTTTGTGGGACACAGCATTGACTTACCAAGTACATCTACAGGCACAATTCCTGCCAGGAAAGGAAAACACTCTGGCAGACTAACTAAGCAGAAACCTCATGGATCCCCACGAGTGGCAGCTGGATCCACAAGTCTTCAGTATGATAACAAGGAAATGGGGATGCCCGGACATAGATCTATTTGCCTCCCCTCACAACTACCAACTAAAAAGATTCTGTACAAGGACTTACCACATAAGCATGGAAAGTGGATGCCCCATCTTTCAGCTGGAAAAACCTATCTGTATATGCCTATCCTCCACTGCCTCTCCTCCCCAAGGTACTCCTAAAGGTCAGACAGCAGAAGCCAAACATGATACTGATTGCCCCAGACTGGCCCCGCCAGTACTGGTATCCAATCCTAAGGAACTTGTCTCAATGCCCAGCTTGGGCCTTACCTGAAATACCTCATCTACTGTCCCAGCAAAACAATCAGATCCTGCACAGCCAGCTCAGTACTTTAAACCTGGCAGCATGGCAGATAATGTAGTCGTACAAAACACCTCTCAGTAAAGCTGTGATGGATGTCATTTTAGAAGCCAGAAGGCCTAGTACTAGAAAATCTTATGCTGGAAAATGGAAGAGATTCTGTGCTTGGAAACAGGTACAAGGAACTGATACAGCTGTACCAAATATTCCTCAGATTTTGCAATACTTAACTGAGATGCGGTGGTGGTGCTGTGGTAGCGTTGTCGTCTCACAGTAAGACGCTGTCCGGTTCGATTCTCAGCTAGAGCGTCTTCTACGTGGAGACATGCATGAATGGGCATACCTTCGTTGAAGGTTGTGCGTCAGGGCTGGCAACGCAGCACGTAAAAATCAACTGCCAATCAGCGGACCGGAGTTCTGCTGTGGCGACCCATAACCGGGAAAAGCTGAGACACAACAACTGAGATGCTGGACAAAGGCCTATCTTTTTCATCAATTAAAATTCATGCCTCTGCCATTTTGGCTCATTACAATACAGAGCCACCAATCTTTTCTCATCCTTTATTAAAGCAGTACCTCAGAGGAGCCAAAAATTTAAGGTCTCCAAGGAGATCACCAGTACCTGCATTGGGACCTCAACTATGTCTTGGAAAAACTCACCCTGCCTCCTTTTGAGCCAGCTGCCACTGCTGATATAAAGTTTTTTTTATCTTGGAAAATAGCTTTGCTCCTAGCAATAACTTCTGCAAGACGAGTTTCAGAGCTACAGGCACTCATGGCTGTGGAACCTTTATTCATTTTTTATCCAGACAGGGTCTCTCTGAGGGCAAACCCAACATTTATGCCTAAGGTGGTGTCCAGTGTGGCTCTTAACCAAACTATTCATCTGCCAACTTTTTATCCAAATCCACATAAGGGGGAGATAATTCTGCATTCTTTGGACGTACACAGCTTAGATTCTACTTTGACAGAACCAAAGTTTTCAGGAAGACAGAGCAATTACTAGTGGCAAATGCTGCAGGATCACAAGGAAATGCTATCTCAAAGCAGACTATTTCAAAGTGGATAGGCCACTGCATTCGTTTCTGCTATTTACACCATGGCAAGCCAGTGCCTAAGGGCATTAGGCCACATTCAACCAGAGCTGTAGTCACTTCAGCAGCCTTTCTCAGGGGAGTACCAACCAAAGACATTTTAGAGGCTGCTACTTGGAGTTCAGTGCACACCTTTACAAAGCATTATCATCTGCCACTCTACTCTAAATCCAGGGCAGGCTTTGCCACTGCAGTTCTGCAGGGCCTCATAGCCGCTCCTAATGCTGTTTAGCTCCAGCCTCCCAATCATAGCTTTGGGACTCTACCCAAATGTAATGACTGCAACAGTGAAACACGAAGAACATAGTACAGTTGTGTACACTTGCCATAAATGTAGATGTTAGAGTGTATTCACTGTTGCAGTCCAGGTTACCCACCCGCCATCCCCCTTTTTTCTGCTGGAACTTTTCTTTCCTTCTCTGATTTATACAACCTGCGTGGTGTATTTGCTTGTAGATGAAGGTAAAGTTTATATTGTTGCATGTATTTTTATATATATATAAATTTTGGCTACCCTTTTAGGGGGCACCTGACATCTGGAGCAAGAAAAAAACTGACGAAAATGGCGTCTGTTGCTTCTTTTATACCCCTGACGACCTGACGTCAGGGAAGGGGCGACAGTAGCCGACGCAGGACCCAAGACTTTGGAATTCAGGCCGACTGAGGGCAACCTGCCAGCAGGATTACCCAAATGTAATGACTGCAACAAGTGAATACACTCAACATCTACATTTATGGTAAGTGTACACAACTGTACTTTACCCTCCCTCCAGCCCCCTGTGTTTCTCTTACTATACCTCTAATTTCCTTTACTATGCTTAAAAGCCTTTTTTGGTGTATTTGCTTTTGGTTGGAGGTATATTTTTGTGTTTCTTATTTTATTTGCTCCCCATTTGGGGGGCACCTGACATCTGGGGCAAGAAAAACTGATGTAATGGCGTTGGCTGCATGTTTTATACCCCTGACGTCATGGAAGAAGGGACAGCAACTGACGCAGGACCCAAGACTTTGTTAATCGGGCCAACTGAGGGCAACCTGCCAGCAGATTACCCAAATGTAATGACTGCAACAGTTACTACACTCCAACATCTACATTTATGGTAAGTGTACACAACTGTACTTTACCCTCCCTCCAGCCCCCTGACTTTTCTAGACTTTCATCTTTTTGCCATATCTTATGGCTATGGTATTTACTTTTTACTGGAGGTGTTCCACACCATGTAATTGCTTCCTGATGTGAAATTGTTCGATCTTGCAGTTTGTTCTTACGGTTCGGAGCCGATCCTCTGCTCCGAGTCGGCCGCTTCACAAGCTCTGCATCTGAAAGAAAGCTCGAGGCACAGTCTGTATCCCACGATCCTCCTCTAACATTTGAGATCTAGTTTGCCGCTGCAGCTGATCGCATCGAGAGAGCTCGGGCCAGTTAAAAATTTTCTATTTTTTCTAATTATTCCTAATATTAGAACTGTTAAAACCTTTACTAGATTTATATATATAGATTAGTGTGTGTGCTTATTTAGCCAGGTTTTGTTAACCTTAGAGAATGTATATGTAATAGTTTTCAGCTTAGGCCTATATTTTTCTGTCAGGGCTCTGACAGTAGTATTAAAACTTAGTACATTTTTTTTTCTCTTAGTATTTAGCTAATTATATAGTTGTGTGTTGATATTTACTCATTCCTATATATACTATATTCTTATATTATATATTCATAACCTCATAGTTAATTAGGATTGTTATTTTGTTAGCTATTCATAATCTTTATTAACCTAGAGTTATATAATTATTATTATAACCTCTTCTTGCTATAGTAAAGTGGTTCTTTTCAGCTATGTCTGAAAAAGTTAAATCTGGATTTAAAAGGTGTCAGTGTGGTCAGATGATGTCCATCACTGACCATCATGCTTCCTGCGTCTACTGTCTTGGCCCTCTCCACCTGCAGGAGGATTGCTCTATTTGTCACTCCTTCAGTGGAAGGGTCATGATGGAAAGGCTCAGGAAGCTGATAGAGAGGGGCTTATTAAAGCCTGATTTTCAAGAAGCCTTGGAAAAGTCTGATCAGACATCTAAGTCTTCGAAGGGGTCGAAGACTTCGAAGGTGTCTGAGCCCAAGTCATCTGCTCCGAGCACGTCTTCTAAGGTTCGGTCGCCGGCTCCACAGACCTCTGGGCTAAGCACCGAGCGATTATCTGTTATCGAGCCCCAGGTCTTGGAGCCGGTGTTGGAGGTGCCTCCACCCTCGATCCTTCGGTCGGTGACCTCTTTGGCCCCTTCGACCCATTCTTCCAGACCCTTATCGAATACTGACGTGGATCGTGTGGTACAGAAGCTCATGGAGAGTACGGCTCTGTCCAAGTTAATTGCAGTTTCGTCCTAGTTGGTCTCAAAACTGGAAACCCTCCCTGTATCTCCAGCAGATCCTCCTCCGAGACCCCTCGAGTCTTCGGAGCCGGTAGAAGAACCGATGATCGTTGAACTCTCTGTGCCGAAGCCTACTTTTGTGCGATCGGTACCACTGACCTTGACTCCCTCTGAGCCCATCAAAGAGTCACGGAGCCGAAGATCTCTCCTTGGTTCTGGGACCGAGAGTCGAACCGAGCTTTCGGTTCGACTCTTCCTCTCGGGGCCTCGGCTCAGATTAGTTCGGCTCCGTCCTCGGGGTCAGAGCCCGTGGTCTCGGGGAAACTACCGTGTTCTTCGGATCCGGTGGAGTCCTCAGCCCGGGGCTCTGGTGCCTTCGACGTTATGAGGAAGGTTTTGTCTGAAAAGACATTCACTTCATCGGAGTCATCTTCTCCTTCCCCTAGAGGGCCACGTTCTGTTTCTGTACCAGCGATCCCAACCAAGCGTAGAGACCCAATGCCTCAGCCAACCCCAGAGGGTGTCCCCTGTTCCTCGGAGGCTTCACCAGATGCCCCCTCTGATGAAGTCCCGAGGAAAAGATTGTGCAAGAGAGGAGGCACATTGATTCGCCACAAGAATCACTCACATCAGACACCGATTTGGAGGAGCCAGAGGGGTCCCCACGGTCCCCCTCAGAGGATCTCTTTTGCTGACATTCTGGAGATTTTAAAACCATGGGGTGATTGGCAGACCATTGCCCCCACTGAGGACGAATCGGTGTTGCTGAAGGCATTTGGGGCTCAACCTTCTACCTCCTGGGTGACCCCGCCCTTCGATGAACTAATGGATCTGATAGCTTGAAGGGCATGGGAGACCCCAGATACAGTGGAACGAGTCCCTAGGAAGCCGAAGAAATACATTACTGCTCCCCGAGACAAGGCTTACCTTACAAAAGGAGTCCCAGTGGATGCTATGGTGGTAGCGGCAGCCACGAAGAAGGAAATGTCAGTCATCTTCCTCTGTTCATCCTCCTAATAAGGATTCCAGGACTATGAACAGATACGGGAAGCGCGTTTTTAGTTCAGCAACTTTTTCCATGTGTTCACTGAACTACCTCACGCATTTTACACGACTTCAGAGAGATGTCATTAAAGAGCTGGGAGATGCTCTCCAGGGTAACACAGATGCTGCTGTCTCCGAAAAGGTAACACCACAACTTAACACCCTCACGTCGATAGTAAACTCGTCCATGAGACTCATTTCATATGCAGCCGAAGGATCGAGTAGGGCCGCAGCTTCAGCGATTACTCGACGGAGGCAATCCTGGATGCAACTTTGCTCCTTTGTGGAAGCCTTCAAGTCTTCCTTTACCAATGCCCCATTTGATGGTGCCACCCTGTTTGGCCCCAAAGTAAAGGAGACTCTCACTCTGTGTGAGCAAGAAGGTAAGACCCTGTCTGCCGTAGGGGTCCGTTTTTCCGCCCACACCAGACCATACCCCAAAGGGCAAAGAGGCGGAAAAATGTGGTTCCGTAAGACTCTGGGATCTTACCAGCCCACACAGAGCGCATGCTCCAGAGGCAGAGGAGGAGGCAGAAATGGAAGACGCCGCCCAGGCGGCAGAGGGGGTCCGCAGAACCAGGGTGACAGGGATAGCGTCCCTGGGAAAGCCCTTCCAGCACTCCTGAAGGGAGGCCCGACTGTCATACTCTGGAGGCAGTCGGGGGTCGCTTAGCTTTATACCCAGACGCCTGGCTAAGTCTTACTATGGATTCTTGGGTAAAAAGCATAGTAACCAGAGGATACAATATTCCCTTTATCACAATGCCCCTCCATCAAAGATTTCCAGATGTTCCACCCAGTCTGCAAGGTCATGCAGCCGTAGAAATAAAAAGGCTGCTCGAAAAAAGTCATCCAGCCAGTCCCGACGGACCAGATAGGATCCGGAACTTCCTCGAGGTTCTTTTTAGTTCCAAAAAAAAACAGGGGACTGGAGGCCAATTTTGGACCTCAGCAAACTCAATACCTTCATAAGGAAGGAAAAATTCCGGATGGTCACGCTACAATCTATCCTTCCATTCCTACAGAAGGACGATTGGATGTGCTCTATAGATCTCAGGGATGCTTACTACCACATCAAAATAGACAGAGCTTCCCGGGATCATCTGCGCTTCCGGCTGGGAGCCAGTCATTTCCAATTTCGAGCACTGCCCTTTGGTCTCACCTCAGTCCCCAGGGTGTTCACCAAATGCATGGCAGTAGTGGCGTCTCACCTGAGGCGGATAGGATTCCAGGTGTTTCCATATCTGGACGACTGGCTCCTCACCACCACCAAGCATAGTCTACTGCAAGCCAGAGAATGCACAATCAACCTTTGTTCCCGTTTAGGGATTTCAATCAATTTCGAAAAATCTGCCTGATCACCCTCACAGTACATTTCACTCATAGGGGTGGAATTAGACACTACTACAATGGTAATCAAATTCCCACAAACAAGAGTATCAACCCTCAGAGACCAGGTTGCTGTTCTGATTTGGAGCAGGAAAGTTTCAGTGGCACAAGTGCTAAAAGTACTGGGCTTGATGTCAGCCACGTTGATTGCAGTTCCCCTCGGCAGGATGCACATGAGAATCCTCCAGTGGCTACTCTTCGTGCAATCGTCGTTCCAACAACTTCCTCTGTCTCACCACATTTCGATCACGGAATCTTGCAAGCGGGATCTTCATTGGTGGCTAAACAGCCAGGACCTAACGATGGGTCGTCCGTTTGTATTACCCAGTCTTATAGCCACAGTAACCACGGATGCTTCCCTGATGGGGTGGGGGGGACTTTTTCAGGGGAGAACAGTCCAAGGAGAGAGTGGTCCAAGATAGAGTACAACCTGCACATCAATGTTCTGGAGCTGAGAGCAGTGTTCCTAGCGTTGCAACACTTTCACGAGACTCCACCTCTGGGAACAGTGGCAGTTCAGACGGACAATATGTCAGTGGTCTGGTACATAAACAAGCAAGGTGGAACCAGATCTTATCCATTATGCAGAGAGGCCCTAAGAATTTGGCAATGGGTGGCATCCACAGGTTGCTTTCTGATAGCAACGCACATCCCGGGGTCATCCAACGTCATTGCGGACAGGCTGAGCAGAGACATCCTGTTACCTCACGAGTGGTCCCTGAACAACCTAGTGGCGGAAAGGATTTTCCACAGATGGGGCCAGCCTTGCTGCGACCTTTTTGCATCCCCCTTGAATGCCAGATGCAGAAGCTACTTTGCCCTTCTTCCCCCTCCGGGGGATGCCCCCAGGGACGCACTAGTGCACGATTGTCCCCTGGGTCTCCTGTATGCTTTCCTTCCTGTTCCCTTGATTCCCAAATTTCTGCAGAAAGCCAGGAACCTGGAAAGGACGATTATACTCATAGCACCATTCTGGCCTCGACAGATCTGTTTCCCTTCCTTCGTGCCCACCTGATGGAGGAACCATGGATTCTGGACCCGGAGCCAGACCTTTTGACTCACTCGTCGGGAGTTCCTCATCCGTCCCTACGATCCCTCAAATTGACAGCTTGGCTGCTCCACCTCCCAACTTAGCCAGGTCGAAGTTTTTGTCTCCTTCAGTACAGCACATCCTGCTTTCTTCTCACAAACCTTCTACCAGCAAACTATACAAGAGCAAGTGGAAATGTTTTGTTTGCTGGGTGTCAACACAAGGATTAGATCCCTTTACAGCCCCGATACACAAAGTTCTAGAATTTTTATCAACGCTTTTTCACGAATGGGCCTCTACTTCTACAATAAGGGTACAGTTAGCGGCCATATCAAACTTTCATGTAGGTGAAGGGGATTCTTCAGTCATGTCTCACAGGCTTTGTAGGGCTTTCATGAAGGGTACCTTCCACCTCCGACCACCCATTCATGAACCGATCTCCCCATGGAATTTGAATTTGATGTTGTCTCAGTTTATGCTACCACCCTTTGAACCAGCGTCAACCTGTTCAATTAAATGTCATGGAAAACCTTGTTTCTCATCGCCATTACCTTGGCTCGTAGAATTTCAGAGCTCCAGGCACCGTCAGTCAGACCGCCATACATGATTTTTCACCCTGATAGTTTCCTTGCGTACTAATCCGTCCTTTCTTCCGAAGGTATGTTCAGTTCTTAACATAAATCAATCTATTGAACTACCCACATTTTTCAAAAATCATTCAAACAAATTGGAATACATGCTACACAAGTTGGATGTGCATAGACGATTGAGATTTTATCTGGACAGGACAAAGGAATATAGAAAATCGGACCAACTGTTCGTGTCTTTCGCAGAAAATAAGAAAGGCATGGCAGTAACCAAGCAGACATTATCCAAATGGCTCTCGGACTGCATAAATTTTGTGTATTCTGCTTCAAAGCAACCACTTCCATTCAAGCCTAAGGCTCATTCTACCAGGGCCGTTTCTACGTCTTCTGCCCATGCTGCTCTTCTCCCATTGGATACTATTTGTACAGCAGCTACGTGGGCAAAACCTCATACATTTGTCACTCACTACAAAGTAGACAGGTCCTCCAAGGACAGAGCATCATTTGGTTCCACTGTACTCAGGAACATTCTTCCATAAGTCACCCAGAGTAACGGAGCTAGGAACGCTACCCATGTGTAAGAACAAACGGCGAGATCGAACAATTTCACATAAAGAAGTTATGTTCTTACCATAACGTTCCATGTGAATTGTTCATCTCGCCTTTGTTCTTACAATCCCTCCCTCCATCCCCCACCACGTTCTGGAAGAATGGGTATGACTAGTGTCTGGTTGGTTTGTCTAGATGGCCTTTTCTACCTAGTCCTGAGTAAGCAGACTATTCTCCATTTGCCTACCTGGGGGTGGTTCTTATAGTATTCATTTTCTAGTGGATGTGATTGTATGAGAGTTAGACGCAGTGATGAGTACTGTTCCTTTCTGGGTTTTTGCAAACTAGATCTGAGGGATGGTAGAGGAGGATCATGGGATATAGACTGTGCCTCGAGCTTTCTTTCAGATGCAGAGCTTGTGAAGCAGCTGACTCGGAGCCGAGGATCGGCTCCGAACCGTGTGTAAGAACAAAGGCGAGATGAACAATTCACATGGAACGTTATGGTAAGAACATAGCTTCTTTTTTTGGGGCCTCCTGACATCTGGGGTAAGAAACAGTGATGTAATGGTGTCAGCTGCATGTTTTTATACCCCTGACCTCATGGAAGAGGCGACGGCATTGACGCAGAAATCCCAAGACTCTGGTATTCGGGCAGACTGAGGGCTACTTGCAGGCAGATCATCCAAGTGTGATGACTGCAACAGTGAATACACTTGAACATCTACATTTATGGTAAGTGTACACAACTGTACTTTTTTAATGCATGGTAAAAGTATGTACAGAAGACCAAGTGGCGCCTCCAAAATGGAAGCGTAGTCATCACCCCTAAAAAAGGCTGTTGAAGAAGCAGCTACCCTAGTAGAGTGAGGTCTCACATTGGAGTTTAATTTTTTTTTTACAGGAAAGGAACAGCAGAAGGAAATTGCCTTAGACATCCATGAGGCACTTCTCTGTTTTGACACTGCCTTCCCCAAGGCCTTAGGGTGAAAGGATCCAAAAACAAAATAGCCAGGACCAAGGTGTAAAAAAGTGTAACTTTTATTATAAAGTTATCACAAACAGATCGGTTTCAGCATTAGTTTCAATTCCGGCTTGAAACTAATGCCGAAACTGGTCTGTTTGTGATAACTTTATAATAAGTGTTACACTATTTTACACCTTGGTGCTGGATATTTTGTTTTTGGATCACTGTCTCTTTAAGCCGTGCACTGCTTTAGTTGCAGGGGAGCATTCTGGACTGCTTAGGGTGAAAGGAGACAAAAAAGCTGGTCAGACTTTTTAATGGATTTGGTCTTGTTCGGGTAATACCTCAGTTGTCTGTGAACATCCAAGGAATGCAAAGTTCTTTCTGAGGAGTTTTGAGGTTGAGGGAAGAAAACTGGTAGATTTAATGGTCTGATTCAAAGAGAACTCATTAACCACCTTGGGCATGAAGGAGGGATTGGTCCTGAGGGAGACCCTCTCTCTGTGAAAGCTAAGGCAAGGAGGGGTAGCCGTAAGGGCTTGGATTTCTGAGACCCTCCTGGCAGATGTAAGAGCCACCAGCAGTACTGATGTCCTTCAAGAATGCAACTGCAGTCATAACATATGGGTTGTCCTGCCTCAGGCAGCCCTCGGTCGGCCGGATTCCAAAGTCTGGGTTTGACGTCGGCTGATGTCGCATTTCTCTCCATCAGAGCGGCTGGAGTATATAAGCATCAGCCGACGCCATCTTCTTCGGTCTTTCTTGCCGCACGGTGCCCGAAGCAGAAGCAGTTCGCAAGTGCCGGTCGGTCAGCTCCTGTATTCTTCGAAACCGAAGACATCAAAAAAGCTAAGTACCCCATTGGGGACCTTTTCTTGCCTCAGCCGATGTCAGAATTAACTGAAAAAGTAAATAATTGTTTGTCTTGTGGTAAACAAATACCTCATAAGGATTTCCATTCTTACTGCCTCCCTTGCCTTGGCCCAGACCACGACGTCTCGGCCTGTGCCGCCTGTACTCGCTTCAATAAGCGCACTCGGGCGCCGGTCGGAGTTCGCTGAAGACTTTTTTGGCGAAAAGTTTGCTTACATTATGCAGTCGGAACAACCGGCTACACATATTTCTAAAAAACAGAAAGACCGGGACCGACCTCCTCGGCCCGCGACTTCCTCCGACTCCACGCCAAAACTTACCGCGAGTGCCCCGGTTCCCTCTGAGGTGGTTATTCCACCACTTGGAACCGAAGACACTGCACTACCGATACCTCCGACACCGGAGGCCACACCGCCAATTATTGATTTTCCTCCGGATACTGTAACCGAGGAAATGCCCGAGACCATTGCTGTGGATAAGGTTACCCCTGCACGTGGGGCTGCCAGGCCTCCCATGTCTATGCCTATCAAGGCCTACACACGTGCTAAGGCAGCAAGCCAGGCCAAGAATCACTCTGCTAAAACCTTGCCTCAGCCTAACCCTGAAGCTCAAATTATGTCCTTGGCCGCAGATCTAATTTCTATGATCAGAGGCTCCCAGACCCATCCTGAGAGAGGATCCCAGCCTCCTCCTGATAAGAGGCCCAGGGTTGAACCACCTGACCCCCTTTCTTCAGATGAAGTTTCTGGGGACTCTGTGCTTTCCAAATCCCAGGAAACCCCCTTTTCAGACTTTCGAGGATTCGGATGCAGAGGACTCCATTCCTTCGGCCTCTCCTCCTGAGGATATTTCTTTTGGGGAAGTTCTGCATTCCATGAGGGAGCATTTCCAGTGGCAAGGTCTGTAATTTTCTGATTCCAGGAAGCGCCTTCAAACTTTCCTTAAAACGCCACAACACAGACCCTTAGCTATTCCTCCTGTGCTTGATGTGTTGGATGACCTTTACTCTGACTCCAGTGCTACCCCTGATTCTCTGCCCCCGGCTCCTGTCAAGCCTGACAGATACTATAGGGTCCCTGAAACCCATTCTCATTTCTTTAGGGCCCATGCTGTAGACTTCGAAACTATTTCCCAGGGGCCTAAGGGGGGTTCTGCTACCATTTCCAAAAATCCTTTGCCTTCCGACAGAGAGGCAAGGTCCTTAGAGAGATGGGGAAAGAAGGTTTACACCTCTACTACCTTAACTATGAGAGCTCTCAATTGTCTGATTCATATGTTTCAATATCAGGATTCCCTGTTGGATGACTTACAGAAAAAATTAGCCTCTCCTGACCCTTTAGATAAGGAAGTCTTTGCAGGAGGCTGTCCATAACTCTCAGCAGGTTAGTAATCATTTTCTGCAGTGTGGATATAATGCATTGGAAGCTTCATGTAGGGCAGCTATGACAGGAGCGGTCATTCGTAGACATGCATGGTTAAAAGAGCAACCCTTACCGGATCATGTTAAGGCAAAGCTACTGGATGCTCCCTTGGAAAAGAACAAACGTTTTGGTGATAATGCTAAAGATGTGTTAAAGACCATTGAAGAAAAAGCCAAGTCAGTTCAGACAGTCAAAGATTTTCTCCAGGTTCAGCCCCCCAGGTTCAGCAGGAACTGGCCTTCTAAAAACTGGTCATTCCCAAATCCTGAAAAATTTCAAAGGGGCAAGAACAGGTGTGCCCATGGCAGAGGGCAATATAGAGGATCCTACAGGGGACGCCAATGGCAACCAACAAACCAAAGAGGGTGACACAGGGGTTTCCCCTGTCACTCGGGGACAATCTCAGTGACTTGACTCTTAACTTCTCTGACCAAGGAGCAAAAACAAGCCCCTTTGGGAGGAAAGTTATCTCTGTTCTCAGAAAATTGGCACAAACTGATAAAAGACAAATGGATATTGGACATTATAGATCATGGTTACAGGTTCTATTTTCATACCTTACCAAGAAAACAAGGCATGCCAAATCTTCCACAAAATCAAAAGGCAGAGGCTATCAAGCAAATTTCTCTGCTGGCTCAGATCAAAGCAATAGAAAAAGTGCCTCAACAAGAACAAGGTCAGGGGTTTTACTCAAGACTGTTCCTTGTTCCAAGAAAACAAAATCAATGGAGACCGATACTGGACTTGTCCACTTTAAAAACTTTTCTCATAGTACCAAAGTTCAAAATGCTGACCTTACAGCAGCTCCTTCCTATGCTGGGCAAGGGGTCTTGGCTGATTACTCTGGACCTCAAGGAGGCATACCTGCATGTCCCTATCAGACACAGCTGCAGAAGATACCTCAGATTTCTTGCAGGGCCAGAGCATTATCAATTCTCAGCATTGCCTTTTGGCTTATCTACTGCGCCCAGAGTATTCACGAAATGCCTGGCATCAGTAATTGCTCATTGCAGACTCCAGGGGATTTGAATCTACCCCTACTTGGACGATTGCCTCATATAAGCGGACAACGAACTAACCTTGACAAAAAACTTGAATTATGTCATACACTTGCTACAGGCTTTGGGATACACAGTCAACTTTCAAAAGTCAAGACTTCTACCATCCCAGCAAATAACTTTCTTAGGAGCCAAACTAGACACAGCCTCTCAAATGGCCTACTTGACAGAAGACAAGCAAGAGCAGTTAACTCATTACTTCAAAAGTTTAGCAAAACTCTCCCAGATGACTGCAGGGAGATTGCTACAGGCCCTGGGGTTCATGGCATCTTGCATTCTCCTGGTCCCACTAGCAAGACTACACATGAGAAAACTTCAATGGTATCTAAAGAGCTTATGGTCTCAGCACAACAACCTAGAAGCAATTATCCCACTCATTCCATGTCTTCAAAAGGAATTTCTATGGTGGGCCTCAGCAAGTCAGTCAAATACAGGCATGCCATTCAAAAAACCTCCGACAACACAGACCATTACCACAGACGCCTCAGACCATGGATGGGGGGGGGCGCACATGGAGGGCAGATGTATTCAAGGACAATGGAATCCAAAGGAAGAACATCTGCATATCAACCAAAAAGAAATGCTGGCAGTAATGCATGCCATCGAGGCCTTTGGACATCAACTTTATCAAGGCCACCTTCTAATAAGGACAGACAACCACTGTGATGTGGTACATAAACAAGCAGGGAGGTACTCACTCTTACCCCCTTTGCAGGCTAACAATGAATCTTTGGGAAAAATCACCGAGTCTAAACATACAGCTACAGTCCCAATTTGTTCCAGGCAGAGACAATGTTCTGGCGGACAGTCTAAGCAGGAATTTCCTAGACCCACATGAATGGAGGTTACATCCAGACATCTTTGCACAACCAACCTCGGCATGGGGCAGGCCAGACGTAGACCTATTTGCCTCCCAACTCAATCATCAGCTACAAAAGTTCTGCTCAAGGACAAATCATCCACAAGCATGGAAGATAGATGCTCTCTCATTTAACTGGAGCTCTCTAGTCATCTATGCATTTCCACCTCTGCCACTGATGACCACAGTGTTACTAAAGATTAAAGCAGAGCAGCCAAAGGGAATCATAATAGCTCCGAACTGGCCGAGACAACACTGGTACCCGCTGCTACAGAGCATATGTCACAACAAACCGTGGGCCCTTCCCAAATGGCCTCAACTGCTGACTCAACACAACTTCAGGACAGCTCATCCCAACCTCCAGACTCTACAGCTAACAGCTTGGAAGATCACATAAATAACCTCAATTTATCTCTCTCCCAGGAAGTTCAGCGGATACTCACAGAAGCCCGCAGACCATCCACCAGAAGGGCTTACTCAGCCAAATGGAAGCATTTCAGCATTTGGAATACCAACAAAGGGTCAAGATGCATCAGTACTGAGCATTCCACTCATTCTGGAGTACTTGGCAGAATTGCTAAATTAAGGGACTTTCATACTCTTCCATAAAAATACATGCTTCAGCTATCTCAGCTAGATACAACACTGACCCACTTGTGTTCTCACATTCTTTGCTAAGGCAATTTCTTAGAGGGATCAAGAATATAAAACCTCCAAGAAAGGCACCAGTACCAGCTTGGGATCTCAATTTTGTGTTAGAAAAATTGACTCTACCTCCTTTCAAGCCAGCAGCTTCAGCGGATTTACAATTTCTGTCCTGGAAGACAGCTTTCCTGCTGGCCATTACCTCAGCTAGAAGGGTTTCAGAATTACAGGCACTAATGGCAATACCACCCTTCATAATCTTCCACAGAGACAGGGTCTCCTTACGAACCAATCCTTCCTTTCTGCCAAAAGTGGTATCTAGGGTCTCTCTAAATCAGGCAATTCATCTGCCTACTTTCTTCCCCAATCCTGAAAACAAAGGGGAAAGACTGTTGCATACCTTGGACATACATAGACAACTTCGCTACTATCTAGACAGAACCAAGATCAGTAGGAAGTCCGATCAGCTCTTTGTAGCTTACGCTCCTGGAGTACAGGGAAAAGCAATTTCCAAACAGTCAATTTCAAAATGGATTGGACATTGCATCAGATATTGTTATTCCTTCCATGGAAAGTGTGTGCCAGCCAATATCAGACCACACTCTACCAGAGCTACAGCCACCTCCACAGCCTTCTTAAGAGGGGTGCCTACAAAGGATATTCTAGAAGCTGCTACATGGAGCTCCGTGCATACATTTTCCAAACACTACAACCTCCCTTTATTTTCCAGATCCAGAGCAGGCTTTGGTTCAGCAGTTCTGCAGGGATTGCTAGCTACACCATCCTTTTCCTAGAGCATACCATCTCCCCCAGCTAAGCTATGGTATTCAACCCATATGTTATGACTGCAGTTGCATTCTTGAAGGACATAGTACAGTTTTGTACCTACCATAAATGTAGATGTCCGATAGATATGCAACTGCAGTCGGGTTTTCCCTCCCTCCTTCCCCTCTATGCCTTGGGTCCACTCCTCTCCCTGTTATTCTTAGCTGGGGATATCTGTTATGGTGTATCTGTTTATTGCTTACTTATTTGTCTGGAAACCTATTTTTGTTTTACAAATTTGATTTTAGCCTTCCTTGGAGGGCACCTGGCATCTGGGGCAAGAAACACTGAAGAAGATGGCGTCGGCTGATGCTTATATACTCCAGCCGCTCTGACGTCAGAGAGAAATGCGACATCAGCCGACGTCGGACCCAGACTTTGGAATCCGGCCGACCGAGGGCTGCCTGAGGCAGGACAACCCATATGTTATGACTGCAGTTGCATATATATCGGACATCTACATTTATGGTAGGTACAAAACTGTACTTTTTCCAAGTACATAGTTTAAGTGATAATAAAAATGGACTTTGGCATAAAATTAAAATAATAAAAACAAATTAATTTTAAGCGATTTCGTTATTTTATTTAACAGAACTTCTTGAGAAATACATACCAGTCCCACTTAAATAGTTGCACTCAAGTACGTAGTTAACCATTTAACCAATGAAACTGAGTTGTAGAAAATCATAATAGGTAAACACAACATTCAAAAAAAACTTATACTTTTTTAACTTATGACAAACGTGTTATTGTTGCAATCACATCATTCCTACTAGATGTTTTTAGTTTTAAGATGACTTTTTTAGAGATTTTTTTCATTCATACCAGGAATTTGCATCTGCTCTTAGAAATATCTGCCATTTGAGCTCCACATATTCTAAGTAGGAATTAACTCCCCACAAAATTTTCAGTATTGACTCTCTCGATAACCATACATTGAAAATTCTTAAAATCTGTACACATCTGTGAATGTCTGGCTAGTGTATTTGTGTTGTCCTTTTAATTGCTGTATTGTGCTTTTTAATTCTATCAGTCTACGTGTAGCTTACCTATGTAAAAATATTTGCATGTAGAACATATTGCAACATACACCAGACCATCACTCTGACAGTCAAATCTGTCCTTTACAATGTATAGGTTCATAGGTTGATACTAGGCTATCTGCCCTAGGGCATTTATAAGCCTAGCCAGAGTGTGTTTGGCTTTCACCACCCTTTTAGATTAGTTGACTGTGCCTCTGTATAGTAGGTCACAGAAGAAGCCCTTTTGAGGTTAGTTTACTGTCCCTCTGTCTAGTAGGGACACAGAAGAGATCCCAGGGGTAAACCTACGATCTCCCACCCACTCGTCAAGATTTCTCTTGAAGAGGGTCATTGAGGGACTCTGCCTAACATGGATTGGAATCCCAGAGTGAGGGGAGACTCTGGGATATGAATCTGTCCCTCCAGCATGTCCTATTTATTTCTGTGCTGAGGTTTAAGTCCCTGGAGCGTGTAGCTCTAAGGGATTTGGATTTCCTGAGGTGGAGCATGTCCATTAATTCTGGGTTGGACATGGCTTTATACGTCAGGCACAGATCGCCTCTGAGTAGGCGGTAAGCAACTGAGTAGAGCTGGAGTTTCTTTAGCCTAACTGCGTAGGGCATCTGTTTGAGTCCCTTGATCCTCTTGGTGAGGTAATTTTGGGGTCTTTCCAGTTGCTGCAGGTGTCGGGTAAGGTACATCCCAAATGGGGCATTGTATTCAATTATGGGCCTGATAAGTGATGAGTAGAGGGGCACAATGACCTCTCTTGATCTAGATGTGAACCCTTTCGTGATAAGGTGGGCTATATAGAAGGTCTTTCTAACCACTTTGGCAACGTGATTGTCAAAGGAGAGATTGCTATCTACTTGGGTCCCCAAATCCCTAATTACTTCTGTATTTAATGGATTACCACCTAAGTGGTAATTTGTGGGCACTTTGTTATTCCCAAAGGGGATGACTATGCGCTTTTTGGCATTTAGCTTTAGACCATGGCTCTGGCACCAGTTATCCGTCTCTGAGACCCTTTTGTAGGATGCTTGTGTCAGTCGGCGAGTCGATTATGGCACCCAGTTTGCAGTCATTTGCGAACTTGGTCAGCCATAGTCCTTCCCATGTTAGCCTGTACCTCAGAGAAATATATACCGAACAAGAGAGTTCCCAGGACTGAGCCTTGTGGGACGCCACTTGTAACTGGTTTAGAGTCTGACATGGCACCTGCAATTCTGACCATGTGGGTTCTATCCCTGAGCCAGTTTGCAACCCATCTTGTGACACAGGGGTTAATATTTCAGCTGGTGAGCTTATTTATGATGCCTGAGTGGGGTATTGTCGAAGGCTTTTGCGAGGTCCAGGTAGGCTGTGTGGACTACCTTCCCTTCATCGATGGCCTTGGTGACTGTTTCAAAGATGTCGACCAGGTTCAAGAGGCAGAATCTGCCCTTAACAAAGCCGAATTGGGTAGGATCCAGTGTTTGGAGGTTCCCAATGTCTTTGAGTTTCATGATGATACGCTCCATAGCTTTGCAGACCAGGCTAGTCAGGCTTATAGGGTGATAGTTTCCGGGGTCCGTTGTGGCACCACCTTTGTGGAATGGGACCACTGTTGCTGTACGCCATTCCTTTGGTACATATCCTGTAGTAAGGCTGAGATTGAACAGTGACTTTGTGAGGGTTCAGTTCTTCTTGGAGTTCATGTAAGACGCAGCCCAGGACACTGTCCTGTCCCATTGATGCTGTGTTTTTTGCTTTGGAGAGGGCAGCTCTCACCTGTGCATCTGTGATGTCAGGGAGGCTACACTCTGTTGGGATAGACATTTGCTCTTTTGGGAGGGAAGAGGGGGAGAAGTTTGCACTGAACCTGTCTGCCAGGATGTTGGCAATGTTTGTGGGTTCAGTGTATTTTTTGTCATTTTGAACCAACTCAGAGCATATCTGGGAGTTGCCACCCAGGTTCCTGACATAACTAAAGAAGGCCTTGTGATTATATTTAGCATCTTGTGCAGTTTTTCTTTCGAAGCTGACCTTATGATGATTTTGAGGGATCGTAGTTTCTTCCTAGTACTGATCAGAGATGCCTTCCCTTTTTGGGATTTTGCTCTATCATGTAGTAGCTTCCTCCTGTTGTATAGCTTATTTATGGCTGGGGTCCACCAGACAACTTGGAGGAATGAGTCTTGGTTTTATTTGGGATAGCACGATCCATGCATTCCTGTAGGTGTCCATAGAAAGCGTTTGTAAAGGATTCTGCGGTTGGGCCGTATTTTCCACTGGCCCGGGGGCTTTGAAGGATTCCACCTCAGTTTTGAGAAGTGTGAAGTTTGCTTTTGAGAAGTTCTTCACCGTGGTTTCCTTGGCTGGGAGTGGGGACGGGATATGGATGTCCAGTGAGATTAATTTATGGTCAGATCTTACCAATGAGGGGTATACCTCTGGTATGGAACATAGTCCCCATGTTGGTGATGATCAGGTCCAATATGTTTTCCCCTCTTGTGGGAGAGGTGACCAGTTGTTCCATAGCATTTGCGTTTATAAATTCTAAGAACCGTTGGGCGAGGGTGTTTGGGCTTGAGTAATACTCCGTCTATATTTGGGTAGTTGAAGTCACCCAATATAATGGTGTTTGGAGAGACCTTCATATTCTCCAGTGTTCTCAGGAAAGCCGAGTGGGGTTCCTGAGTTTGGGAGGGTGGCCTGTAGCAGGCTACAAACTGAAAGGTAGTTTTGCCCACTGTTAGTTGCACATGGATGGTCTCCGATGCTTCATGCAGTGCCACTAACCTGGAGGTGTGGGTATCTTTGATGAATATGGATACTCCCCCTCCTTTTGTGGTTCGGTCCGAGTTTTGGGGCCGAAAAGCATGGTATGAGGTATAACCTGGTAGTGCTGGGGTGCTCTCGGGAGCCTTGAACCAGGTTTCTGTTACTGCACAGATATTGATATTCTCCATACTGAGGAGAGCCTCGAGTGTGTGCATCTTGAGGTTTAGACTTCTGGGATTGAGCAGCATTACCCTTAGTTTCTTTTTCTTTGTCTTGTCTATGGAGGTGGGTTTGTCTTGTGAGCCTTGCCTAGCCTAAAAAAGGCACTATGGGGGTGGCAAGAGCCTTAGCCAGTATTCGAAAGCTCAGGGGTGAGAGGTGCAAGCCGTCCCTAGCGAAGCAACGTGGCTTATCGTGCATGTCATCCCAGGCTGACACACTGGATCCACTTTGAATGACACCAATACTTTAGCCAATTGTTAAAATTGATCATTTTGTCTTTATACTGTGGCATCATTCTTGGTGAGGTAAGATGCTACTCAAGGTCAGGGTCATACCAGCTTGGGCTACATGATCAGAGAGCTCCTCTGTCTCTCCATGTAGTCCAGGGAGGTACGTCTCAGGTCATTCACACCAGCATGGACAATGACTGAGTCATATTTGTACTTGCTTTGGAGTGACCTGAGTGCTTGTGTTATGTGGCGGATCCTGGCACCAGACAGGCAGCTTACAGTGACCTTGTTCAACCTGGTGAGTTGGACGTCAGTGTGTCTGACAATAGAGTCACCTATTACAAGTGTATTAGGTGTGTTGTTTAGCCTTAAGGGCTGTGACTGTGTGGCACACTGACTTTGTGAACTATGTGATACATGGAGTATTGTTGTGGGGGTAGCGGTTGCTTGGATGTCTGCTTTGGAGGTCTCTGTTGCTTGGGCAGATTTTTATTTAGAGCCTCCGAGTATGTTTTTGTGTGTTTGTGTTTGGTTTTCTGTTGCGATAGGTCTATGAGAGACTGGATTTGTGGTGTGTGTGGTTACCTTCTCCTTCTGACTGACTGACTGCGCCAGTATTGAGTTGAGAGAGCTCAGCTTCCAGTTTGGCTATATAGTTGCATCTCTCGCATATGTTTTAGCTTGTTGGGAGGAGGAGAGTGTGGTCTGTGTGCATAAGGCAGTTGTAACATTGCCTCAATATTCCCAAATTCACCAGCTGGACTGGAGAGTAAACCCGAAACTGACTTTTGGACATGCCAGAATAGTATAAGGAACTACTTTTTGACTGATCTAAAAGGACCAGTAGGGAGCCAAGTACTTAAAGGGAGTATAAGAGGGTGTAGTGCTTTAGTTTATTAGTGCTTACTTATAAGATTACTTATATGAGCAACTGCAGGGCTTTAGAATGAAAATAGAGTGCTTACTTTGAGATTTCTAAGGGAAAAAGTGAAGAGCAGACTTTGTGGAGCTGGGAATAGTTTAAACGGCGCTGCCCGATGCTGCGCTATGTGCAAAATCATGCAAAACCACACAAATGCGAGTTCTACAGCAGGGAAACTGAAAGAGATGGGAATTGACCCAGAGCGGCCAATAAGCTACTAGTTTCAGGGCTGAGACCACTCCTCCAGGGACAGATAGGCTGATCAAAGTTCCCCACTTTCACTGGTGAACAGAGAAGCTTCCCCCTATCCAAGTAAGGATATGGGCAACACAGGAAACTGTACCACAGCCCGGAATTCAGCAAAACCTGAAATCTGGACTAATCTAGTTCAGCAAAGGCAGGAAAAGAGAATTATGTTCAAAGTGCAAACTACTCGCTACTAAAATGAATCTGCATTGCGAACAACTATAACAGGGAAATGTTCCTAATCTTTTTGTTCCTAAGTGTGATGAAATTCTAGAAGAACTTTCTTGTCTCTTTTGGCTTTTCCCGGTTAGGGGTCGCCACAGCGGAAATCTGGTCTGCTAATGATTGGCAGTAGATTTTTACGTGCCAAGTTGCCAGCCCTGACGCACAACCATCAACGAAGGTACGCCCATTCACGCATGTCTCCACACACAAGATGCTCTAGCTGAGAATCGAACAGGACAATGTCTTACTGTGAGGCGACAATGCTACCGCAGCACCACCACCGCAGTATTGTTCTAGAAGAACTTTATAATTGTTTTACTTTGAGATCTGAAGTAGTTTACTTCATTTGGTCTTCAACCTGTGGGATACCGGATCTGTGTCTGATCCAAGCCGGCAATCTCACTACCATCTGCTACGAGCTCCAAGCTCCTCCCCTTACCCATTATACACCTCCACTACCTTCCAACCCCCAGATCTCATTTGCCGCAGCTTGCTGAAGCATAGTGATCTCCTAAGAGTAGTGAGTGAGTTTTCTGCTTTTAAGCAGATATTTTCTCCAAAATATTAGTATAAGTTCCCTCCTCTTCCTCCCCTCACTGGTGCGTCGTGTTAATGAACCTTTTTTGTAGTTTAGAATTAGTTTTTTAGTGTGCTTTACTTCTCCTCCCCCCTCAGTGTTGTGTGACTTGAGTGTGTGTGGTGAGTGGCTTGAGTGGGAAAACTGGTAATTTTTCTCTCCTTTTTTTTCCCCTTCTCTAGTGTGACTGGATTGGATAGAAGCATGGCCGATAAGCCTTTGTCCAAAAGGTGCACTGAGTGTCGCCATAAGTTGTCTCCTGCAGATGGCCACACTCTTTGTGTAATGTGCTTGGTCGTTTCCCATCTAAATACTGACTGCTGTATGTGTGTGGGTTTTAACCCGTGCGCTATCAAGGACAGGAAGGCTAAGTTGGCCCTGAAAGGCCTTCTTCCCACTTCTGAGGCAATTGCCTCGTCCTTTGCTTCGGTCACAGTGGCTGCTGTGGCCACCTCTCCTTCCTCTCTTGCCTTTCCTTCTCCTCCCTCCCAGGCTGGGACTCAACCTCCCGATGTTCTTCATGTTTCACTGTTGCAGTCATTACATTTGGGTTATCTGCCTGCAGGTAGCCCTCATTTGGCCAGATTATCAAAGTCTTGGGTACTGCGCCGGTTGCTGTCTCATCTTCCATGATGTCAGGTAGCCAGGGGTATAAAGCATGCAGCTGATGCCATTACATCAGTCTTTCTTGCCGTGCGGTGCCTGAAGCAGTTCGCAAGTGCCGGTCGGCCAACTCCTGAAATTTTCGATCTGAAGTATTTAACTTCATTTTATCTGCAACCTGTGGGTATTCAGATCCAAGCCGGCAATTTTTTCTAGCATCTTCTCCGAGCTCCTCCCCTACCCATAATGTACTACCATCTCCTACCTTCCCTCAGATCTCGTTTGCCGCACCAGATAGTGAGCATTGTGGTCTCCTTTGCTCTGAGCTCAGGGTTAGTAAGTTTATAAATACTTGTCTTTAGTGTGTCTGAGTTAGTTGGGTCCCTTCCTCACCCACTAGTATATCGCTTGTTCGTCGGTTAGTTTTAAAAAAAAAAAAAAAAAAAATTTTTTTGTTGTAAAACTGTAGAGTAGTTGTTAGACCTGCCCTTCCCCTGCGTGTGTTTTGTGTGTGGTGATTTTGCAGGTAGTGGTGTTTGGTGCAGGACCATGGCTGATCAGCTAAAATCAGTGTTTTAAAAAATGCAGTGTGTGGCATAAGCTCTCCCCGGCTGATGGTCACACTGTTTGGGAGTGTCACATTTGTCGACACAATGTGCAGTCTGCACTGGGTTCAACCCTAGAGCCTTTAGGGATGAGAAGGCCAAATTGGTAGCAAAAGGCCTTCTCACTGCATCTATGCTGGAGTCTGCCACGGCCTTGGTACCTAGTGCTCAACCTCCCACCCAGACAGGGACTCAAACTCCCACCACTTCTGTTGCTGCATCAAGCAAGGAAAAAGCTACAGTCAGTGTAGCGGACAAAGACAGAGAAAGGCACAAGGAGGATAGGGACAAGAAAAGGGATAATCTCGCAAGAGATCCCCAGACAGGGAGCTCTTCCTTAGTCCCCCTTCTAAGTCCATGAGGCCAGTTTCTTCACGGCTTCGGTCTCCTCATTTTGTACCGGAGCCGCTGGAACCTTCGGATCCAAGGCCTTCCTCGCCCTCTCTGCGTAGACCAGCCAGATCAGTCTGTGGATTCTTTGCAATCGACCTGGAGCTTATTAGACTTAAAATTTTTCGGAGCTGGTAGCTCGGTGCCGACGGTTCCCCCAACCTCGACTCCGGCTGTTATCTTGAGCTCCTCTGATCCAACTAGTTCGGAGCAGAGTGACTCTTGGAGCCGCGGACAGGGAGTCTGACCTGAGGGAATGGTTTCTTCGGCTCCGCCTCTTTCAGATCCGTCCTGTTCCCTCGGACCTCAGGCTACCCTTGCTTCGGCTCCGGTCCCTGCTTCGGATCCGGGGAGGGCTTCTTCCTTGCTGGGTGCCAAGGAGGTACGCTCTCCTTTGGCTTTTGAAGTGGTGGAGAGGGTTCCTTCCCAGGGATTGAGACCCCAGCCCTTCCCCTCGGATTCCACACAGACACTTCTGGATTTGGTGACTACTCCCTTCATCCTCTGTCAAGGACAGCCCTTGCCAGAGGATCCCCAGGTTATTTCCACTGAGGAACCCCCTGCGGCTCACGAGTTCTCTTTAGAGAGGCCCACTGAAAAGGGTCACCGTAAGCGAAAGTGCAAAAGAGGCACTTGGACTCCCCCCTAGTCCCTCACTACGGACACTGACTTAGATGGAGAAGGTTCCCCCAGGTCACCTTCCAAAGACGTCACCTTCAGAGAAATCATGGAGATCCTCCACCAGAGTGGAGGTTGGTCAGCCCCAAAACCTTTTGGGGATGAGTCAGTGTTCGTGGAGGTGTTTGGCATGGGCCCATCTACTTCCTGGGTGTCTCTGCCAGCGGACCCTTTGGTGGACCTTATCACCATGTGGGCATGGAAGGAGCCTGACACCGTAGAGCCCATCCCCAAATGCCCCAACAAGATTTTATCCCCCACCTACTGATAGACAACCTTGGTCAAAAGGAGCCCCATTTAGCGCTATGTTGTTCACAGCAGCCACCAAGAAGTAACTAGCGCAGGAGAGTTCCTCAGTCCACCCTCTAGACAAGGAGTCCAGGTCGGTGGACAGGTTTGGGAAGCATGTTTATTCCTCAGAGACCTTTTCAGTCCGTGCGCTGAACTATTTGGCACATGTGATCCTGCTTCAGCGAGACCTTGCATCGGAATTCGCTGAGTCGACCCCAGAGGCCTTATCGCCGCAGGACAAACAGTTATCTGCAAAAATGTCTACTCTGAAGTCAGTCTCAAACACGTCTATGCGGCTCCTTTCCCATGCCATGGAAGGAGCAGCTAGGGTGGCTGGGACAGGCATAGCCATGAGGTGTCATGTCTGGCTCAGGTCGTGTCAGTTCGCGGACCCTTTCAAGGCGTCGTTTATTAATGCTCCCTAAAACGGTTCTTCCCTTTTCGGGAAGACAGTACATGACACACTTGTCCATAGCAAAAAAGACGGGAAGACTTTGTCTGCCATCTGGATCCGCTTCTCTAACCCTCAGCGGTCCTTCTCTGGGAATCAAGAGGGCAAAAGAAGATGCGGTTCCGAAAATCTCAGTTTTCCCGGGATTCTCAGGACAACTATTCCCCCAGAGGCAGAGGGGGAGAGGATTGACGCCGACCCAGAGGTAGTGGAGTTCCCAGGAATTTTGGGTCTAGGGAACCTTTTTCTGATAGACCCCAGTCAGCAGCCCTGTCGGGTTGCCCGGCTGTCCTACTCTGGAGGCAGTTGGGGGAGATTGTCCTTACACCCAGCGGCATGAGAGTCCATTACGACAGATCACTGGGTGTTGCAGATTATATCCAGAGGTTACACTATCCCATTTGTTGCCCCTCCAAATGTTCCAAAACACCTCCTGGATGTTCCACCCGCTCACAGGGAGGCCACAGCTTTAGAGGTTTTAAAGCTGCTTCTCAGACATGCCATCGAACAGGTCCCCTCCAGACCAGTCCCGATCAGGCATCTACTCTAGGTTCTTTTTAGTGCCAAAAAAGACGGGGGACCTCGGGCCCATACTAGACCTGTCAACTTTGAACCTGTCTGTAGCCAAACAGAAATTCCAGATGGTCACCCTACAAGTCCATTCTATCTGATCTCCGAGAGTGCAACTGGATGTGACCTCCAGGATGCTTACTACCACATCAAGATCCACAAAAGCTCCAGGAGGTTTCTGCTCTTCCAGCTGGGAGATGGTCACTTTCAGTTCAGAGCCCTACCCTTTGGTCTCACCACAGCCCCCAGGGTGTTCCCCAAGGTAATGGCAGTTATAGCGACTCACCTCAAGCTTCAGGGTATTCAGGTATTTCCGTACCTGGACGACTAGCTCTTCGCTGCGCCCAACAAGCATCTGCTTTTTCTGGCCTGAGACTACTTCATTCGGTTGGCAAATCTATTGGGGATTACAGTCAATGTTCAAAAATCCAGTTGCAACGAGTACAAGTTTTAGACTTCATTGGGGCATGGCTAGACACCTTGCAGATGAAAGTATTCTCAACTCCAGACAGGATCTTACACCTCAGGTGACACAACTGAAATAACGAGCTTCAAGTCTCCAAAGGCGAGTGAGGTTCTCCGGGCACTGGGCTCCATGGCTGCCTCCATATCGATTCTCCCTTGTGCGCGCCTTCATATGCAGGTTCTTCAATGGACTCTGGCTGCTCAATGGTCTTGGCTAGACCTGCCCATGGAATTTCCGATCAGGATCAGTCATGTCTGCAGGACGTCCCTTCTTTGGTGGTTAAATTCACCAGAGATTATAGAAGGATGCCCCTTCGATTCATCTCCAGTCCAAGTCACAGTGACCACAGACGCCTCCCAACTCTGATGGGGGGGCACTGTTTGGGAAGGACAGTTGGGGGACACTGTTCAGGAAGGGCAGTCCACGGCACGTGGTCCCAGTCAGAGACCAAGATGCATATAAATGTTCTAGAGATGAGGGCAGTGCTTTTAGCATTGGAAGCCTTTCACACTGCCCTCACTCTCAGATTGATTGCAGTTCAGTCAGACAACATGTCAGTTGTCTGGTATATCAACAAGCGGGGGGGGGCAAATCTTATCCCCTATGTTGCGAGGCCATGAGAGTGGGAGTGGGCGATCTCCACCGGTTGGTTTCTGATAGCAATGCACGTCCCGGGGCGCTCCAATATTTTAGCGGACAAATTGAGTCAGGCTATTCTGATGCCATACGAGTGGTCTCTGAAACAGTCAGTAGCAGAGGAGATATTCCTCGCATGGGGGGTCAGCCTTGCTGAGATCTCTTCGCATCTCCTTCCAACACGAAGTGTGAGTTCTCTCTGATTCCCTCACCAGGGGAAGCCCCCAGAGACGCTCTAGTCCATGCTTGGCCCCCCCTGGGCTTCTGTATGCTTACCCACCATTGCCACTCATTCCGAAGTTTCTTCAGAAAGCTTGATGACTGCGGTGCAAAGTTATCTTCATTGTCCCATTCTGGCCTCATCAGGTTTGGTTCCCATTCCTTTGGTATCTCTTAGCTCCTCCGTGGGTTCCGGATCCCTGTCCTGATCTAATCTCCCATCCTTCGGGTGTCCGCCCGCCCGACCTGGGCAGCCTCAAGCTGATAGCTTGGTTGCTCCAGTTCCGTTGATCACCAGGACTCCCAGTCTTTCATCCCCGGTAAAATCCATACTGGTGGCTTCTCTTAAAGATTCCACTAGGAAACTTTATCACAGTAAATGGAAGCGTTTTTCCATTTGGGCCTCTCAGAGAAACCTAGATCCCTTTACAGCCCTGTTCCAGCGGTGTTGGATTTCTTGAATGGCGTTTTTCAGGAAGGAGCTAGCTCTTACACAATGAAAGTACAATTGGCAGCCATTTCTAATTTTCATGTTGAAGACAACATTGCCGTAGCCTCTTCTAGGCTGTGTAAGGCTTTTCTTAAAGGCACTTTTCTGTTGTGCCCTCCTGTCAAGGATTCCGTGCCCCCTTGGGACCTTACTTTTGTCCTACAGGCATTGGTGGCTCCTCCATTCCAACCTGCAGCATCGGTGGATGTAAAATTTTTGTCCTGGAAGACAGCTTTCCTAGTCACCATTACATCTGCTAGGAGGGTTTCTGAGCTTCAAGCTCTGTCTGCCATACCTCCTTATTTGGTCTTCCATAAGGATAAGGTCTCTCTATGTACTAATCCTTCCTTCTTACCTAAAATGGCATCTGAAGCAAACATAAACCAGTCCATTATTCTGCCTGTTTTCTTTACTAATTTCCAAAACAAGAGTGAATACAAACTTCATTTGTTAGATGTCCATAGACAACTTTGCTTCTATCTTCATAGAACAAAATCATTCCGCAAGTCTGACCAGTTTGTTTCCTTTTCCAAATCTTTTTTGGGAAAAGCTATTTCTATGTTTTTTTAGCCAGATGGATCACTCTCTGCATTTCTGCAAAGCAAAATGTTTATCTCCTCCTGGTGTTGTTAAAGCTCACTTTGTCCATGGCGACTTGTGCTGCTTTTTGGTCTAGGGTTCCTTTGGATGACATTTGTGCAGCAGCAACCTGGGCCAATTCACATACCTTCATTTCCCATTACAAATTGGACCTGATTTGTAGGGGTAGAGCATCCTTTGGCTCTGCGGTCCTCAGGAATATCCTTCCATAAGGGCCTCCCAGGATTGGATTTGCTAGGGACTCTTTCCCATAGGTTGCAGATAAAATTAAGTTAACGACTTCAGATAAAGAAGTTATGTACTCACCATAACGTTCCATCTGACTAGTTATACTTCATTTTTCTGCAACCTTCCATCCCTCCGTCCCCCGGGCCTTGTCCTGTCTATATACAGGTTTGGTTCATTGGGCTGAGTTGCTTATGTATTTAGTTGCAGCAAACTCAATCTGAAGGAAGGTAGGAGATGGTAGCGCGTTATGGGTAGGGGAGGAGCTTGGATAAGATGCTAGAAAAAAAGTTGCTGGCTCGGATCCGATATGGATCCGAATACCCACAGGTTGCAGAAAAATGAAGTATAACTACTCAGATGGAACGTTATGGTGAGTACATAACTCTTTTTTTCGAGTTTCAGATCTGAAGTCTTCAACTAAGCTAAGTACCCCATTGGGGAACCTTTTTTCTTGCTCTAAACCGATGTCAGTAAAAGTTAATTGTATTTCTTGTGGAAAGCAAATACCTCATAAAGCTTTTCACTCATACTGCATTCCTTGCTAAGGCCCAGACCACGACGTACCTCGCTGTCGGTTTTGTGCCTTATTCAAACCTCGAACTATTCGTAGTCTGTTCATTTTCGAATCTAAATATTTTGATACTCTGTTCAGTTATCCTGAAATGGCTTCGGTAAGCCACCTGCCTACCAACATTCTGAAAACACACAAAGATAGACAGAGACAGACCACATAGGTCCAAAGCTGCCGACGACGCTTCTCCTAAGCTAGTCGCAAGTTCACCGGTACTCTGGTGCTTTCACAGCCCCTGATACCCACTGCTTCAGATTTGCAGCCCTCTACTGAGACCCATACGGAGTCCAGTATGCCGCGAGATGCTTCTTCGACTGTGGAACCCGTGGATGTATCTACCATGGATGGGTCCGGAGCTGCTGTGCAGGCACTGGCTTCTGAGGGTGTATTCAGGCCTACTGACTTGCATATTAAACAGACGCCATCTTCTTCAAGGCCTAAAACTTCATCCGTGCCTTGAAAACAGACACCCAGACCGCATGGTCAGGCCCCTATGCCTAAAAAACAAATAAGAATGGCTGAAGACCTTATTACTTTAATCAGGGGAAGCCAACCTTCCCCCCTCTAAGAGACCTAGGACTGAATTTGCCTGTGATACTTCTGATCAGGATTCTGAAAATGTTCATCGTGCATACAGCTGCAGTCATAACAGATGGGTTCTCCTGCCATCAGGCGGGTCCTCGGTCGGCCGAATTCCAAAGTCTAGGTCCGGCGTTGGTTGTCATCACTTCTTCCCTGACGTCAGTGCGACAGGGGTATAAAAGAACCAGCCGATGCCATTTTCTTCAGTCTTTTTTGCCGCGCGGTGCCCGAAGCAGAAGCAGTTCGCAAGTGCCGGTCGGCCAGCTCCTGAGATTACAAAAAAAATTTGGAACCGAAGTCTTCTTAAAAGCTAAGTACCCCGTTGGGGAAACTTTTTCTTGCCTCAGGCCGATGTCAGACAAAGTTAATAACTGTATTTCTTGTGGGAAGCAAATACCGCATAAGGATTTCCATTCCCTCTGTATACCTTGTTTAGGCCCAAACCACGACGTCTTGGTCTGTCGTTTTTGTGCTACATTCAACAAATGCACTATTAAGCGTCGGGCGGAGTTCGCCCAGCATTATTTTGGGAAAGCATTTAACTGTACTATGTCGTCGGATACTCCGACTCCGATTTTGTCTAGAAAACGCAAAGACAAGGACCGACACTCGAGGTCCACGGCCTCTACTGACACCATGCCAAAGCAGACTACACGTGGTGCGGTTCTCAGCGAGGCACCTACGCAGCCCCTGATTACCAACGACACATCTTTGGCGGTCTCTCCGGTATCTGTAGTCAGTGTGTGGGCCGAGGAGCCTGCGACCTCGGGTACAGAAGCCACGCTTGGCATTGAAACACAGAATGTGGACAGGTCCACCTCCACTCAAGGTGTCTTCAGACCTTCCTCTTCTTTCTCCATCAAGGCTTTCACCAAGTCTAAAGCTACCATGCACCCTAAGAGACCAGCTACATAGGGCCCATCTCCAGGGCCCCATGCCTAAGAAACAGATGCTTAAAATGGCTGAGGATTTAATTACTCTAATCAGAGGTTCTCGGCCACCTCCGGACAAAAGACCCAGAGTGGAGGAAGATTCCCCCTCCTCTGATCAGGGCTCCATTATTTCAGAGCACACTGATTATTAGGAACAGTCTTACTCTCCTTTTGAAGACTCTGATGCAGAGGAATCTATTCCTTCTGTATCCCCCCCCTGAGGATTACTCATTTGGTGAAACTCTGCATCCCTTAAGGGAACACTTCCACTGGGAAGGCCAGGATTATTCAGATTCCAAGAAAAGGCTCAGGGAATTTCTTTTGTTACCCCAGCACAGGCATCTGGCTATACCTCCTGTCCTAGACATCCTAGATGATGTTTACTCGGAGGCCTGCCTTAACCCAGACTCTCTCCCTCCAGCTCCAGTTAAGCCTTACAGGTACTACAGGGTTCTTGACTCGCACCAATTTCTATACAAAAGCCATGCTGCTGACCTAGAAACCATCTCACAGGGGCCCAAGGGAGTTAAGGCCTCCATTGCCAAAAACCCATTGCCTTCTGAGAGAGATTCCAGATCCTTAGAAAGGTGGGGGAGAAAAAGGTATATACCTCGGCTACCTTATCCATGAAGGCCTTAAACTGTCAGTTTCATATGCTAAAATACCAACAGTTTCTGTTATCTCAATTGAAAAGTAAAATGTCACAACCTGAACAACCAGACATGAAGGAGTTGCAGGATTTGATGCATAGTGCAGAACAAGTGGGTAAACATACCTTACAATGTGGTTTTGATGCTCTAGAGGCCTCATGTAGAGCTGCTGTTACAGGCTCAGTCATACGTAGGCATGCCTGGCTCAAGGAACAAGCCTTGCCTGATCATGTAAAAGCTAAATTACTAGATGCCCCTCTTCAAAAGGATGTACTATTTGGGGCAAATGCTGAGGAAGTATTACGGAAAATGGAGGAAAAGGCTAAATCAATGCAAACTGTGAAAGAATTTCTGCAGGTTCAACCCCCATGTTTTAGTAGAAATTGGCCTTCCAAAAACTGGTCCTTTCCTGCCACAGACAGACCCCAAAGAGGCAGATACAGGCGCCCGAGGGGCAGAGGACAAACACAAGGCTCATACAGAGGCAGACAATGGCAAGCTCCTACACAAAGAGGTGGTGAGGACAACTCGCAATCTTTCAGAAAGCAAAACCAATGACTCCCCTTTGCATGCCAACCAGGTCTCAAATGGCAGCCCCCTTAGGAGGAAAGCTGGCACTATTCTCAAAAAAATGGCATATTGTCACAAAGGACAAATGGATCCTGAACATTATAAACTGAGGCTACAAAATCCATCCTAAACACATTCCTACTCGTACCAAAATTCAAGATGCTCACTCTACAGCAACTTCTTCCCATGCTAGGCAAGGAGTCTTGGCTGGTAACATTGGACCTCAAGGAGGCATACCTGCATGTCCCAATCAGACAAAATTGCAGAAGATACCTCAGATTTCTTGCAGGTTCAATACATTATCAATTCTCTGCATTGCCTTTTGGTTTATCTACTGCGCCCAGAGTATTCACGAAATGCCTGGCATCAGTAATTGCCTACTGCAGACTTCAAGGGATACAAATATACCCTTATTTGGATGACTGCCTGATCCAAGCGGACAGCAAGCACATTCTTCTGAAACATCTGGCTTATGTAATAATGTTACTAAACTCTCTAGGATACACAGTCAACAAAGAGAAATCAAGACTAATACCCTCTCGGAAGATAATTTTCCTGGGTGCCAATTTGGATACAAACACCCAGATGGCCTACCTCATGCCAGAGAAGCAGGGGCAACTAATTCAATATTTCAGAACACTGGCAAATTGCACCAGGCTGACTGCAAGGAAAATCCTGCAGGCTCTGGGATTCATGGCATCTTGCATCTTACTAATCCCATGTGCAAAGCTGCATATGAGAAAACTACAATGGTACCTAAAAAACATATGGTCTCAACACAGCAACAGTTTGGAAACAATGATGCCACTAATTCCATGTCTGCAAAAGGAATTTCTGTGGTGGGCTCAAGCATGCCAAACAAACTCAGGTCTTCCATTCAGCAGGTCTCAAGCAGATCAAGTCATCACAACAGACACCTCAGACTACGCCTGGGGGGCGCACATGACAGACCGGTGCATTCAGGGCAAATGGACCCAAAAAGAAAAGTACCTTCACATCAATCAAAAAGAAATGCTAGCAGTGATAAATGCTATTACAGCCTTCAAGGACCTTCTACAACCAGGTCAGTTATTGATAAGAACAGACATCACCACAGTTATGTGGTACATAAACAAGCAGGGAGGAACACATTCTTATCCCCTATGCAGACTGGCCATGTCACCTTGGAACATGGCCATGGACTTACAAATGGAACTACAAGTGCAGTACTTGCCAGGCAAGGAAAACACGCTGACAGACAACCTAAGCAGGAACATGACAGATCCACATCCAAAAGTTTTTACAGAAATAATCCAAGAATGGGTAAGGCCAGACATAGATCTCTTTGCCTCCCACAAAAATCATCAATTGACAAAATTCTGCTCAAGGATCTTCCATCCAAAGGCCTGGAGAGTGGACGCTCTCAATTTCAGTTGGACATCAATGACAGTTTATACCTTCCCACCTCTTCCTCTGCTGCCCAAAGTCCTATTGAAGACCAGAGCAGACAGACCAAAGATGATCCTCATTGCTCCGGACTGGCCAAGACAACACTGGTACCCACTACTAAGGAGCCTGACGCATTCCCCACCATGGACCCTGCCTCTAATGCCTCTTCTTCTGACTCAGCACAGCTTCAAAACTCTTCACAGTCAGCTGAAGACACTCAATCTAGCCGCATGGAAGATTCCTTAGCATCACAGCAGGCCCTGCTCTCCAAGGAGGTGCAGGATGTCATTTTGGAGGCCAGAAGGCCATCAACTAGAAAAGCTTACTCTGCAAAATGGAAACGTTTTTGTGTTTGGAATGAGAAAAAGGGCCAGTGCCCTGGAAAACTGAATTTACCTCAAATACTACAATATTTGGCCGAATTGCTAAGCAGTGGACTTTCGTTCTCCTCCATCAAAATCCATGCCTCAGCCATTTCTGCAGAATACAATACTGATCCACCTTTATTCTCTCACCCTCTATTAAGACAGTTCCTCAGAGGGGCTAAGAATTTAAGACCTCCAAGAAAACAACCAATACCTGCTTGGGATCTTAATTTCATTCTGGAAAAACTGACTTTGCCCCCTTTTGAACCAGCTGCCTCATCAGATTTACAATATTTGTCCTGGAAAACAGCTTTCCTTCTGGCTATCACTTCAGCTCGTAGAGTTTCAGAACTACAGGCACTTATGGCTGTCCAGCCTTTCATCATCTTCCATCAGGACAGAGTTTCATTATGTGCCAACCCGTCCTTTATGCCTAAAGTGGTATCCAGGGTAGCTTTAAATCAGGCCATACATTTACCTACTTTTTATCCTAATCCTCAAAACAAAGGGGAGAGATTACTGCATTCCTTGGACATCCACAGACAACTGCATTATTTGGACAGAACAAAGCCTTTCAGAAAATCAGAACAGCTTTTTGTGGCCTATGCGGTAGGAGCTCAAGGAAAGTCAATATCCAAACAGACAATCTCAAAATGGATAGCCCACTGCATACGCTTTTGCTATTCCTTTCATGGCAAAACTGTACCTACAGGCATTAGAACTCATTCCACCAAGACCACAGCCACCTCTGCAGCCTTCCTCAGAGGAGTGCCTACCAAGGATATTTTAGAAGCAGCCACTTGGAGTTCTGTGCATACCTTCTCTAAGCACTACAACCTACCATTATACTCCAAGTCTAGAGCAGGCTTTGCCACTGCAGTCTTGCAGGGCATTTTGGCTCCTCCTAGCTTCACCTAGTGCCTACCACCCCTTTCTTAGCTTTGGGATTCTACCCATCTGTTATGACTGCAGCTGTATGCACGATGAACATAGTACAGTTTTGTACCTACCACAAATGTAGATGTTCGAGTGCTAATACAGCTGCAGTCCAGGTTTCCCTCCCACCTTCCCCTCTAGGGGTATTCTTTTATGGTGTATTTGCTTGCAACTACTGTTTTTTGATTTTATTGCATTGCATTATTACATTATTTTATGTATTGCCTTCCTTCTGGGGGCACCTGACATCTGGGGCAAGAAAGACTGAAGAAAATGGCGTTGGCTGGTTCTTTTATACCCCTGTCGCACTGACGTCAGGGAAGAAGCGACGACAACTGACGCTGGACCTAGACTTTGGAATTCGGCCGACTGAGGACCCGCCTGATGGCAGGAGAACCCATCTGTTATGACTGCAGCTGTATTAGCACTCGAACATCTACATTTATGGTAGGTACAAAACTGTACTTTTCTGTTTCCTCTGATGACCAAGATTTACCTTCATCTACCTATGAGGATTCTGATGCAGAGGACTCTATTTCCCTCTGCTTCCCCACCAGAGGATTTCTCTTTTGGTGAAACCTTGCATACTCTTAGGGAGCATTTCCGCTGCAAAAGCCAGGATTACTCTGATTCTAAAAAAAGGCTTAGGGATTTCTTACTCCTGCCCCAACACAGGCCTTTAGCTATCCCCCATGTACTCGACATTGTTGATGCCTTTTCGGAATCTAGCTTGGCCCCTGATTCTTTACCTCCTGCTCCCAGAAAACCTGATGGATATTACAGGGTTCCTGACTCTCTCAAATTCCTTTTTAAAAATCCTACTGCTGATCCTGAGTCCATTTCACCGAGACCCAAGGGTATTAAGGCTACTACTGCCAAAAATCCTACCCCATCTGATGGAGATTCCAGGGTGCTGGATAGATGGGGTAAGAAGGTATACACTTCTGCAACCTTCGCCATTAGGGCCTTAAACTGCCAGTTTCATAAAGTAGCAGCAGCATATTATTGGATTGCTAAAACAGAAAATGATGATTCCTGACTGTGTTGAAAATAAGGATTTACAGGATTTAATGCATTCTGCTGAACAAGTTGGAAAACATACGTTGCAATGTGGTTTCGATTCACTAGAGGCATCTTGCAGGGCTGCTATCACCGGGACTGTACTTAGAAGGCATGCTTGGCTTAAGGAGCAATCTTTGCCAGATCATGTTTAAAGCTAAATTGCTGGATGCTCCCTTAAATCAGGACTGCCTGTTTGGCAACAAAGCAGAAGTACTTAAAAAGATGGAGGAAAAAGCTAAATCTATGCAAACTGTTAAAGATTTCCTACAGGTACAGCCTCCAAGATTTAGTAGGCATTGGCCCTCTAAGAATTGGTCCTTTCCTGCTTCTTCCAGGCCTTCAGTCCAAATCCAGAACCAGCAGAGCACCCAGGCTTCAGTCCCAAGGTACGCACAGGAGTAAACAGTGGGGGGCTCCGACTTCCAAATCAGGGAGTAGTAAAACTCCCCCTATGGTAAACTGTCTCAATGACTTAACTTTAATATTTCCAAGCCCTTCTCAACTGACTGCTCACTTAGGGGGAAAGAGTGCTCTGCAGACAAAACTGGGAACTAATTACCCAGGACAAATGGGTTGTAAATATAGTTTCCCCAAGGATATAGATTTCACTTCCACACATTACCAACCCCCAAATGGTTGGCCAGATCTACCCCCAAATCAGTGGGCAGAGGCTCAAAAGCAAGTACTCTCTCAAGCGGATAAGGGCTATTCAGACTCTCCCAGAAGAGGAAAAGGGACAAGGTTTCTACTCGAGACTTTTCCTGGTACCCAGAAAATACAATTCATGGCATCCTATCCTGGACCTTTCTGTCATAAACACCTTTTTGGTAATCCCAAATTCAAGATGCTTAACTCTTCACCAGTTGCTTCCTATGCTAGGCAAGGATGCCTGGTTGACAACAATGGATTTAAAGGAAGCCTACCTGCACATCCCAATCAGGGAATCTTGCAGATGATACCTACGCTTCAAAGCAGGCTACATGCACTATCAGTTCTCTGCACTGCCCTTTGCTTATCTGCTGCGCCCAGGGTATTCGCAAAGTGCCTAGCTCCACTCATTGCATTTTGCAGGCAAAGAAATATTCAAATATATCCATACCTGGACGATTGTCTAATTCAGGCAGAAAGCCAAGACATACTTTTGAATAATCTGGCGTTTGTACAAAAGGTGCTAACTTGTCTGGGGTACACCATAAATTAAAAGAAATCACATCTTGTACCCTGTCAAATTATATTCCTGGGAGCAAGCTTGAACCCAACTTCCCAGATGGTTTTCCTCACGCCATAGAAACAAATTCATTTGACGGCTTACTACAAACTAATGGCCACAAAAACCCTGCTATCTGCAAGGCAAATACTGCAAGCCTTGGGGTTCATGGCCTCCTGCATTCTCCTAATTCCATATGCAAGACTGCATATGAAGAAACTACAATGGTATCTAAAAAGCCTATGGTGTCAACATTCTCAGGATCTAGAAGCAATGATACCTATCATACCTTGCCTACAGTTAGAGTTCCTTTGGTGGGCAGATGCCTGCCAACAAAACAAGGGACTACCATTCACTCTACCCCCTGCCACCCAAACCCTAACAACAGATGCATCAGATTATGCATGGGGGGGCTCACCTGGCAGGGAAGTGCATTCAGGGCAAATGGAACCCAAATCAAATGCACCTGCATATCAATCAAAAGAAATGTTAGCTGTACAGAATGCTCTGACAGCCTTCAAGGACCACGTTATTCCAGGACAATTAATGGTAAGGATGGACAAACACCACTGTTATGTGGTACATAAGCAGGGGGGGGGGCCCATTCATACCCCCTCTGCAGACTAGCCATGGCTCTGTGGAACACAGCTTTGATCTACCAAGTGCATCTACAGGCTCAATTCCTGCCAGGAAAGCTAGCTACACTGGCAGATGAACTAAGCAGAAATATCATGGACCCACACGAGTGGAAACTGGAGCCAAAGACTTTCAACATGTTGATAAACAAATGGGGGAACCCAGATATAGACCTGTTTGCCTCGCCCCAAAACTACCAATTGGACAAATTCTGCACAAGGACTCCCCACAAACAATCTTGGAAAGTGGATGCCCTGTCCTTCAACTGGAAAAATCTTTTAGTTTATGCCTTTCCTCCTCTGCTTCTCATCTCCAAAGTACTACTAAAGATCAAACAGGACAAACCAAGTACAATACTGATTGCACCAGACTGGCCACGCCAACACTGGTACCCCCTCTTGCGCAGTGTCACTGCTGGCACCATGGCACCTGCCTCAGACCCCTACTCTGCTGTCCCAGCAAGAGGGCCATATTCTGCATCCTCAGCTTCAAACCCTGAACCTGGCAGCCTGGCTAACTGCTTGTCCTCTCCATTACCATCCCTCAGTAAACAAGTGTTGGATGTCATTTTGGAGGCTAATACTAGAAAATCTTATTCTGAAAAATGGAAAGATTATTTTCCTGGAACCAAACTCAAGGGATGGGCACAGCAGCACCCAATTTACCTCAGATTATTCAATACTTAACTGAGATGCTTCACAAGGGCCTTAGTTTTTCCACCATCAAAGTTTATGCCTCAGCCATTTCAGCTCATTACAACACAGAACTATCCCTCTTCTCTCATCCACTGCTCAAGCAGTTCCTCAGAGGGGCCAAAAACCACCCAGGAGAGCCCAAACTCCAGCCTGGGACCTTAACTTTGTATTGGAAAAACTAACTCTACCTCATTTTGAGCCAGCTGCAAGTGCAGAGTTAAAATTCCTTTCTTGGAAAACAGCCTTCCTTTTAGCAATCACTTCAGCAAGAAGGGTATCTGAATTAAAGGCCCTTATGGCAGTGGAGCCTTTCATCTTTCATGTGGACAGGGTGTCCCTCAGGACTAACCCCTCCTTCATGCCCAAGGAGTTATCCAGTGAGGCTCTTAATCAATCCATTCATTTGTCAACCTTCTTTTGTAATCCACAGAACAAAGGGGAATGGATACTGCACTCCTTAGAGGTGCACAGACAACTTAGATTTTGCTTGGACAGGACTAAACCTCAAGGGAAATCTGAACAACTGCTGGTGGCATTTGCTGCAGGGGCAGAGGGGAATGCCATTTCAAAACAAGCCATGTCTAAATGGGTTGGCCATTGCATTAATTTATGCTGTAAGAACCATGGAAAACCTATCCCACAGGGGATAAGACCACACTCAACCAGGGCTGCATCTACTTCTACAGCTTTTCTCAGAGGTGTCCCTACCCGGGATATCAGAGAAGCTGCTACCTGGAGTTCTGTACATACTTTCACCAAGCATTGCCATTTGCCTATTTTCTCTAAATCCAGAGCTGGTTTTACCACTGCAGTCTTGCAGGGACTTATAGTTGGTCCTAATGCTATCTAAGTTCCTCCTCACATCCTTCACATTTGGGAATCTACCCAAATGTGATGACTGCAGCAGTGAAACACGAAGAACATAGTACAGTTGTGTACACTTACCATAAATGTAGATGCTAGAGTGTATTCACTGTTGCCATCCTGGTTACGCTCCCTCCAGCCCCCTGACTTCTTTTGGCAATACCTTTATTCTCTTACTATGCTTAAAAGCTTTTTGATGTATTTGTTTTTTTGTTGGAGGTGTAACATTGCATATTTATAATCAGTTGCTACCCATTAGGGGGGCACCTGACGTAAGGCAAGAAAATCTGATGTAATGGCATCGGCTGCATGCTTTATACCCCTGACTACCTGATGTCATGGAAGATGAGACGGCAACAGACGCAGGACCCAAGACTTTGATTATCAGGCCGACTGAGGGCTACTGCAAGCAGATAGCCCAAATGTGATGACTGCAACATTGAATACACTCTAGCATCTACATTTATGGTAAGTGTACACAACTGTACTTTCTCTGCACTGCCCTTTGGCTCATCTACTGCGCCCAGAGTATTCACATCATGCCTAGCTCTAGTCATTGCATTTTGCAGACAAAGAAATATTCATATGTATCCATACCTGGACATTTGTCTAATTCAGGCAGAAACCCAGGACATACTATTAAATCATCTGGCATTTGTAAAGAAATTACTAACTTCTTTGGGGTACACCATAAATGAAAATAAATCACATCTAGTACCCTGCCAGCAAATTGTATTCTTGGGAACAAGCTTGAATACAACTTCCTAGATGGCATACCTTATAGGTTCATAGGTTGGTACTAGGCTATCGGTCCTAGGGCCTATACAAGCCTAGCCATAACAATTCCCTGGATATTTCTTCCCACAATATTTACTTCTCTGGACCTCTGTTTAGCAGGGCGACTGACATGATCCCTGGGGAGAATTTCCTATCTCCCATCCAATCATCAAGGTTCCTTTTGAAGAGGGCCAATGAGGCGCTCTGCTTGACATGTATGGGCAGTCTATTCCAGAGTATGGGAAGTCTCTGAGTCAGGAACCTATCCCTCCAGCATGTTTTGTTCACTGTGATGACAAGGTTTAGATCCCTGGAGCGTGTGGCTCTGAGGGATTGGGATTTCTTTAAGTGGAGCATGTCCAACAGCTCAGGGTTTGACATGGCCTTGTATAAGCAGCGATCACCTCTGAGTAGACGATATGCCGCAGAGTATAGCTAGAGTTTTTTTTAGACAGTCAGCATATGGCATCTGCTTTAGGCCTCTGATTCTTTTAGCGAGGTATTTCTGTGGCCTTTCCAGCTGTTGCAGATGTCTTTTGAGGTACATACCAAATGGGGCATTATACTCTATAATGGGTCTAATGAGGGATGAGCACAGTGGGACAATGACCTCCTTTTTTTCCGGATGAAAAGCCCTTAGTGATCAGGTGTGCCACATAGAAGGATTTCCTGACTGTTGTGGCGATGTGGTTATCGAAAGTGAGATATTGAAAGTGAGACCACTGTCCACCTGTGTCCCTAAGTCTGTCATGCACTTTCGATGTTTAGTGTACTGCCACCTATGTGGTAATTCATGGGTACATGTTTTTTTCCAAAGGGGATACTATACATTTCTTGGCATTAAGCTTGAGCCCATGGCTCTGGCACCAGGCATCTGTTTCTGTAAGGCCCTTTGTAGAATATCCCCATCATTTGGATTTCAGTAATGGCTCCCAGTTTGCAGTCGTCTGTGAACTTTGTTAGCCAGAGTCCCTTAGTGTTGGCCTGTACTTCAGAGAAGTAGATGCCAAACAAGAGTGGTCCCAGGACTGAACCCTGAGGTACTCCACTTGTCACTTGTCTGGAGCTGGATTTGGAGTCAGCTACTTTTACAGTCTGGGTTCTGTCAGTAAGCTAGTTTGCAACCCATCGAGTCACGTAGGGATTTATGCCCAGCTTAGTAAGTTTATCTATGATTCCAGAGTGGGGGGTGGTGTTGAAGGCCTTGGCGAGGTCCAGATAGGCTGTGTGGGCCGCCTTACCCTCGTCCACAGCTCTGGAGACTGATTCGAAGAAGTCAGTCCGATTCAGGAGACAAGATCGGCCCTTCACAAACCCAAACTGGATGAGGTCCAGTGTTTGAAGGTTGCCAAGGTCTTTGTTTATAAGTTCCATGATAATGCGTTCCATGCCCTTGCAGATCAGGCTTGTTAGACTGATGGGACAGTAGTTCCCGGGATCCAAGGCGGGATCCCCCTTGTGGAGTGGGATAACTGTAGATGTGCGCCACTCAGTGGGCACGAAGCCTGAGGCAAGGCTATGATTAAACATGACACTTAGGTGAGGTGCCAGTTCATTTTGTAGTTCGTCATCTGGTCCCATGGATGCTGTATTCTTAACTTTGGAGAGTGCGGTTTCTACCTGTGTGGCAGTGATTACCGGAATTTGGTAATCTTTTCGTATTGAGGTGGGTCCTTTAGGGTGTGAGAGGGGGGTGACGGCACTAAATTGATCTGCCAGGATATTGGCAATATCCTTGGGATCAGTATATTTAATGCCATTTTGTTGTAGCTCAGAGCAGATCTGAGCACTGCCATTTACATTCTTGACATAACTTTAGAATGCCTTGTGGTTGTCTTTGGAGTCTTTGGCAATTTTATTTTCGTAACTAGCTTTTGAGGATTTTATGAGGGATCTCAGCTTCTTACTGAGGCTGGTGAGGGAGTTTTTTGCATCCTGGGATTTTCCTCTTTTCTGCAACAGTTTCTTCCTTCTGTTGTATAGTTAGTTTATAGCAGGGAACCACCAGATTGGCTTCCTTTTTTTGGAGAAGAGCATCTTGGTTCTATTTGGGATGGCACGATTCATGCACGAGTGGATATGCTCGTGCAGTGCCTTAGTGTAGGATTCTGCAGTCGAACTTTCAGATCCCGTCTGCATGGGTGTCGTGAAGTTTGTCACTTATGACTTTAGTAGCATGAAGTTGGCTTTGGAGAAGTTTTTTAAGGAGGTTTCCTTACTGGGGGGTGGGATGTGGATGTCAAGGGTGATTTGCTTATGGTCAGACCTGACCAATGAGGTGGTGACCACGGGTGTGGAGCATCCATCTCCCATGTTGGTAAATGACCAGGTCTAGGATATTGGAGCCCTGGTGAGACAATGGATTAGTTGATCCAGGGCGTTGGAATTTATGAATTCCAAGAACCGTTGGGAAAAGGAGTTGGTACCAGAGTAGATGTCCTTCAAGGATGCATCTGCAGTCCTTACAAATGGGTTGTTCTGTCGTCAGGCAGCCCTTCAGTCGGCCGGATTCCAAAGTCTGGGTCTGGCCTCGGCTGGTGTCGAACTTCACCCGTCATCTCTGCTGGTCTTCGGGTATAAAGGCATCAGCCGACGCCATTTTCCTCAGTCTTTCTTGCCGCGTGGTGCCCGAAGCAGAAGCTGTTCGCAAGTGCCGGTCGGTCAGATCCAGAGATTACTACTACCGAATACTACTTCGAAGACTTCTAAAAAGCTAAGTACCCCGTTGGGGACTCTTTCTTGCCTCAGCCAATGTCAGAAAAAGTGAATAACTGTTTAACTTGTGGGAAACAAATACCTCATAAAGATTTCCACTCTTACTGCTTACCTTGTTTAGGCCCAGACCACGACGTAGCAGCCTGTTTAGCCTGTGCTTCCTTCAACCGATGAACGCTTAGGCGTCGTTCGGAGTTTGCTGAACAGTTTTTCGGCTCAGATTTTGCGTACATTATGCCGTCGGATCCTCCGACTACTCAAATTGTTAAGAAACGCAAAGAAAAGGACCGACACTCGCGGTCCGCGGTTTCGGCCGAAACCACGGTTAAGCAAACCGCGAGTGTCTCGGTTTCAGCCGAAACCGAGCAAACGGGTCAATCTTCAGCCGAATCCATGACTACTACCGAGGCCCCTGCTACCCTAGTTGAATCGGCCTCTGACGTTTTGCCTACTAATGTGGTTTCTCTAGAATTATCGGACCCCATCCCTTTGGATGTCTCTACCCCAGCACGTGGTGCTGCTAGGCCTCCTGCAGCCATGTCTATAAAGGCCGTTGCCAGGGCTAAAGCAGCCAAAACTGCTAAGTCTGTGCCTGTTAAGCCCCCCTCTCACAGGCCCAGTTCCAGTTCCCAAATGCTTACTCTGGCAGAGGATCTCATCTCTTTAATAAGGGGATCACAATCTCACCCAGACAGGGCCTCTCAACCTCCAGAAAAGAGACCTAGAGCAGAGCCCCCTGAGCTAGTGTCCTCAGATGACTCTTCTGATGATACAGACAATACAGACCATCCAGAGGCTCCTTTTTCTACTTATGAAGATTCCGATGCTGAAGAATCTATCCCTTCTGCCTCTCCACCAGAGGAATTTTCCTTTGGGGAAACCTTACATGCCATGAGAGAGCAATTCCAATGGCAGGGACAAGATTTCTCAGATTCAAGAAAAAGACTTAGGACCTTTTAACACTTACCGCAACATAGGCCCTTAGCTATACCTCCAGTTCTTCCTGTTGTGGATGATGCATTTAATGATGCTTGCACTGCTCCTGATACTTTACCTCCAGCCCCTGCCAAGCCCGATAGGTTTTACAGGGTAGCGGACACTCATCACCACTTATACATGGCTCCTCTTGCAGATCCTGAGACTATCTCCCAGGGGCCTAAGGCAGTAGCTTCGACGTCAGCGAAAAACCCTCTCCCTTCTGAAAGGGAATCCAGGTCCTTAGAGAGATGGGGTAAAAAAGTATACACCTCTGCTACTCTCTCAGCTAGAGCTTTGAACTGTCAGTTTCATATGATCCAATACCAAGAGTTTATGCTTGATCAGTTAACTAAGAAACTGTCCTCTGATGATTCCTTAGATAAGAAATATGTTCTAGAAATGGTGAATAACATTCAGCAGGTTAGTAACCATTCTTTAAAATGTGGCTATGATGCACTGGAGGCTTCATTTAGATCAGCCATGACTGGCACAGTTATAAGAAGGCATGCATGGTTGAAAGAATAGGTCTTGCGGATCATGTTAAAGCAAAGCTATTAGATGCTCCTATGGATAAGGTCAGTCTATTTGGTTCTCCTGCCCAACAAGTAATGAAGAAAATGGAAGAGAAGGCAAAATCTGTACAAACAGTTAAAGATTTCTTACAGGTTCAGCCCCAAGGTTTAGCAGGAACTGGCCTTCCAAAAATTGGTCCTTTCCAGACTCCTCTAAATCTCAGAGAGGCAGGAATAGACGTTCCAGAGGCAGAAATCAATCCAGAGGAGGTGCCTACAGGGACGCCAGTGGCAAGGCAATAACCAACGAGGCACAGATACAACCACTACCACTGCAACAGGACAATCACAGTGACTTGGCTCTGACACGCCTACCAGGGAACAAATAGCAGCACCCTTAGGCGGAAAGTTAGCCTTATTTTCAAAAAACTGGCACTATATCACAAGAGACAAGTGGATTTTGCAAACTATAGACCAAGGCTACAGGTTTCATTTCCACACCTTACCAGTAAAAGAGGAATGCCAAACCTACCACCAAATCAAAAGACAGAAGCTCTAAGACAAATAGCTCAATTAACAAAGATGAGAGCTGTGGAAAGGGTACCACCTACAGAACAGGGCAAGGGATTTTACTCCAGACTCTTCCTAGTACCAAGAAAAGAGAAAAGTTGGAGACCTATTCTCGACCTGTCCGCTTTAAACACATTCATCATTGTTCCAAAATTCAAAATGCTGACCCTACAGCAACTTCTTCCCATGCTGGGCAAGGAGTGTTGGCTGGTAACTCTAGATCTCAAGGAGGCATACCTGCAGCGCGTCATACGACCAAATTGCAGAAGATACCTCAGATTTCTTGCAGGATCAGAGCATTATCAATTCTCAGCATTGCCCTTTGGCTTATCTACTGTGCCCAGAGTGTTCACGAAATGCCTGGCATCAGTAATCGCTCATTGCAGGCTACAGGGAATCAAAATTTATCCATACCTGGACGACTGCCTGATACAAGCGGACAACAAAAGCAAGCTGACACAAGACTTACAAAGAGTCATCTGCTTACTACAAGCCCTGGGATACACAGTCAATTTAAAAAAGTCAAGACTGATACCATCCCAAACAAGAACATTCTTGGGTGCAGAATTGGACACAGTAAAACAGATGGCATTCCTAACTGCAGAAAAACAAGAACAACTTCCTCTTTACTTCTTGGCATTAACAAAGCAGAACAAACTAACAGCAAGGAAAGTACTGCAGGCCTTGGGCTTCATGGCATCCTGCATAATCCTGGTCCCCCATGCCAGACTGCATATGAGAAAGCTACAGTGGTACCTAAAGAATTTATGGTCTCAACACAGGCACAGCTTAGAAACCGAAATACCACTAATCCCATGCCTAAAACAAGAGTTCCTATGGTGGGCTCAGGCATGCCAGTCAAACCCAGGTTTGTCCTTCCACAACATTCAAACAAGCCAAACCATCACAACGGACGCCTCAGACCTCGGTTGGTGGGCCCACATGCTGGACAAGTGCATTCAAGGCTTATGGACTCCAGATCAGCTGCACCTGCACATAAATCAAAAAGAAATGCTGGCAGTAAAACTAGCAATCCAGAATTTCAGACCATTCCTCAAAGAAGGCCAATTGATAAGGACAGACAACACCACAGTCATGTGGTACATCAACAAACAGGGAAGCACTCATTCATACCCCCTATGCCGAATGGCTCTGGACCTATGGAATATGGCTCTGAGCTACAACATTCAGTTACAGGCAATATTTGTACCGGGAAAAGAAAACATCCTAGCAGACATGTTAAGCAGAACTACCTCGGATGCTCACGAATGGATGCTACACCCGGACATCTTCAAGGCTATCACAAAGAAATGGGGAATGCCACAAATAGACCTATTCGCATCCCCACTCAATCACCAGCTCAAGAAATTCTGCACAAGGACATACCACCCACTTGCTTGGAAGGTGGACTCTCTATCCTTCAGTTGGAAAGGACTGACAGCATATGCATTTCCACCTCTTCCTTTGATGCACAAGGTACTACTGAAAATCAAAGAGGAACGTCCAAGGATAATTCTGATAGCTCCAAATTGGCCAAGACAACATTGGTATCCATTGCTGAGGAGCATGTCTCGGGGGGAAACGTGGACACTACCCTGATTCCTTTGATGTTAACTCAGAGCGACTACAACATCCTGCATCCAAACCTGAAAACTCTGCAACTGACTGCCTGGAACATTACATAAGAGCAACTAACCCAGATTTATCCCAAAGGGTTAAAGACATTATCCTTGAGGCCCGCAGACCTTCAACAAGAAGGAACTATGCAGGAAAATGGAAAAGGTTTGTCATTTGGAGTACTGAAAGAGGGAAAGATGTGTCAAAGATAGATATTGCCAACATCCTGGAGTATTTGGCAGAGCTTCTCCATACAGGCCTGTCCTATTCCTCCATCAAGATACATGCATCAGCTATTTCTGCAGAATACAGCTTGATCCCCTGTCTTCTCACATCCTCTACTCAGGCAGTTCCTGAGAGGAATTAAGAATGTAAAACCTCCTAGGAAACCACCATTACCAGCATGGGACTTGAACTTTGTGCTAGAAAAATTGACACTCCCTCCATTCGAACCAGCAGCAACAGCAGATCTTCAACACCTATCCTGGAAAACTGCTTTCCTACTGGCAATTACTTCAGCAAGAAGGGTTTCGGAACTACAGGCTTTAATGGCAGCACAACCCTTCCTAATCTTCCATCAAGATAGAGTGTCCATGAGAACTAATCCTACATTTATGCCTAAGGTGGTATCCAGAGTGTCTCTAAACCAGGCAATCCACCTACCTACCTTCTTTCCCAATCCACAGAACAGGGGGGAAAGACTGCTGCATACCTTGGATGTACATAGACAGTTGCGCTACTACCTGGACAGAACCAAGGGCAATAGAAAAACTGACCAGCTTCTAGTAGCTTATGCAACAGGAAGGGAAGGAAAAGCAATTTCCAAACAGACAATCTCCAAGTGGATAGGAAATTGCATAATATTCTGTTACTCCTACCATGGAAAGCAAATTCCACAGAACATAAGGCCTCATTCTACAAGGGCTACAGCCACTACCACAGCTTTCTTACGAGGAGTGGCTACCAAGGACATTATTGAGGCTGCTACTTGGACCTCCGTGCATACATTTGCCAAGCATTATAACTTACCTCTATACTCTAGATCCCGAGCAGGGTTTGCCACTGCTGTTTTGCAAGGGATCCTAACTACACCATAATTCTTCTTCCTCCTCCCCTAGTTTGGCTATGGTATTCTACCCATTTGTAGGGACTGCAGATGCATCCTTGAAGGACATAGTACAGTTTTGTACCTACCATAAATGTAGATGTCCGAACAGGATAGCATCTGCAGTCAGGATTACCCACCCTCCTTCCCCTCTGTGGTACTCCTAGGGTATTTGCCCACCTAATAGCTAGCTGGGGGGGGATCTCTTATGGTGTATTTGTTTGTATATATGTACATACATGCTTATTTTTTGTGTTTGCCTTCTACTTTTTTGGAAACATTGGCATTTACCCAAAAATGTAGCTTTCCAAGAGGGCAACTGGCATCTGGGGCAAGAAACACTGAGGAAAATGGCGTCGGCTGATGCCTTTATACCCGAAGACCAGCAGAGATGACGTTGGGTGAAGTGCGACACCAGCCGAGGCCAGACCCAGACTTTGGAATCCGGCCGACCGAAGGGCTGCCTGACGACAGGACAACCCATTTGTAAGGACTGCAGATGCTATCCTGTTCGGACATCTACATTTATGGTAGGTACAAAACTGTACTTTTTCCCAGTTAATGGCAGGGTAGTTGAAATCACCCAGTATTAGGTTGTTTGGTTGTATCTTAATATTTTCCAGTATGTTTAGAAAGGTGTAGTGAGAATCTTGGGGCATGGTGGGGGATCTGTAGCAAGCTACAATTTGGATTGCAGTCTTACCTAGTGTTAGTTGCACCTGGAGAATTTCAGATGCATTTTGTTGGGCAACAAGCCTGGAGGTGTGAATATCCTTGGTGAATATGGACACTCCTCCACCTTTAGTGTTTTGGTCTTGGTTTTGTGGCCGAAAAGTGTGGTAAGAGTTGTAGCCTGATATTGCAGGGGTGCTGTCTGGAGCCTTGAACCAGGTCTCAGTTACTGCACAGATATCGATGTTCTCCATTTTTAGGAGTGCTTCGAGAGAGTGCATTTTGAGGATGTTCATCGTGCATACAGCTGCAGTCATAACAGATGGGTTATCCTGCTGTCAGGCGGGTCCTCGGTCGGCCGAATTCCAAAGTCTAGGTCCGGCGTCGGGTTGTCGTCGCCTCCTCCCTGACGTCAGTGTGGCAGGGGTATAAAAGAGGCAGCCGACGCCATTTTCTTCAGTCTTTCTTGCCGCGCGGTGCCCGAAGCAGAAACAGTTCGCAAGTGCCGGTCGGCCAGCTCCTGAGATTTACGAAAGTATTTCAGCCGAAGTCTTCTTGAAAGCTAAGTACCTCGTTGGGGAAACTTTTCTTGCCTCAGACCGATGTCAGACAAAGTTAATAATTGTATTTCATGTGGGAAGCAAATACCGCATAAGGATTTCCACTCTTTCTGTATACCTTGCTTAGGCCCAGACCACGACGTCTCGGCCTGCCGTTTTTGTGCTAGATTCAATAAGTGCACTATTAAGCATCGGGCGGAGTTCGCCCTTCACTTTTTTGGCAAAAAATTTAATTATATTATGTCGTCGGATACTCCGACTCCACTTTTGAGTAAAAAAACCGCAAAGATAAGGACCGACATACGAGATCCGCACCACCTACTGAAACCACGCTAAGGCCGACTACCAGTTCTCCGGTACTCAGCAAGGTGCCTACGCAGCCCCTGAGTACCGATGACAATACATTACCGGTGTCTTCAGTACCCGAGGTCGCAGGCTCCTCTGGCCCCATTCCTACTACAGATCCCGACGCCACTCCTGGCGGGGAAACTCAGAACCTAGACAGGCCTGCCATTTCTCAAAGGGTCTTCAGGCCTTCCTCCTTCTCCATTAAAGCCTTCACTAAATCTAAAGCAGCCATGAAAACCAAAAAACAGGTTCCTCAGACCCCCCTCAAGGCACCATGCCTAAAAAACAGATGCTTAAAATGGCTGAGGATTTGATTACTCTGATCAGGGGTTCTCAACCCCCCTCTGACAAAAGGCCCAGATTAGAGGAAGACTACCCTTCCTCAGATCAAGCTTCTATTACCTCAGAACTATCTGAGGACCAGGATTATGCCTATTCTCCATTCGAAGACTCTGATGCAGAGGAGTCTATTCCCTCGGTCTCCCCCCCTGAGGACTTCTCTTTTGGGGAAACCCTGCATACATTGAGGGAACACTTTCACTGGGAAGGCCAAGATTACTCAGATTCCAAGAAAATGCTCAGGGAATTTCTTCTGCTCCCCCAGCATAGGCCTCTGGCTATCCCTCCTGTTTTAGATATATTGGATGATGTGTACACAGAAGCCAGCCTTAATCCTGATTCTTTGCCTCCAGCTCCTGTTAAACCAGACTGGTATTACGGGGTTCCTGACTCTCACCAGTTCCTATATAAAAGTCATACTGCTGACCCAGAAACAATTTCACAGGGTCCCAAGGGAATCAAGGCCTCTACTGCTAAAAATCCATTACCTTCAGAGAGAGATTCCAGAGCTTTAGAAAGGTAGGGAAGAAAAGTGTACACCTCGGCCACTTTAACCATGAGGGCATTAAACTGTCAGTTCCATATGTTAAAGTATCAACAGTTTTTGATATCTCAGCTGAAAAGCAAGATGACACAACCAGAACAACTAGATTTAAAAGAGTTGCAGGATTTGTTGCATGGGGCAGAGCAAGTGGGTAAACATACCTTGCAGTGTGGTTTTGATGCTTTAGAGGCCTCATGTAGAGCTGCTGTTACGGGGTCTGTTATACGTAGGCATGCTTGGCTCAAAGAGCAAACCTTACCAGATCATGTCAAAGCTAAATTATTAGATGCACCTCTTCAAAAAGATGTATTGTGTTTGGTGTTAAAGCTGAGGAGGTGCTAAAGAAAATGGAGGAAAAAGTGAAATCAATGCAAACAGTGAAAGATTTCCTGCAGGTACAGCCTCCACGTTTCAGCAGAAACTGGCCTTCATAAAATTGGTCCTTTCCAGCCACGGACAGGCCTCAAAGGGGCAGATACAGGCGCCCAAGGGGCAGAGGGCAACCTCAAGGATCTTTCAGAGCCAGACAGTGGCAAGCACCAACCCCAAGAGGTGGAGAATATAGATCAGTGTCTTTTAGAAAACAGACACAATGACTTCCCCCTACACCTGCCAAGCAAAGCTTTAATGGCAGCACCTTTGGACGGAAAACTGACATTCTCAAAAACTTGGCATATTGTTACAAAAGACAAATGGATTCTGGACATTATAGACAGAGGCTACAGGTTCCACTTTCACACCCTTCCAAAAATGAGAGGCATGCCAAACCTGCCACAAAATCAAAGGGCAGAGGAACAAAAAAAAGTTTCAGCTCTCGTGGACATGAAAGCAATTCAAGAGGTACCTGCAAAAGAACAAGGTCAAGGGTTTTATTCCAGACTATTCCTGGTACCGAGGAAAGACAAAGATTGGAGACCTATCCTAGACTTATCCATCCTAAACACATATCTACAGGTGCCAAAATTCAAGATGCTCACATTACAGCAGCTTCTTCCCATGCTGGGCAAGGAGTCTTGGCTGGTAACATTGGACCTCAAGGAGGCATACCTGCATGTCCCTATCAGACAAGATTGCAGAAGACACCTCAGATTTCTTGCAGGTTCAACCCATTACCAATTCTCTGCATTGCCCTTTGGCTTATCTACTGCGCCCAGAGTGTTTACGAAATGCCTGGCATCAGTAATCGCCTTCTGCAGACTACAAGGGATACAGATCTACCCATATCTGGATGACTGCCTGATCCAAGTGGACAGCAAGGACATACTACTGCAGCACCTGGCGTTTGTAATAAAACTGTTGAATTTCCTGGGATACACAGTCAACAAAAAGAAATCAAAACTAATACCCTCTCAACAAATAATTTTCCTGGGTGCCAGCTTGGATACAACCACCCAGATGGACTACCTCACACCAGACAAGCAAGGGCAACTGTCTCAATACTTCAGAAAAATGGCAACTTACACCAGGCTAACTGCAAGGAAAATCCTGCAGGCTCTGGGATTCATGGCATCTTGCATCCTACTAATTCCATGTGCAAAGCTGCATATGAGGAAACTTCAATGGTACCTGAAAAACTTATGGTCTCAACACAGCCACAGCTTGGAAACAATTATCCCACTCATTCCATGCCTTCAAAAGGAATTTTTGTGGTGGACTCAAGCTTGCCAAAGAAACACAGGTCTTCCTTTCTGTGTACCTCAAGCAACTCAAATCATCACAACAGATGCCTCAGACTACGCCTGGGGAGCACACGACAGATCAGTGCATTCAGAGAAAATGGACCCGAAAAGAGAAGCACCTTCACATCAACCAAAAGGAGATCCTAGCCGTGCAAAAGGCTATTATGACCTTCAAAGACCTACTGCATGCAGGCCAGCTATTGATAAGGACAGACAACACCACAGTGATGTGGCACAAACAGGGGGGAACTCATTCATACCCCCGTGCAGGCAAGCCATGGAACACAGCACTGGAATTGCAAATTCAACTGCAGGCACAATTCCTGCCAGGGAAGGAAAACATACTGGCAGACAACCTAAGCAGAAATATGACAGATCCACACGAATGGAAGTTGCATCCTCAACTTTTCACAAAGATAACTCAGGCATGGGGACAGCCAAACATAGATCTCTTTGCTACCTACAGAAATTGCCAGTTGAAAAAATTTTGTTCAAGGACCTATCCTCCACAGGCCTGGAAAGTGGACGCACTTTCCTTCAATTGGGCAACATTGACAAGTCTATGCCTTCCCGCCTCTTCCTCTGCTGCCCAAAGTTCTATTAAAAGCCAGAGCAGAGAGGCTGAAAATAATTCTCATCGCTCCAGACTGGCCAAGACAACACTGGTATCCGCTCCTGAGGAGCCTGACACATTCCCCACCATGGATCCTACCTCTAGTCCCTCTTCTGTTGTCCCAGCACAACTACAAAACCCTTCACAGCCATCTCAAAACACTAAATCTAGCTGCATGGAGAATTCCTTGATTTCCCAACAGTTTCTCCTCTCCAAGGAGGTGCAGGATGTCATCCTGGAGGCCAGAAGACCTTCTACTAGAATGGCTTACTCCGCCAAATGGAAACGATTTTGTGCCTGGAATCCAGAAAAGGGACAGAATCCTTGGGTAATAAATATACCTCAAATTTTACAGTACCTAGTTGAGATGTTAAACAATGGACTTTCCTTCTCCATCAAGATCCACGCTTCAGCCATTTCTGCACAATACAGCACAGATCCTCCATTATTCTCTCACCCTCTCTTAAGGCTGTTCCTCAGAGGGGCAAAGAATTTAAAACCCCCAAGGAAACCACCAGTCCCTGCTTGGGACCTCAACTACGTATTGGAAAAGCTGACCCTTCCTCCCTTCGAGCCAGCTTCTTCAACAGAGTTACAGTACTTGTCATAGAAAACAGCCTTTCTTCTGGCTATCACCTCAGCACGCAGGGTTTTGGAGCTACAGGCCCTCATGGCTGTGCAACCATTCATCATTTTCCATCAGGGCAGAGTTTCCTTACGAACCAATCCTACCTTTATGCCAAAGGTAGTATCCAGTGTAGCTTTGAATCAGACTGTCCACTTACCTACCTTTTATCCTAATCCACAAAACAAAGGGGAAATACTACTACATTCCTTGGACATTCACAGACAACTTCGTTACTACTTGGACAGAACAAAGCCATTCAGGAAATCTGAGCAACTCTTTGTGTCCTATGCTGTAGGTGCTCAGGGAAAGGCTATTTCCAAACGGACATTTTCAAAATGGATAGCCCACTGCATACGTTTTTGTTACTCATTCCATGGAAAAACTGTGCCTGCATGCATCAGATCCCACTCCACCAGAGCCACAGCTACCTCTGCAGCCTTCCTCAGGGGGGTCCCTACCAAGGACATTTTGGAAGCAGCTACCTGGAGTTCAGTGCACACTTTCTCCAAGCACTATCACCTCCCACTATACTCAAAATCTAGAGCGGGCTTTGCCACAGCAGTTTCCAGGGCATCCTAGCCCCTCCTAGTTCCACTTAGTGCCTACCACCCTTACTTAGCTTTGGGATTCTACCCATCTGTTATGACTGCAGCTGTATGCACGATGAACATAGTACAGTTTTGTACCTACCATAAATGTAGATGTTCGAGTGCTCATACAGCTGCAGCCCAGGTTTCCCTCCCTCCATCCCCTCTTAGGACAGGCCTCATGACAAACACTTTTCATATAACCTTTTTGGGGTATTCTTTTAAGGTGTATTTGCTTGCAACTACTGTTTTTGATTTATCAACATTGCATAACATTATGTTTGCCTTCCTTCTGGAGGCACCTGACATCTGGGGCAAGAAAAACTGAAGAAAATGGCGTTGGCTGCCTCTTTTATACCCCTGCCGCACTGACGTCAGGGAGGAGGCGACGACAACAGACGCCGGACCTAGACTTTGGAATTCGGCCGACCGAGGACCCGCCTGACGGCAGGATAACCCATCTGTTATGACTGCAGCTGTATGAGCACTCGAACATCTACATTTATGGTAGGTACAAAACTGTACTTTTAGACTTCTAGCATTGAGTAGCTTTACCTTCATATTTTGCATGCTTGTATCTGTTACGGTGATGGTTTTATCCTTTGAACCTTGCCTAAAAAAGGCATTATAGGGGTGGCAAGAGCTTTAGCCAGTAACCTGAATCCCAGGGGTGACAGGTGCAGACCATCTCTGGCAAAGCATCGTGGTTTATCGATCATGTCTTCCCAGACAGACAGATACTGGATCCCCTTTGAATGACACCAGAAGCTTAGCCAATTGTTGAAGTCAATCATTTTGTCCTTGTACTGTGGTATCATTCTAGGTGAAGGCAGGATGCTAGTCAGGGCTAGGGTCATACTGCCTGGGCCATATGATCCAAGAGCTCTTCCATGTCTCTCCATGTAGTCCAGGGAGGTACGTCTCAAGTCATTCACTCCAGCATGGACACTGACAGAGTCATATTTGTACTTGTTGTGGAGTGACTTGAGGGCATGCGTTATGTGGCTGATCCTGGCACCCGACAGGCAGCTGACTGTAATTTTCTCCTTGTTCAGCCTGGTGAGTGGGAAATTAGTGTGCATGACTATAGAGTCACCTATGACTAAAGTGTTGGGTACATTGTCTTGCCTTAGGGGCTGTTTTTGGGTGGCACACTGGTGTTGTAAGCTATGTGTCACTTTGGTTGTGACTGGTGTTTGTTTGCGTTTCAGCTTTGGAGGTCCTTGCTTAGGCAGGTTAATGTTAAGGGCCTCCGCGTATGTGGGTTTAGTGTTGCTATGTGTGGGTTTTGAAGGGTGAGTTGCTTGAGGTGCAGTGCAGGTCTTAACCTTCTCCTCTTGACTGTCTAGCACAATCTTGGCCGGAGAGAGCTTTGCTTCCAGTTTGGCTATGTAAGTGTATCTCTCGCAGGTTGTAGTGTTGGGTGGTAGGAGGAGAGGATTGTCTGTGTATATGAGGCAGTTGCCGCATTGCCCCAGTACGCTCAGATTCACCAGGTGAACAGGAGAAATCACCGGAAGCTGACCCTTGGACATGCCTGTTTAGGTGCTTTTTTTGTAAAGTTTAAGAGCGGATGTTCTTCGTCTTCCATTGCTGCAGTCCTGACTATTGGGTATAGTCCGCGTCCAGTCGGCCCGAATACCAGAGTATAAGGCTGACGTCGGTCAGGGCGCATTAGACTGACGTCAGTACGTCAGGGTACTAATGCGCATGACCGACGTCATATCCTCAGTCTTTTTTGCCGCATGGTCCGATGCAGAAGCAGTTTTGCGAGTGCAGGTTGGCGTTCTGAAATATTTCCGAAACCGGAGTTTCAGACCGAAACAGAGTTGGCTAAGTACCCGTTGGGAACATTTTGGTTTTTCTTGCCTCAGTATTTTACCGGATGTCAGAAAAAGTGAATAACTGTATTTCTTGTGGGAAACAGATACCTCATAGGGATTATCATACCTTGTGTATACCTTGTTTAGGGCCTGAGCACGACGTTGTTGGTTGCCGCTCTTGTGCTAGGTTTAACAAACGCACTATTAAGAGGAGGTTAGACTGTGCCAGGTTAGTGTTTGGGAAGCGTTGCAATTATAAAATGCCGTCGGATGCTCCGACGCCCGCTTCCTCCAAGAAGCGCAAGGATAAAACAGTGAAGCCTAGGGTTGATGAACCGGCAGTCCCGGACGTCGGTTCTTTAGAAGGCTCAGTGGAGCGGAGGTTTTGCCAGGAGTTTCCATGGAGTCCCAGGCTGAAACTATACTTTTACAGGATGTGCCCTCTCAGGAGGTAGGCCAGGCTGAGGGGGCTTCTCAGGTGACTGTTCTTCCCTCACTTCCCAAGGTAGTTAGAGCCTCTCCTTCTGTTGCCAAAACTTCTTTGAGAGGTAGGCCTAGTTCAGCTTCAGTGGGGGCTTCTCCTAGCATTTCGGGTTCTGTACCTAAGAAACATATGCTTAAAATGGCAGAGGATTTGATTACTATGATTAGAGGTTCTATGCGCCCCCGTGATAAGAGGCCTAGGGTGGAACCGAGTTTGATAGTTTTGAACAGTGTTCAGAGGCTTCAGAATCTTCTGTGGAAGATATGCAGGAGTATCCTACTTATTCTGATTCTGATGTGGATGATTCCACTCCTACAGCTTCTCCTCCTGAGGATTTTTCATTTTCAGAGACTCTGCATTCCATGAGGGAGCACTTTAAATGGGAAGGCCAGGATTACTCTGATTCCAGGAAAAGGCTTAGGGAATTCTTGTTTTACCCCAGCATAGGCCTTTAGCTATTCCTCCTGTGTTGAATGTGGTGGAAGATGTTTTTGCAGAGGCTTCCCTGAACCCTGACTCTTTGCCTCCTGCTCCTGTTAAGCCTGATAGGTATTATAGGGTGCCCGAAGCTCATAAATATTTGTTTAAGAGTCCTAGGGCGGACCCGGAAACAATTTCTCAAGGGCCTAAAGGTGTTAAGGCTTCTGTGGTTAAAAATCCTGTTCCCACTGATAAAGAGGCAAGGGCTTTGGATAGGTGGGGAAAGAAAGTGTATACTTCTTCCACTCTAGCCATGAGAGCATTGAATTGTCAGTTTCACATGCTAAAATATCAGAATTATCTCCTTTCACAATTGAAATCTAAGGTGGATGCTTTGGCGGAAGGTATTGAGTGTAAAGAGTTGCTGGATTTGGTTCATGTGTCTGAACAAGTGGGTAAGCATTCTTTGCAATGTGGTTTTGATGCTGTACAGGCCTCCTCGAGGGTGGCTGCTACCAGTTCTGTTCTTCGCAGGCATGCCTGGTTGAAGGATCAGAATTTAGCTGAGCATGTTAAGACAAGGATTTTGGATGCTCCTTTACAGTCTGATGTGTTGTTTGGATCGCCTGTGGAAGCAGTTTTAAAGAAAATGGAGGACAAAGCTAAGTCTATGCAAACTGTTAAAGATTTTTTGCAGGTGCAGCCACCAAAGTTTAGTAGAAATTGGCCTGCTAAGGGGTGGACATACCCTGCTTATGATTCCCAGTCTAGGGGTAGGTCTAGACGTGGTAGGGGCAGGGCTCAAGGTTCTTTTAGGCCTAGACAAGGGAGTTCACCTGCTCAGACTTCTGGTGAGGGTAGGGGTCAGTCCTTTCGAAAACAGACCCAATGACCTGTCTTTTCAGCTGCCAGCAGATTCCCGTCTGGCAGCTCCTTTGGGAGGAAGACTGTCTCTTTTCAAAGAAAATTGGGATTTAATTACTCAAGACAAATGGGTGTTGGATATCATTCACCACGGTTACAGATTTTATTTCCATACAATGCCCCCTTTCAAAGGCATGCCAGACGTTCCTCCTCCACAAAGAAAAGAGGCTCACAAGCAAGTTTCTCAGTTACTTCAGATAGGGGCCATTCAGCCAGTCCCCGTATCAGAAAGGGGCCTAGGATTTTATTCTCGCCTGTTCCTTGTACCAAAGAAGGGGAACACGTGGAGACCAATTTTGGATTTATCTCTCCTCAACACGTTTTTGGACATTCCCAAGTTCAAGATGTTGACGTTACAACAGCTTTTACCTCTGCTGGGCAAAGATCACTGGATGGTAACTTTAGATCTCAAGGAAGCTTACCTTCATGTGCCTATAAGGCTAAGTTGCAGGAAGTATCTGCGGTTTCGAGCTGGAAATTCTCATTATCAGTTCTCTGCATTGCCCTTTGGCTTATCTACTGCCCAGAGTATTCACAAAGGTTCTGGCTCCAGTGATAGCTTACTTCAGGCTTCAAGGAATTCAAATCTATCCTTACTTGGACGACTGCCTGATTCTGGCTCAAGGAAAGGAAGACCTTCTACAGCATCTGGATTATGTTATAGCAGTGCTAAGATGCCTAGGGTATTCTGTGAACGAAATAAAGTCCAGTCTAGTACCCTCTCAGGACATGTGCTTTCTGGGTGTGAGACTGAATACAGCAGCCCAGATGGCCTTTTAACCCCGGACAAACAAAAGAGTCTGTCACTTTACTTCCATCAACTATCTCATCAGTCCGTGCTGACTGCAAGGACAGTCCTTCAAGCATTAGGGTTCATGGCATCTTGTATTCTGGTGCTTCCCAATGCCAAACTGCATATGAGGAAGCTACAGTGGTATCTCAAAAATGTATGGACACAGCACTGCCAGGATCTGGACACTGTCATTCAAATAATACCTTGCCTTCAAAAAGAATTCTTGTGGTGGGCTCAGGAATGTCACCTAAACAAGGGACTCTCTGTGACCCGGCCAGAGGCAAGTCAGATCTTAACGACAGATGCCTCGGACCTTGCTTGGGAGCTCATCTAAATGGAAAGTGGATACAAGACAAGTGGCCTGCCAGACTACAGCATCTACATATCAACATGAAGGAGATGTTAGCAGTCCAGTTTGCATTAATGGCTTTCAAGGAGTTACTTCTTCCAGGGCAGGTGTTGATTCTAACAGACAACACAACTGTCATGTGGTACATCAACAAGCAAGGGGGAACACATTCTTATCCTCTATGCAGGCAAGCAATGATTTTATGGGAGACTGCGCTAAGCTTGCAACTAACTCTTCAGGCAAGGTTTCTGCCAGGAGCACAGAACTCCTTAGCAGATGTGTTAAGCAGACAAATCATGGATCCCCACGAGTGGAAACTGGATCTTCATGTATTTCAGAAACTGACAGTGTCATGGGGAACTCCAGACATAGATCTGTTCGCTTCTCCACTAAACCACCAGCTGCCAAAGTATTGCACAAAGGGGTTTCATCACACAGCTTGGAAAGTGGATGCTCTGTCTTTCAGTTGGAAAAACCTTCATGTGTATGCCTTTCCACCTCTGCCTCTTCTTCCAAAGGTACTATTAAAGGTCAGACAAGACAGGCCAAGGATGATTTTGATAGCTCCAGATTGGCCTCGGCAACACTGGTACCCACTACTACGGAGTCTGGTACAGAAGCCTCCATGGCCTTTACCTCTGATTCCTCATCTGTTATCTCAGAAGGACGGTCATCTGCTCAATGTCAAGCTTCATTCTCTTCATCTAACAGCCTGGCATATTCTGTGTTGAATCACAACAGGTCTCAACTTCCTCAACAAGTTTTAAATGTGATTATGGAAGCTAGAAGACCTAGTACAAGGAGAGTGTACGCAGAAAAATGGAAGAGATTTTTATTTTGGAGTACAGCAAAGAATTTGGAGATTTCTGAGCCTAATTTGAGTGTGGCTCTTCAATATCTTACTGAGTTATTGGACAAAGGTTTGTCCTTCTCTTCCATTAAGATTCATGCTGCAGCAATTTCAGCTCACTATGATTGTGACCCACCTTTGTTTTCGCATCCTTTGTTCAAGCAGTTTCTTAGAGGGGCAAAGAATATAAGACCCCCACGTAGAGCTCCTACTCCTGCTTGGGATCTCAATTTTGTGTTGGAAAAACTTACTCTACAACCTTTTGAGCCTGCAGCTACTGCTGAATTGAAATACTTGTCATGGAAGACTGCTTTTCTGTTGGCTATTACTTCTGCAAGAAGGGTGTCTGAGTTGCAGGCCCTTATGGCAGTAGAGCCCTTTTTGATTTTCCATAAGGATAGGGTATCATTACGTACTAATCCTTCCTTTATGCCTAAGGTGGTTTCTAGTGTGGCTTTAAACCAAACTATTCATTTGCCTACGTTTTATGCAGACCCTCAAAATAAAGGGGAAAAGATTTTGCATACTTTAGATGTACACAGGCAATTGCGTTATTATTTAAGCAGAACTAAGGATTTTAGGCAGTCCCAGCAGTTGTTTGTTTCTTTTGCTTTGAGTTCACAGGGCAAGCCTGTGTCAAAACAAACTATTTCTAGGTGGATTGGCTTTTGCATTGCATTTTGTTATTCCCATCATGGCAAGGAGATTCCAGCTGGGATTAGGCCTCATTCCACTAGGGCTACTGCCACTTCAACAGCTTTTCTAAGGGGGGTGGCAACTAAGGATATTTTGGAAGCAGCTACTTGGAGTTCAGTGCATACTTTCTCTAAGCATTATCACCTTCCTATCTACTCTAAGTCTAGGGCTGGTTTTGCCACAGCTGTTTTGCAGGGCATGTTGTCAGCTCCTACTTCTTTATGATTTGCCAGCCTCCCTTACCTCTGCTTTGGGATTCTACCCAATAGTCAGGACTGCAGCAATGGAAGACGAAGAACATAGTACAGTTTTGTACCTACCATAAATGTAGATGTTCGAGGATTCCATTGCTGCAGTCCAATTTACCTCCCTCCTTCCCTCTGTATTTAGGGGTGGTTGTGTAGGTGAGTTTACATGCTTATATTTTTGTATATATTGTTGTATATATTGTACATGTTTTTGGTGCAGGTTTTTTGGGACTTCTCTTTTTAGGGTCTTCTGACATCTGGGGCAAGAAAAGACTGAGGATATGACGTCGGTCATGCGCATTAGTACCCTGACGTACTGACGTCAGTCTAATGCGCCCTGACCGACGTCAGCCTTATACTCTGGTATTCGGGCCGACTGGACGCGGACTATACCCAATAGTCAGGACTGCAGCAATGGAATCCTCGAACATCTACATTTATGGTAGGTACAAAACTGTACTTTTTCCCTTACCTTTGCAAGGTACTTTGCAATTATAGGCTGTTTAGTGCCTACAATTAATTTCTCCTTATTGACAAGGAGAGTTGAGTGCTTGTATCAGTTTCAGGCTTCCTAGTGCTTTCCAGCAGGTTCTAGAGCAAGTGCTAGTCACGGTTTCAGATTTTAGTACTACTTGCACGATGCGAAAAATGTGCAAACACATGCGTTTTTAAGCGAGAAAGTTAAAAGGGATAGAAATTAGCCCAAAAAGGCTAATAAAATTACAATTTCAGAGCTGGAAACCACTCCTCTAGCGTTAGAAATTCAGTACAATGCTCACCACTCCCACTGGTAAGCAGTAGGACTTCCCTCTACCACAACAAGGTCTGGATAACTCTGAACACAGAAAATAAAGTCCTGAGACAAGCAAAGCCTGGGATATGGACTGGCTAGGAAAGGTGGGAAACGAGCAAACAAGATAGTATTTTTTTTGTTGAAACAGGCTAAACAATGCAATAATAAAGTAAATGAAGACAGAAAAGGCTAACACACTTGAGTGTGTAGTCCTAAACAGTAAATGCAATTAAAACTCTACAAAATTAGCATTTTTAAACTTTTTAAATGAAGCAAGGCAAGTGCACAACTGAAAAACGATTTGAGGCAGTAATACAGCAGAATAAGTAGCTAGTCTACATATACAGAGAAGTCTGTATATACAGAAAAGCAGCTAAAACACACAAACAATTCAGATGCAGTACAACCTAGAGCACTTGAGTTGTAGCAATATTAAGGCAATTAGTTATAATAAATGCTCTAAAGTATACTCTATATTTCCAAAATGTTTGAGAAGCACAGTCAGCACACAAGGAGATTCAGGCAATTTTTTTTGAAAGGGAAAAAAGAGAAACAGAAGGCTTTTTCAGATGTTCTCTGTATTAGGTAGAATGAGCTAATGACACTAGACTGGAAGGAGTGTCCCAGATCAGATTTACGGTAGGGGCGGGCAGCTGCAAAGCCACCAAGTATAACAAGACACGAACAGGGAGGGGTGGGGAACAATACTAAAGCTATTAGCCTACAGACACTAAATACTACAGAAAGCCCCAAAATGAAAGTTTTTAAACAGATTAAGGAGCAAAGAGACTCTACAGAATGCTTTTAACTGCAAACAAATCAGTTACCCATGCAGATTAGTTAATAGCAATAAAATACACTAAAAACTATGCAGCAGGCAAAAAGTGCTATATATAAATTGCTAGAAATAATCAGTATAAATAATCCATAAAAACAGGATAGTTGTATATCTCAGATCAGAGTTGTAGTCAATGCCCCTCCTCCACTCTGCTCAGTGTGTATAGACAGAAATCCTCTCAAAGTTGGGGCTTAAATACCAGAAGATACAACCTTAAGACAACTGTTTTTTAAAAAAAAGCAGAAAAGAACCAGCCCCCACTAGCCAGCAGCCAATTAACACAATCTAGCCAAGGTTAAGAAAGGCTTCCGCTAATTCAAGATGGCCTGTTCATGTGCTTTGAACAGTCACTGTAGAAACAAACAGGCCCAGAGCCAGCAAATCTGAACTAGGGCAATACAAGCTATTCGCCTACAGACAGTAAACACCACAGAAAGCCACAAAATGAAAGTTTTTAAACAGATAAAGGAGCAAAGATACTCTACAGAATGCTTTTAACTGCAAACAAATCAGTTACCCATGCAGATTAGTTAATAGCAATAAAATACACTAAAAACTATGCAGCAGGCAATAAAAAGTGCTATATATAAATTGCTAGAAACAATAATCAGTATAAATAATCCAAAAAAACAGGATACTTTTATATCTCAGATCAGAGTTGTAGTCAACGCTCCTCCTCCACTCTGCTCAGTGTATATAGACAGAAATCCTCTCAAAGTTACGCCAGAGAAACAAGTTCATTTGACAGCCTACTGTCCACAAAGACCCAGCTATCTGCAAGGAAAATACTGCAAGCCTGTGGTTCATGGCCTCTTGCATTCTACTAATTCCATATGCGAGTCTGCATATGAGGAAACTAAAATGGTATCTAAAAAGCCTATGGTGCCAACTTTCTCGGGACCTAGAGTCAATGATTCCTATCATATTTTGGCTAAGGACAGAGTTCCTTTGGTGGGCAGAGGCCTGCCACCAAAACAAGGGACTGCCATTCATTCTACCCCCTGCTGCCCAAACCCTAACAGCAGACGCATCAGAATATGCATGGGGGGCTCACTTGGCAGGGCAGTGCATTCAGGGCAAATGGAACCAGAGTCAAATGCACCTGCATATCAATCAAAAAGAAATGTTAGTTGTACAGAATGTTCTGACAGCCTTCAAAGACCACATTCTTCCAGGACAATTATTGGTAAAGACGGACTACACCACTGTTATGTGGTACATAAGCACAGGGGTACCCATTCATACCCCCTCAGCAGACTAGCCATGGCTCTGTGGAACACAGCCTTGAGCTACCAAGTGCATTTACAAGCTCAATTCCCACCAGGCAAGCTAAATACACTGGCAGAAGACCTAAGCAGAAATCTCATGGACCCACACGAATGGAAACTGGAACCAAAGATATTCAACATTTTGAGATTCAAATGGGGGAGCCCAGAGATAGACTTGTTTGCCTCCCCTCAGAACTACCATTTGAACAAATTCTGCAGAAGGACTCACCACAGACAAGCTTGGAAAGTGGATGCCTTGTCCCTCAGCTGAAAAAACCTATCTATTCCTTTCCCCTTCTGCCTCTCCTCTCCAAAGTGCTACTAAAGATCAAACAAGACAAACCAAGGACAATACTTACTGCACCAGACTGGACACGCCAACACTGGTATCCCATCTTGTGCAGTGTGTCACTTCTGGAACCATGGCACCTGCCTCAGAACCCTGCCCTGCTGTCCCAGCAGGAGGGCCAGATTCTGCACCCACAGCTTCAAACCCTGAACCTTGCAGCCTGGCTAATTACATGACCTCTCCTTTACCATCCCTCAGAAAGCAAGTGATGGATGTCATTCTGGAGGCAAGGAGGCCTAGTACTAGAAAATCCTATGCTGCAAAATGGAAGAGATTCTGTTCCTGGAACCAGACATGGGATGGACAAAACTGTGCCCAATCTACCGCTCATTCTTAAATAGTTAACAGATGCTTCACAGGGACCTTTTTTTTCTTCCATCAAAATTCATGCCTCCGCCATCTCAGCTCATTATAATAGAGCCACCCCTCTTCTCTCATCCACTTCTGAAGCAATTCCTCAGAGGGGCCAAAAACTTAAGACCACCCAGGAGAGCCCCTACTCCAGCTTGGGACCTTAACTTTGTATTGGAAAAGCTCACTCTATCTCCCTTTGAGCCAGTTGCAAATGCAGAGTTGAAATTCCTTTCTTGGAAAACAGTCTTCCTCCTAGCCATCACTTCAGCAAGAAGGGTGTCTGAATTACAGGCCCTCATGGCAGTGGAGCCTCTCATCATATTTCTTGCGGACAGGGTGTCCCTTAGGACCAACCCCTTCTTTATGCCCAAGGTGGTATCCAGTGTGGCCCTTAATCAGTCCATTCATTTGCCAGCCTTCTTTTCTCATCCGCAGAACAAAGGGGAAGGAATACTGCACTCATTGAACATGCACAGACAACTTAGATTTTACTTTGATAGGACTAAGCCTCTCAGGAAATTTGAACAGCTGCTGGTTGTATTTGCTGCAGGGGCAGAGGGGGGGAAGGCCATTTCAAAGCAAACCATTTCTAAGTGGATAGGCCATTGCATTCATTTCTGCTATAAGCATCATGGAAAACCAACCCCATAGGGGATAAGACCACATTCAACCAGGGCTGCATCTACCTCTACAGCCTTTCTCAGAGGTATCCCTACCAGGGACATCCTATAAAGCTGCTAACTGGAGTTCTGTACATACCTTCACCAAGCATTACCACTTGCCAATTTTTTCTAAATCCAGAGCTGGTTTTGCCACTGCCGTCTTGCAGGGCCTTATAGCTGGTTCTAATGCTATAGCGCTGCATCCTCCCTTCCTTAGCTTTGGGAATCTACCCAAATGTAATGACTGCAACAGTGAAAACATAAAGAACATAGTACAGTTGTATACACTTACCACAAATGTAGTTAGAGTCTATTCACTGTTGCAGTCCTGGTTACCCTCCCTCCAGCCCCCTGACTTCTACTGACTTTACCTCTATTCTTGCTTGCTATGCTTAAAGCTTTCTGTTTTATTTGCTTTTTTTTTTGGAGCTGTAACCTTGTGTATAATTGTTTCCCATTATGGTGGCACCTGACGTCTGGGGCAAGAAAAAGTGATGCAATGGTGTCGGCTGCATGCTTTATACCCCTGGCTACCTGATATCATGGAAGATGAGACAGCAACTGACGCAGGACCCAAGACTTTGATCATCAGGCTGATTGGGGGCTACCTGCATGCAGATAATCCAAATGTAATGACTGCAACAGTGAATAGCACTCTAACATCTATGTTTATGGTAAGTGTACACAACTGTACTTTTCAAAGCCCGTGGAAGTGGAGCAGAAAAGGGGCAGAGAGAAGGAGAGAGAGACAAAAATCCCACAGACCAGACAAACATAAGAGATCCCCGGACTTTCCTTCTTCTGCCAAAAGTCAGCCTAGGATCTGTGACTCTCCTCTGCTCCAATCTCTGAGATTTTCCCTGGAGCTAGATGAGATGCATTCTCCATCTTGGGCCTCTGTTCCTTGACCTGCCAGGTCAGAGTCCTTGGCCTTGTTGAGATCCACACATAGCTTACTGGAAGTTGACATGGATAAAATGATGAGGTTCATTCATACTCGGATCCAGATGGGGATCTTGCCAGCCCCCTCCCTTCTGGAGGGGGGAGCTCACTTCCTTTTTTGACACCGATTTCTCCGATCCATCCACAGGGTTTGGAGTACTCTGATCCACGGTTGGCCTTGGGGGGGTTGGCGCCCGATGGTACCTGCTTCCTCAACACTGACAGCTGCCTGGAGCGTGTCGGATCCAAGCGGCTCTCTGAGGCAGAGCTTGGCTGTCGGATCTGAGGGAGTGGAACTTTTTCATTGGCTCTGGCTTTGTCGGGCCATGATGTTCATCGTGCATACAGCTGCAGTCATAACAGATGGGTTATCCTGCTGTCAGGCGGGTCCTCGGTCGGCCGAATTCCAAAGTCTAGGTCCGGCGTCAGATGTAGTCGCTTCTTCCCTGACGTCAGTGCGGCAGGGGTATAAAAGAACCAGCCGATGCCATTTTCTCCAGTCTTTCTTGCCGCGTGGTGCCCGAAGCAGAAGCAGTTCGCAAGTGCCGGTCGGCCAGCTCCTGAGATTACGAATATTTTTCAACCAAAGTCTTCTTAAAAGCTAAGTACCCCGTTGGGGAAACATTTCTTGCCTCAGACCGATGTCAGACAAAGTTAATAATTGCATTTCATGTGGGAAGCAAATACTGCATAAGGATTTCCATTCCCTCTGCATTCCTTGCTTAGGCCCAGACCACGTCGTCTCGGCCTGTCATTTTTGTGCTACATTCAACAAACGCACTATTAAGCGTCAGGCGGAGTTCGCCCAACACTATTTTGGCAAAAAGTTTAATTACATTATGTCGTCGGATACTCCGACTCCAGTTTTGAGTAAAAGACTCAAAGATAAGGACCGACATACGAGGTACGTGACTTCTACCGACACCACGCTAAAGCCAACTACAGGTGCTCCGGTTCTCAGCGAGGCGTCTACGCAGCCCCTGACTACCGATGACACTTCCTTAGCGGTGTCTTCTGTGCCCGAGGTCACAGGCTCCTCGGCCCACACCCCGATTACAGATACCGACGCCACTCTTGGCGGGGAAACTCAGAGTTTAGACAGGCCTGCCACCTCTCAAGGTGTCTTCAGGCAGCCGCCTTCTTTTTCCATTAAGGCTTTCACTAAATCTAAAGCAGCCATGCATACTAAGACAAGCTCCACAGGGCCCCTCTTAAGGCCCCATGTCTAAAAAACAGATGCTCAAAATGGCTGAGGATTTGATTACTCTTATCAGGGGTTCTCAACTCCCCTCGGACAAAAGGCCCAGAGTGGAGGAAGAATACCCTTCCTCGGACCAGGCCTCTATTACTTCAGAACATTCTGAAGACCAGGAACATTCATACTCCCCTTTTGAAAATTCTGATGCAGAGGAGTCCATTCCCTCTGTCTCCCCCCTGAGGACTATTCTTTTGGGGAAACCTTGCATACCTTGAGGGAACACTTCCACTGGGAAGGCCACGATTACTCAGACTTCAGCACAGGCCTCTGACTATCCCTCCTATCTTAGACATACTAGATATGTATTCAGAGGCCAGCCTTAACCCAGATTCTTTACCTCCATCTCCAGTCAAGCCTGACAGGTATTACCGGGTTCCTGATTCACACCAATTCCTATACAAAAGCCATGCGGCTGACCCAGAAACTATTTCACAGGGTCCCAAGGGAATTAAGGCCTCCACTGCCAAAAATCCATTACCTTCAGAGAGAGATTCCAGAGCTTTAGAAAGGTGGGGGGAAAAGGGTATACACCTCGGCCACTTTAACCATGAGGGCATTAAACTGTCAGTTCCATATGTTAAAGTATCAACAGTTTTTGTTATCTCAGTTGAAAAGCAAAATGTCACAACCTGAACAACCAGACTTGAAGGAGTTGCAGGATTTGTTGCATAGTGCAGAACAAGTGGGTAAAAATACCTTGCAATGTGGTTTTGATGCTTTAGAGGCCTCATGTAGAGCTGCTGTTACAGGATCAGTCATACGTAGACATGCTTGGCTCAAAGAGCAAACCTTACCAGATCATGTCAAAGCTAAATTACTAGATGCACCTCTTCAAAAAGATGTATTGTTTGATGTTAAAGCTGAGGAGGTATTAAAGAAAATGGAGGAAAAGGCAAAATCAATGCAAACAGTGAAAGATTTCCTAGAGGTACAACCTCCACGTTTCAGTAGAAATTGGCCTTCAAAAAATTGGTCCTTTCCAGCCACGGACAGACCTCAAAGAGGTAGATACAGGCGCCCAAGGGGTAGAGGGCAATCTCAAGGATCATTTAGAGGCAGACAGTGGCAAGCACCTACACCAAGAGGTGGAGAGGATAGATCATAGCCATTCAGAAAGCAGAACCAATGACTTTCCCCTTTGCATGCCAAGCAAAGCTCTAATAGCACCTTTTGGTGGAAAACTGGCATTATTTTCGAAAAATTGGCATATTGTCACAAAAGACAAATGGATCCTGGGCATTATAGACATAGGCTACAGATTCCACTTTCACACCCTTCCAAAAATGAGAGGCATGCCAAACCTGCCACAAAATCAAAGGGCAGAGGCACAAAAACAAATTTCAGCTCTCATGGACATGAAAGCTATTCAAGAGGTACCTGCACAAGAACAGGGTCAAGGTTTTTATTCCAGACTATTCCTGATACCAAGGAAGGACAAAGATTGGAGACCTATTTTGGACCTATCCATCCTAAACACATATTTACTCATACCAAAATTCAAGATGCTCACATTACAGCAGCTTCTTCCCATGCTGGGCAAGGAGTCTTGGCTGGTAACATTGGACATCAAGGAGGCATACCTGCATGTCCCTATCAGACAAGATTGCAGAAGATACCTCAGATTTCTTGCAGGTTCAACCCATTATCAATTCTCTGCATTGCCCTTTGGCTTATCTACTGCACCCAGTGTGTTCATGAAATGCCTGGCATCAGTAATTGCCTTCTGCAGACTTCAAGGGATACAAATATACCCATATTTGGATGACTGCCTGATCCAAGCGGGCAGCAAACACATAGTTCTGAAACACCTGGCGTTTGTAATAAAGTTGTTGAACTCTCTGGGATACACAGTCAACAAAAAGAAATCAAGACTAATACCCTCTCAAACAATAATTTTCCTGGGTGCCAGCTTGAATATAAACACCCAGATGGCCTACCTCACGCCAGAGAAACAAGGGCAACTAACTCAATACTTCAGAAAACTGGCAACCTTCACCAGGCTGACTGCAAGGAAAATCCTGCAGGCTCTGGGATTCATGGCATCTTGCATCCTGCTAATCCCATGTGCAAAGCTGCATATGAGGAAACTTCAATGGTACCTAAAAAACATATGGTCTCAACACAGCCACAGTTTGGAAACAATTATACCACTGATTTCATGCCTCCAAAAGGAATTTCTGTGGTGGGCTTAAGCATGCCAAAGAAACATAGGTCTCATTCTGCTTGCCTCAAGCAAATCAAATCATCACAACAGATGTCTCGGACTACGCCTGGGGGGCACACATGCCAGATCAGTGCATTCAGGGCAAATGGTCCCAAAAAGAAAAGCACCTACACATCAAAAGGAAATGCTAGCAGTAAAAAATGCTATTATGGCTTTCAAAGACCTACTGCATCCAGGCCAGCTATTGATAAGGACAGACAACACCACAGTGATGTGGTACATAAACAAACAATGAGGAACCCATTCATATCCCCTGTGCAGGCTAGCCATGTCTCTTTGGAACATGGCTCTGGAATTACAAATCCAACTTCAAGCACAATTCCTGCCAGGCAAGGAAAACACGCTGGCAGACAACCTAAGCAGAAATATGACAGATCCACATGAATGGAAGTTGCATCCTCAAGTTTTTACAAAGATAATTCAAGCATGGGGAAGGCCAGACACAGATCTATTTGCTACCCACAGAAATTACCAATTGACAAAATTCTGCTCAAGGACCTATCATCCACAGGCCTGGAAAGTGGACGCACTCTCTTTCAGTTGGACAACAATGACAGTTTATGCCTTTCCACCTATTCCTCTGCTGCCCAAAGTTCTATTAAAAGCCAGAGCAGACAGACCAAAGATGATTCTCATTGCTCCAGACTGGCCAAGACAACACTGGTACCCACTCCTGAGGAGCCTGACTCATTCCCCACCATGGATCCTGCCTCTAATGCCTCTTCTGTTGACTCAGCACAACTTCAAAACTCTTCACAGTCAGCTGAAAACACTCAATCTAGCCGCATGGAGGATTCCTTAAATTCACAACAGACCCTACTCTCCAAGGAGGTGCAGGATGTCATTTTGGAGGTCAGAAGGCCTTCTACTACAAAAGCCTACTCCGCAAAATGGAAACGGTTTTGTGCCTGGAATCAGAAAAAGGGTCAGAATCCTGGAATACTGAATTTACCTCAAATATTACAGTACCTAGCTGAGATGCTAAGCAGTGGACTTTCATTCTCCTCCATCAAAATCCATGCCTCAGCCATTTCTGCTCAATACAACACTGATCCGCCTTTATTCTCTCACCCTCTCTTAAGACAGTTCCTCAGAGGGGCTAAGAATATAAAACCCCCAAGGAAGCAACCAGTACCTGCTTGGAACCTCAATTTCATTCTAGATAAACTGACCCTGCCTCCATTTGAGCCAGCTGCTTCAACAGAACTGCAATATTTGTCATGGAAAACAGCCTTCCTTCTGGCTATCACCTCAGCACGCAGGGTTTCGGAACTACAAACTCTCATGGCTGTGCAGCCTTTCCTCATTTTCCATCAGGACAGAGTTTCCTTATGAACCAACCCTTCCTTTATGCTAAAGGTAGTATCCAGGGTAGCCTTGAATCAGGCTATCCACTTACCTACCTTTTACCCTAATCCACAAAACAAAGGGGATAGACTACTACATTCCTTGGACATTCACAGACAGCTTTGTTATTATTTGGACAGAAAAAAGCCATTCAGAAAATCAGAGCAACTCTCTGTGTCCTATGCTACAGGTGCTCAAGGGAAGGCTATTTCCAAACAGACAATCTCAAAATGGATAGCCCACTGCATACACTTTTGTTATTCTTTTCATGGTAAAACTGTACCTACAGGCATCAGATCTCACTCCACAAGGGCCACAGCTACCTCTGCAGCTTTCCTCAGGGGGGTTCCTACCAAAGATATTTTGGAAGCAGCCACTTGGAGTTCTGTACATACTTTCTCTAAGCACTATCACCTACCATTATGCTCCAAATCTAGAGTGGGCTTTGCCACTGCAGTCTTGCAGGGCATCCTTGCTCCTCCTAGTTCCACTTAGTGCCTACCACCCCTTTTTTAGCTTTGGGATTCTACCTATCTGTTATGACTGCAGCTATATGCACGATGAACATAGTACAGTTTTGTACCTACCATAAATGTAGATGTTCGAGTGCTAATACAGCTGCAGTCCAGGTTTCCCTCCCTCCTTCCCCTCTTGGGACAGGTCTAATGGCTAACACCCCCTCATACAACCTGATTGGGGTATTCTTTTATGGTGTATTTGCTTGCAACTACTGTTTTTGATTATATTGCATTGCATTATTACATAAATTTATGTTTTGCCTTCCTTCTGGGGGCACCTGACATCTGGGGCAAGAAAAACTGAAGAAAATGGCGTCGGCTGGTTCTTTTATACCCCTGCCACACTGACGTCAGGGAAGAAGCGATGACATCCGACGCCGACCTAGACTTTGGAATTCGGCCGACCGAGGACCCGCCTGACGGCAGGATAACCCATCTGTTATGACTGCAGCTGTATTAGCACTCGAACATCTACGTTTATAGTAGGTACAAAACTGTACTTTCCCTCCCTCGGAGCTCTGTCCTCTTTGGGCCTGGCTCCAAGTCTCACATTGGATCTGGGGATACCAGTTTCCTTATTTGTTCTCCAGGAGGTTTGTTCTCCCTCGGCATTCGACGTGGTAGAAAGGGTTCTCTTCACTTGATCAAGACCCTTGACTATCCCCTCGGACTCTGCCTCCTACCCCCTTTGCTCTATCTATGAATCCCATCAATTTACCAGAGGAGACAGCCTGTGCTTGAGGAGCCCCAGATGGTTCCCCCTGAGGAACAAGTGGCTTGCGAGTTCTCCCCCAGAGAACCCCACTGGAGATCAAGCATACATGTAAGAAAAGGTACTTGGACTCCCCTGAGTCTCTCACCGAGAACACGGATTTGGATGATGGGAAAGGATCCCCCAGGTAACCTCCAGAGGATGTCTCCTTTGGAGACATCATGGAAATCCTTTGCCAATGGGGAGGTTGGTCCACCCCCAAACCTTCTGACAAGTCCGTGTTTCTGGAGGCTTTCAACACGGACCCATCTACTTCGTGGGTGTCCCCTCCCGCAGATCCCCTGGTGGACCTGGTCACCTCACAGGCCTGGAAGGAGCCGGACACCATGGAACCAATCCCTAAATGGCCTGATAAGATCTTGAATCCACCATCAGATAGACCAGTGTGGAACAAGGGCTTCCCTGTAGACACTATGGTTGTAGCAGCAGCCACAAAGAAGGAACTAGCCCAAGAGAGTTCCTCGGTTCATCCTCCGGACAGAGAGTCATGGATGATGGACTGCTTAGGGAAGCGGGTTTATGCATCAGCAACCTTTTCCTTTGGGGCGCTGAAATACCGGGCCCACGTCATGAGACTCCAGTGTGACCTGGTCAAGGAGCTGGCTGAGTCTCCCCCTAAGTCCATGTTGCAGGAGGACAGGGACTCGATCTCTGCGAGGATGGCCACTTTGATAGTCTACAACCCGTCCATGCAACTCCTCTCTCATGCTACTGAAGGAGCGGCTAGGGCGGCTGTGTCCGGCATGTCCATGAGGTGCAACGCCTGGATCAGACTGTCAGTTTTCGGAACCTTTCAAGGTGTCCTTTACCAGTGCCCCTTATGACGGCTCTATTCTCTTTAGTAAGACTGTCAGAGAGACTTTAATCCAGAGTAAGAAGGATGGGAAGACACTCTGCCATTGAATTCCGCTTCTCAAACCCTCAAAGATCCTTTTCCCGGAATCAGAGAGGGCAAAAGAAGATGTGGTTCTGGAAGTCACAGTATTCCCAGGACACTCAGGGCTCTTCTTCCCTCAGAGGCAGAGCGGGACAGAATGGACGCCAGCCCAGAGGCAGAGGGGGTCTGAGGAATTTTGGGTCTCGAGAACCTTTCTTGGACAGGCCCGGACAGCAACCCTGAGGGGTTGCCCGACTGCTCTAGTCCGGAGGCAGTCGGGGGACAATTGTCATTGCAACTGGCGACATGGGAGTCCATAACATCAGACCGCTGGGTGCTTCAGATCATATCCAGAAGATACTCTATCCCCATTGTGGTTCCTATCAAACCTCTCAAGCACCTCCTGGACATACCACTCATGCAGAGGGAGGCAGCAGCACAGGAAATTTCAAAGCTGCTAGAAAAACGAGCCATCAAAACCATCCTCCCAGATCAATCCAGATTGGGCTTCTACTTTAGGTTCTTTTTGGTGCCAAAGAAAATGGGGGACTTGAGGCCCATTCTGGACCTATTTACCCTCAACCTATCAGTTGCCAAAGAAAAATTCCAGATGGTCACACTATAGTCCATCATGCCATACCTGCAAGACAGTGACTGGATGTGCTCGTTAGACCACCAGGATGCCTACTATCACATAAAGATGCACAGAAGCTCCAGGAGTCTGTCATTATCAATTTTGAGCCCTACCCTTTGGTCTCACCTCAGCCCCCAGGGTGTTCACCAAAGTGATGGTGGTAGTAGCGGCTCACCTGTGGCTTTAGGGGATTCGGGTCTACCCATACCTGTAAGATTGGCTCCTCACTGCTCCCACCAGTCATCTACCTTCTCAAACCAGGGATCATTTCTTAATGCTTACCCTGCATTTGGGGGATCACAATCAATGCATCCAAATCACTTCTAAACCCTGTCCAGGTGGCAGACTACATTGGGACAAGGATAGACACCTTACCGTGCAAAATCTTCCTGACTTCGAAGAGAGTAGAAAACCTGAGGATACATGTCTCTCTGATCTACCGTTCTCATCTTCCATCAGCAGAATCAGTCTTGAGGGCCTTAGTTTCAATGAAGGCAACCATAATGCTTCTTCCGTGCGCCCGGTTACATATGAGAATTCTACAGTGGACACTAGCTGTACAATGGTCCCTGTTGGAACTTCCATTATCGTATCCAATACAACTCGAGTCTGTCGGTTGTCCCTTCTGTGGTAGATGTGATCTCTGGAGATCTTGGAGGGACGACCCTTTGTTTCAGCCTCTGTCCAAGCCACAGTGACCACGGACACTTCCCAACTTGGGTGGGGGGGGCATTGTTTGGGAAGGACAGTCCAAGGCCTGTGGCCCCCTGTAGAAACCAGCTTGCACATAAACATTCAAGAAATGAGGGCGGTCCTTTTGGCGCTGCAGGCCCTTCATTCCTTTCTTCCTCTGGGAACCATTGCAATTCAATCAGACATGTCAGTGGTCTGGTACATCAACAAACGGGGAGGGAACCAGATCTTACCCCCTTTGTCGCGAGTCCAAGAGAGTGTGGGAATGGGCAATCTCCACCAGCCGTTTTCTCATAGCAACGGACATTCTGGGATGGTCCAGCATTCTAGCGGACAGGTTAAAGTCTGACTGTTCTGATGCCTTATGAGTGGTCTTTGAATCTTTCAGTAGCAGACCAGATCTTCCTGGACTGGGGTCAGCCTTCTTCGCATTTCTTTCCAATGCCAAGTGCAGTGAGTTTTTTGCTCTGAAACCCCTGCCGGGGGAGACCCCCAGAGATGCTGTAGTCCATGCTTGGCCTCCCAGTCTTTTGTATGCTTACCCTCCAGTACCTGTTATTCTGAGGTTTCTACAGAAACTTCGTCGACTGGGGAAGCAAAGTCATCCTCATTGCCCCATTTTAGCCTCGTAAGGTATGGTATCCCTTCCTCTGGTCTTGCCTTCTGGCTCCACCCTGGATCCCATTCAGGATCTGATTTCTCACCCATCGGGGGTCCGCATCCGAACCTGGACAGTTTGAAGCTCACAGCTTGGCTGCTTCAGTTCCCATGATCACAAGGACTCCTAGATATTATCCCCTTCAGTTAGGTCTATTCTGGTGGCTGCTCATAAGTCTTCAACCAGGAAGGTTTACTGCAGCAAATGGAAATTTTTCCTTTTGGGCTTCTCAAAGGAGTTTAGACTCCTTCACGGCTCCTATTTCTGCCATTTTTGATTTCCTAGCCAATATTTTTCAGCAGGAAGCTAGTTCTTCTACTATCAAAGTTCAGTTTGCTGCCATTTCTCATTTTCATGTGGGTGAGAATTCGGCCTCACTGACCTCCTCCAGACTATGTAAAGCCTTTATCAAAGGGACCTTTCTGTTATGCTTCCCGGTCAAGGATACTGTTTCCCCATGGGACCTTACTAAGGTTCTTTAAGCTTTGGTTGCTCCGCCTTTTGAACCTGCTGCAACAACATATCTAAAATTCTTATCTTGGAAAACAGCATTCCTGGTGGATATCACTTTTGCTAAAAGGGTTTCAGAGCTGCAAGCTTTGTCCATAAAAGTTCCATATATGATCTTCCATAAAGGTAGGGTTTCCATTCGGACTAATCTGTCCTTTCTTCCTAAGGTGGCATCACAAGTTAATATCAATCAAACCATCAATTTACCTGTTTTCTTTCCTAACAAAATGGAGTACAAACTCCACTTGTTGGACGTTCAAAGACAGTTATGGTTTTATTTACACAAGACCAAAAACTTCCGTAAATCCTATCAGCTGTTTGTGTCCTTCTGTAAACCCTTTTTTGGGTAAACCCATCTCCAAGGTCACTATTGCTAGGTGGATTTCCTCATGCATACTTCAGGTCTTTAAGGACAAAGGTATGTCTCCTCCGGGTCAGGTGAAAGCTCATTCCACTAGGTCCATGGCTACTTCTGTGGCCTTTTGGTCTAGAGTCTCATTGGAAGATATTTGTTCTGCAGCTTACTTGGTCCTCATCTCATACCTTTATTTCTCACTACATTGGTTTCGTGGTGCTCCGGAATATCCTTCCATGAGGGCCACCCAGGAGTTTAGTAGCTGGGGACTCTGTCCCACAGGTTGAACACCAAATGAAGTAAACTACTTCAGATAAAGAAGTTATGTACTCACCATAACGTTCC